>NC_091027.1:17330180-17650680 GCF_041296385.1 Aphelocoma coerulescens
AAGCCACCCCCCTCTACCCCACACCTCCCCCTCAGCCGTGCCAGGAGCATCCCCCTGGGCCATCCCGCCGTGCTCACCCAGCTCCCCGTTCTCCAGCACCTCGAAGGTCAGCCAGATGTCCAGGCTGGCGGCCACGTTGCGCATCTCCAGCACCTGGTTGGTCAGTTCCTCTGCTGTCATCGAGGGGGACACCTGGGGCCGGACACACGGGGAACTGTGGTGGGTGGTGCGGGATGGGTCCCAGGGACGCCGGGAGCCTGCGTCCCTCCTCACTCCTGCTGGCACAGCCCTGCTTTGGGACTCACCTTCAGGGTGATGCAGCAGTCGGGCACCTTCTGCTCCAGGTAAACCTCGATGATGAGGTCCCCTGCCTGGGAGAGCTGCGGGGACAGTGGGTGGCGTTGGTGCGATGCTGGTGTGGGTGCTGAGCACATCCCATCTTCCCAGGGGCTGGAGGTGGTGTCCCGGGAAGCTGGGGCTGCTTCTCCCCTGGGCAGGAGCCTCAAGGCGATGGGCACAGGGGAGATAAGAGGGGGAAGGTCCTTTCCCAAATGTGGATATGGGACAGTGGGGACCCGGGGTGGGCAGCTGGGAGTGTCCCCATCCTCCAGCCAGTCCCCCCAGCCCGGGGGTCCCTGATGTGGTGGGGGCCAGCGAGCACAGCCCCAGTACCTGGGTGTCCTTCCAGGTGGTGATCAGGCTGTTCTCCAGATCCATCTGGGATACCTGATCCTCATCAATCTGCCAGAGGAAGGGTGCACAGGGTCAGTGGGGAGCGGGATACGGCTTGGGGACACAGGGCTGGGATGGAGGGACTCAGGGGGAGGCAGAGGGGGGCAGCGTGGGGACATCCAAGAGGGTCTGGATCAGACCCACTGCGGAGGGGGCTGCGGGCCCCTGCTCACATTGAAGATGCTGACGTAGTTGTCGATGAGATCTTCCATCACCTTGACCTCGTGCTCCCCTTTGCCGTCGGTCTGGAAGAGGCTGGGCGCGAAGAGCAGCGACAGGTTCTTGGTGCTCATCTGGTTGAGGTCTGCGCATTTCTGCACCCTGGCACGAGGAGCACAGAGGTGAGGGGCTGGTCCCGCTCAGGGTGGGGTTTCAGCCCCAGCTGCCCTCCTCTGCCTCATACAAACTCCCCTGAGAAACAGCCCGGAGGTCCCCAGCCCCCCAGCAGTGGGAACTTCACACTGGGCAGCTCCTGTTTTGAGAACTTCCCGCTGCCATCAAACCAGACAACAGCGCTACCTCAAACTCTGACTCAGGGATGGGAATCGAGTGTTTTCTGTCTTTTTGGGGCACTGGGTGACATTTACATCCTACAGGGTGGTGTCCCCTAGTCCCAAACCTCCTGTCACTCCCCCTTGCTGCAGGATGACTTTGGGAATGTTCAAGGCGTCCCAGACATGTTCCAGCACCAGCTGTGGGGCTGGGGGAGCAGGGCACGGGCATGGGGCCCTCCCTGTCTCTTAGGGATAGAAGCCAGCATTCCCTGGGCAGCGGGGAGACCCCACAATGCTGGCTGGACCAGGGGACCCTGCAAGGAGGTCCCCACTGACCGGTAGAGGTGCCCAATGAGCGCAGCCAGGGTCTTGTGGTTGAGGCGAGGCAGGCGATGGATGAGCTCCTTGTACCGCTCCAAGCGCTGCGGCTTCGAGGGGATTTCTGGAGAGAGGAAAACCGGATCCCAGATCTGCCTGAACCCAGCAGATCCGGAGGTGACACGGCACCAAGGCTGGCACCAGGATCCCATCCGGAGGGACACTGGCCCCAGTGAACCCAGTGTGGAGCAGGGCTGGGGGAAGGAGGTACCTGCGGCCTCCTTCCACTGCGGGTGCAGCTCCAGGGTGAAGATGGGATCTTCCAGCTCCCGGAAGAACCTCTTCAGCACATCAGTGACGTCCTCGATGAAGTTGTCGCTGATGCGCAGCTTGACGTTGCGGGCATCCCGCCGGAACTCCTCCATCAGTACCTTGATCCGGGACTTGGCGCCGTTCTTGCGGTAAATCCCCTCGTGCCGCAGCCCTGCGACAGGGACATGGGGTCACAGGGGCCCGGTCCTGCTCAGAGAACCCCTCATGGAGCTGGTGGCCCCAGAGTGGTGCCTCCTGCCAGGATCCATTGGCCATCCCGAGGCGTCGGAGAGTGCCGGGGCGTGCTGGGCTCACCGTACTGGGTGATGAAGGCGATGCAGGAGTCCACGATGATGGGGATGTCCCCCCGGCTCAGCTGCTGGTCCCTCAGAGCGTTGCCCCGGCCCCCCGCCGACGCCTGGATGTCACCGTACCACGCTGCCGAGTCCGCCCGCGACAAGCCCTGCAGGTAAAACGTCCTGAGAACAACAAGGGCAGAAAAGAGGGAATGAGGGTGGTCACAGGGGCAGGTTATCCCCTCCTGCCTGTGACAGGGAGCGAGGACCAGCCAGGCTGAGCTGAGGGACACCCTGCTCCATCAAAACACCTCTGCAAGCCCCTCGGTCACAGCCCTGCTGGCCCAGTGACATCCCCACCATGGATTTGGGATCAGCATCGGCCCATCCGTAGGTACCTTTGCCCTGGGCAGCATGCCGAGGTTGCTCGGCTCATTCCCCATCATCCCCACGGCCAGGACTCACCTCCCCATCTCCACCAGGACCAGCAGCTCCTTCTTCTCCGGGGTGTCCGTGGAGGGAACCAGACCTGCATTGGGGCAAGAAGCTGAAGGGTCAGAGGCACGCACGGCCACCCCCAGTGCCTGTCCCGGGCTGTGCCACGGCACTCACTGAGCTCCTGCAGCCGCCGCAGGTTGATGCTGTCCTCGGCCCCGTCCTCCTCGGCGGGGCAGATGAAGAGGTGGCCCTTCTGCAGGATGAAGAAGGCCTGCTGCCAGCGCTCGGGGTTCAGCATGCACTTGTAGCGCAGCTGGCCCACGCGCTGGAACTCGTAGCCCAGCAGACAGTGGCAGCTCACGGGGGTGAACCACTGTGGGACGGAACAGGAGACGAGCGGGGTGAAGACAGGGCTCCACCCCTGAGGGCTGGCCCCCACGAGGATGGGAGCAGGTCACCAGGAGCATCGGAGCCCCTGGAAAGGGAGGAGGGTGAAGAGCAGGGGGAGCTGGGAGGGATCACACAGGGACAGAGCCTGGGGACACACCACGTGCCCAGGGCTGGGGCTGGCTCACCTTGCCGATGGCGCTGGCCCAGGCTTGCAGCGTTTCGGGCCCATCCATTCCCAGCTGCTGCACTTTTTCCCCAGTGAGGAAGAGCTCAAGGGTGAAGCAAAACCTGCAGAGGACGAACCAGCCCGTGAGGGTGACCCTGCCCCCAGACCAGAGCAGCCACTGCACCAAGCAGGGAGCCCGGCCCTGCTGTCTGTGTGCCCCAGGCCCTCTGGGCATGGCTGGGGGCACAGCTGGGGGTACCTTTCAGTGGGGCCGGGGCTGGTGAGTGCCTGGTGGGCTCTGCTGACCCCCAGGGAGATGAGATCCCCGCTGTCAATGTGACCCAGGGGCTCAGTGCATTTCTCGGTCTCGAAGAAGAGCAGGGCTTTCTCCAGGGAGCACCACGTGCGCTGGAAGTCTGCGGGGATGGGGGCTCAGTGGCACTGGGGTGGGCACCCCGCTGGCTGCCCTCCTGCACTGCCCACACTCACCCTCTTTGCTCTTCCTGGCCCCTGGGAGCTTCGTGGGGGCCGTGGCCCGGTACAGGTACCCGCTGTGTGTCACTGGCTGCGTGATCTCGTTGTAGACGCCCTCTGGACCCGGGTCCCGCACACGGGGGCTCCCTGTGGGACACGGCACTGAGAGGGGGTGGGATCAGGCACCCACCAAACTGTGGGTGCCAGAGGGAGATCCCACCCATGCAGGTGTGGGCACTGGGGTGTGCAGGCACAAGGTTCCCCAAAAAGGGACTCCAGAGGAACCCCATGCCTTGCCCCCTCCTAAAACAGGGCGGGTCCCCCAGGGAGCCACAAGACCTGAGACCCTGACTGTTGCCAGCCTTGGGGCACGCTAGGAGGGGCAGGGCAAAGAGGAAGTTCCTCCACCACAGCCACTTGGGGCTCGAGGGTCCTTGTTACCTGAAAGGTTCCTGGGCCTTTTGCTCTCTGGTCCCCACCAAAGGTTGGCCCCTGGGGCCACCTCGCTGGCAGCAGGATCAGCAGCCAGAGCAGCCTCCGAGGATGAGAAGAACTGCAGGATGGTCTTGAGCAGGGCTGGTCCCGCCACCGCAGTGCACAGAGCCTGGGGTGCAACAGGCGCCTTTAGGGGCCACGTCCTGGCTCGTGGAGACCCCAGCTCGCTCCCAGGGCTGCTCCGAGGCAGCCAAACCAGGGCACAACCTCCCAAAATCTGCCTGGCACGAGGGAGTGAGCACACACAGCCAGGCAGGAGGTGCTGGCACCTCTGACCACGAGCTCTGGGGTGGCTCCCAGCACCTCGAGGTGTCCCCTACCTGCAGCACCTCCTCCTGAGTGGCGTAGTGGGGGTGGGGCAGGCGGTACCGTCCCTCTCGGTACTTGCGGGCGATGAAGTCCCGTCTCTGCTCGGCGCCGCTGTCTGGGGTGATGGCCTCGGTGGCGGGGAGCCGAGCGGCCCAGAACCGGTTGGCTCGGTCATTTCCCAGCACGATGAAGAGCTGTGGGAGAGTCCCATGGTCATGGTGAGCCCCAGGGCCAGCGGGAGGAGCAGGATTCCTGGTGTTCCTGCATCCCAAGAGAGGCCGTGGGGCTGCTGCCCTGACAGAGGAGCAGCCTGGCCCCCGAGCACACCACGGCCTGCCCCGAGTGCCTCACCTGCACGATTTCACTGCACCCCCGAGTGCCTCACCTGCGCGATTTCACTGCACCCCCGAGTGCCTCACCTGTGCGATTTCACTGCACCCCCGAGTGCCTCACCTGTGCGATTTCACTGCACCCCCAAGTGCCTCACCTGTGCGATTTCACTGCACCCCCAAGTGCCTCACCTGCACGATTTCACTGCACCCCCAAGTGCCTCACCTGCACGATTTCATTGGACCAAACGCTGGTGTCCAGCTTCAGGCTTTGCACCTTGGAAATGTTGGAGCCCAGGCTGCGGTGCTGCCCTGCAGGGAGCAGGAGAGTCAGCACCCCCCGATCCTGCTGGGGAGCTGGCACCCAAGGTGTGCCCACACCCCAGCCAGCACTCTGCCTGCCCAGGCCAGGCCAGCCCACACCCCCCAGGATGCCCTTGTGCCCGCCGGGAGTTGTCCCACCTGCACACTGCTTGCAGATGACCACGCACAGGTTGATGGATGCCCAGTCGGGACTCGGAGCCCAGCAGTCGGCGCAGTATTTGTTGGCTTTGTTGGACCAGATCTTCTCTGCCACCTCGTAGTCGTAGAGCATCTCAGCGATGGCCTCCTGCAGCGCTTCCATCCATTCCCGCTTCTCCCGCTCCGACTCCGCCACGAAGCTGGGAGCACCAGCACAGCCGCACCTCAGAGGACGGCAGCAACCAGCCCCCAGGCCCAGCTCCCGGCCGCTCCTCCCTCCCCATCCCCCCTGGATGTTGGGGTACCTGAACGTTTTGGAGGGGGTGATGAGCTCGAAGCTGCGGCTCTTGGCCTCGCGGATGGTGGAGCCGCGCATCTCGATGAAGCACACGGCGATGCCCATTTTGAAGAACTGCAGTTCAGAGGGACAGCGGGGTCGGTTCTGCTGCTCGGAACACAGCACCCTGCACGTGCCTGTGGTGGTGGGGCTGCAGCCACCCCCAGCATCCCACCCCTGCCACTCTCTCAGCCACCTCTCATCTGACATAAAGCACCCTGCAATTAATTATGCCTTCCAGGTCCCTTTCTTTTGGGGATCCGAGTCAGGGACACTCAGAAAACAAATATCAACCTGAGCCAACACCTCAGAGCTGATGCTGCGTGGTGCCCAGCAGGCAACCTGGAAATGAGGTGATGGAAATAAAAACAGGGGTGCTGAGACTATTCAGCAGGAGGGGAGTGGAGCAGCAGCAGCGGGGGAGGTGGCCGTGCCCCGCTGTCACCGCGAGTCCCCCTCGCAGCAGGCTGTGTTCGCTGCTGATTCCGTGGCCATGGATCCAGCTGCCCTGGGATGGATTGGGATGTTTGGTGTGACCAAGAGCAAAATGCCTGGTGGACATGGTGATAATTCGGTGACAGTGAAGAGGTTGGGAGGGGTGTCCACTCCTGGCACCCATCACTGCTGCCCTGGGAAGGATCTCCAGCTTCCTGCTCTGCCATTCCCTTTTTCCTGCCCATCCTTTTCCTCTCTGCTCTCTCTTTGGCACCAGCCCTGTTCAGCTCCCTCCATCCCTCTCATCCCATCCGGGCTCTGCTCTGGCCACAAACCTGCTCACTCTTGTACAGCCACATCTCAGGCAGGCTCAGGGCTGCGAAAACCTTGGACTTCTGGCCCTTCAGCTCCAGGGTTCCTGACTTCTGGCAGTGGGCAGTGTTGGCAGGCCGGGGCCGGGACCCCACCAGGCGCTGCTCCATCACCTTCTTCTGCAGCGTGGAGCACCACTCATTCCTCTGGGCTGGGGACCAGGCAGGAGGGAGCGGGGCTGAGCCCTTCCCAACAGCCCTGGCATGGAGCAGAGCACCCAGAAGGCAGGCAGGGGATGTTTTGGGGCTGGGGTGAGCGCAGTCTGTGGCTGGAGAATGGAGGCAGGGCTGGGTTCCTCGGGGCTGGTGGGCCCTGGCCCAGGTTTTCACTCACCCTCGTTCTCGGCGCGGAAGACAAAGATCCGATGGCTGGTGATGACCTGGAACTTGTTGTCCTTGGTGGAACGAGCCATCTCGATCACAGACAGCGGGATCACTCCCTTGGGATAGGGCTCCTGGAACGAGCCCCAGGAAGGGTTACCCCCTTTGCCCTTCCCACAGGGCACCTCCACGACCTGGCCCATCCTCCACATCCCCTGGGTGCTGCCTCACAGCACAGCCTGCGGGCACCGGCAGCCAGGTGGGAGCTGGGGATTCAGGAAGGGGTGGATCCATGGCTGGGACCCCATTTCCAGCAGGACCCCCCCTTTTCTGCTCCCTGTTGGCAGAGGGACCCTTGCTATCCTGGGCTCCCTATGGCTGAGGCTGTGGTGGGAGCCTTCCGGGGCCACGGCTGCTCCACTCCAGCACTGCTGGCTCCTTCCAGAAGGCCAAGGGGAGGCAAAGGGGATGTGGCAGCTCCCCAGGGGGTGTCGAGGTGCAGCCTCCCCACCCTGCCCCGCCCTGTCCCTTGGTACCTTCTCACTGCTGAAGTACATCAGGTTCTTCCCGTCGAAACGGACGTAGCGCCTCTGGAAGACATAGTTCCTGTTGGGATGGCAGAAAAACAGTTGGGAAGGGGATGATTCCCCCTCACAGATCCCTCCTTGGCCCAGGTGTGGCTGCACAGAGAGCCTTGCAGCACAGCTGGGGTACCCAAGACGTTCCTCCTCCGCGGGGAGCACAGTGACCAGTGCAGCCACCTCACCAGCCTCGCCCAAGGGGGCTTCACCTATGGGGGCTGCCCCATGCTTGGAAGTGCTCCAGGCCAGCTGCACGGGGCTTGGAGCAATCTGGGATAGTGCAAGGGAGTGGAATGAGATGACTTTAAGGTCCCTCCCACCCCGCAGCCTGCTGTGATTCCACGCCTGCCCCACGTACCCCTGTGGGGACAGCTTGTCCAGCCAACCGCTGAGCATGGTGGGCCGGGGCTCGGACAGCGACGTGAAGCTGGCGTACGGGGAGATGGTGAGGTCATCCAGGACCTCGTCGGGGTACAGGTGGGCTGGCAGGCTGAACGGGGCGCCCTCGGCGCGCGGGGCCTCCACGGTGGAATATCCCTCGGTGTCGTTGTGGGCGATGCGCTCGATCAGCCGGCTCCGGCTCTCCTCGTCCTCGCTCCGGCCCTCGCTGCTGCACTCGCTGCTCGTCCTGTGGCAAAAGGGGCTGGGAGGGAGCTGGGCAGCACGGCAGGGTCCTGGTCAATCCCACCCCATCTGGGGACAGCTCCTGGTCCCGTCCTGACCTGCTTGGAGCACCCAGGGATGTGGGGGTTTGCATCTCCGTGAGCAGGGCGGGCTCAGTGCTCAGGAGCCCCGTGGCCACCAGCAGCCCAAGGCTCTGCCAGTCCTACGTGATGGCCCAAAGGCTGGGGCTTCCCTGCTTTAGGGAATGTCACCACCACACGTCTCCAAACCCCTGGCATCACCTCCTTCCCCTCTTCACAGGCAGCAGAAGGAAGCCAGGCAGCTTCCCACTCCCATGTCCTGCTCCCTGCTCCACACCCACCCATCTGCCCCTCATCAGGGCTCTCAGCCTGACCTCTCCCTCTGCCCCTCCGGCATTCCCGGCACCGTGCAGCTCCTTCTGCCATGACACCTTTGTGCCTGCTCTCGTGTCCACCCAAAATGTGGGGCTGGCAGGGCTCCTGCATCCATCTCCTTTCCTTGGGAAGCGATACTAAACCCCCAGCCAGGCCTGCTGAGGCTCTCCACCCACAACAATAAAAGGAAATTATAAAAATAAACTGCCTGCCCCTTCCCATCAGCCCTCTCAGCCAGGCGTTTTTGTTTCCCTGGAAAGGAAATGTGCTGGAAAATGTCTGACAGGCCCAGGAGCTCACAGGGGATCTGCCCAGGTGCAGCGGTGAGGGGCAGGAAGACAGTGGTGGCAGCTGGGACAACCTAGCACCCACGGGAGAGCTTCCACGCCACATTCCACAGCGGAATCCAGTGCCAGGGGGAAAAGAAAGCTCCAAGAAAGGCAACGGGGATGATCCAAGACCTGCCCCAGCTTCTGTCTGAGGAGCACCTGAGCAAACCAGGCACCTCCAGGGCACAGGGTGAGTGATGGGCGCAGGGTCATGAGCAATCTCCTGGCCACCCCTGCTGCAGCTGCAGGAGCTGGGTGACATCAGGCAAAGCCAGCAGGAGCAAGGTGCAGAACCATGTGGGAAAGGAGTGGCAGCGCTGCGGGGATCCTCCTTGGAGATGGAGACATTTTTGGAGAAGAAACCCACAGAATGTGAGGAACTGCCCCCAGTGTAAGTCCATGAGAAGCTTCAGGACCAGGAGGGGGACCCCAAACACCTCCCCTGATAAATTCTCCCAACACCTGTTTTTGGGCACTGCCTCATCTTAGGACAGGCCCTGGACAGGCACCTTGTGAGGCCATGGGACATCAGATGTCCCTGGTCCCCGTGGGACAGGAGCAAGCCCTAAATCTGCCTGGGAAGATGCTGGGCTGGAGCCATCCCAGCTTGGGGTCTGCTCCTGAGAAATGGGGTGGTAGATGGGGCTGAGGAGGGGATGGAGAGGGAAAAGACCTCCAGGAAGGACCAGAAATGGCCTTGGGTGGCTGCGAGGCTCAGAGCACAAGGAAAATTGCTGTTTAATTCACACAGCAGAGCCTTGGCAGGGTGACTCATCTGGCTGGAGTCCCAGCCTGGTCTCCAGATGCTTCAGGAGGGACTGGACAGGGAATGGTGTGGCTGGAGGACTCTGTGAGTCACAGGCAGACAGCAGCCCTGAGTGCCACGGCTGAGTGGGAGGCAGACCCACGGAATGGGTCAGGGCAAGAGGAAAACGGGAAAAAATCCATGACAGCCCCTTCCTGAGCTGTGACTTATGGTCAATGAAAGCATAAAGAGCTGGAGCATCTGACAGGGACAAGCAAAGGCCACGGTTCCTGATGAGTCTGACCCAGTCCACTGAGCTTTGCGGGGTGGCACGGCCACCGCTGTGCCCCCTCCCTGTCCTGCTGAGACCCATGGCTGGAGCAGGGCACCAGCGTTTCAGGGGGCTGAGCATCACCAGCATGGACGAAGGTGCTCAGACTCAGAGCAGGTAAACCCCACCCTACGCTCCTGCTGCACCCTCAGAGACCCAGCTCCCAGTTCTCAGGAAATTTTGCATTCCTCTTCCTCTTTGTGAGGACATTTTCTTGCTGGTGAGGCGGCTCTTCCCACCCCTCACACTGACACTGCCCACACCCCCAGCCAGGGAGCGGCGTGGGGCAGACAGAGCTCCCCCAGAGCAGGGCAAGAGGAGCTCCCACAGGTGGGAAAAGGGGCAGAAGGGCCTCTCTGAAGTTTGGGACTGGGAATTGGCGGGCTGCAGAGGACGCCTGCTCATTCCCAGTGCCACAAGGATGAGGACTGGCTGAGCTGGAGAAACACCAGCGCTGCAAGGGAGGATCAGGAGGTCACGCAGAGGGAGCAAGGCTGGGCCAGGGCTGGCCTGCAGCCCCTCAGCAGCTGAGCAGGATCCCGCAGCTCTGCTCCAGGGAATCGTACTGGGACCAGTGGGGCTGGGTGTGGGAGGAAAGCGCTGGAGCAGCTGGATGGAGTCTGTGAGCACAGTGCAAAAGGTCTTTGAAGGCTTTTCTGTCTCCTGTTCCACTCTCCACAGCCTGAACACGTTAGTGCTTGTGCTGGGACGAAAAACCAGGGAGCTGCTGCCCCTGGCACTGCTGATGGTCACATCCTGCTCTTCTCAGCAAGGCCAGACTGCAAAATCCCACAGCTGCAAGTGCCCGGCCAATTCCCTTGGGATGTTCAGGATCCCAACTCCCTGGAAGCCTCTGGATGCAGGCTGGGACCCACAGGGCAGCGCCTAGCTCCTCTCTGAGCTGATTCAGAGGCTCCACAGGAGATCACAGCATTTCTGCTTACAGAACTCCTGTTCCCAGGGATCTGCAGCTCCCCAGCGTGGCTGTGACCTGTGCCACTGGATCAGGTGCCACACAGCCGGAGCAGGACAGGGACTGGACCCACACTGGGGCAGAAAAGTGAGGCCAGAAAGGCTGGGCATGCACTGGCCAGCAAGGCCACAGCCAGAGCTGAAGGCCACAGAGCTGCAGCTCACCTCCTCCTCTCTAAGCAACACAGGAAAAGGAACCCTCCCCATCCGAAATGGGAAGAGCAGCTTTCCTTCCTCTTTCTGAGATGCTATCAGGAGTTATGGAAAGTACATTTCAAAAGTGTTTTAAAGGTGCCCCTCACCATTTCACTGTCCAGCACAGAGGGACTGAGCAGCAGATGCTGATCTGATGACACTGGAGCCTTCAGGGATTGCGCAACTGCTCATCTGGAGCTTGGAGCCATCTGATTTCTGAGTCATCCCCATCCCCCTTGGTGTTTCCCTGGTCCCAGAGGTGAAATCCAGGCTCCTCTGGGTGTACAGGTGCCCAGTGCCACTGGTGCTGCCCCAGCTGTGCACCCAGGACATCTCTTGCCAAGCACTGTCCCCCCTAGGGCCACCCACCAGCACAGCCCCGTCTCATCTCTGAACCCATCAGCTCTTCTAGAGACTGCTGACCCCATCCCAGACACTCCTGATCAGCTCAGCAATGAGGAATAAACCCCATCCCCTCTCAGGCTGTCCCCAGGGGTGTCCCCTGTCCCCTGATGCCCTGTGGCCCAGAGGAGCTGATCCCTACCTGCAGCCTTCTCTCTCCAGCTCCAGCTCGGACACGGCCTCGTAGCTCTGCTCAGAGGAGATGCCAACACCCTGGGAAGAGAGAAGGGCCACATCTCCTGTGCCCTGTGCCCTGTCCCATCCCAGACCCCCTCAGCCTGCCTGGCCCACGGCGCAGGGGCACAGCCTGTGACCCTCAACCCAGCACAGAATCACAGAATCTCCTGAGCTGGAAGGGACACATCGAGTCCAAGCCCTGGCCCTGCACAGACACACCAACAATTCCCCCCTGTGCATCCCTGGCAGCGCTGTCCAAACGCTCCTGGAGCTCTGGCAGCCCCGTGCCCATTCCCTAGGGAGCCTGGGCAGTGCCCAACACCCTCTGGGGGAAGAGCCTTCCCCAGGCACTGCCGGGCACCGCGGCCTCACTAACTGCAGCTCTCGGCTTTGCAGCCGCTGGGATGCAGAGCGACAGCAGGGGACAGCCACCACCCCCAGAGTGTCCCCTCACCTTTGGCTCCCGGGGTGGGGCCGCATGGCTGAAGATGGTCTCGCTGTAGGGGCTGATGGGCGGGTCATTCACCTCTGTGGGTAGAGACGGGGGAGGGAAAGGCATCAGTGGTGCCTGCGGGGAGGGAGAGAGCAGCCAGGGCCCCCCGAGGCCACCACAGTGCACCCCAACACGCAGGGCACCTGACACGGGGACACCTGTGTGCTTGGGCTCTGCCTGGAAGGGGCCAGCCCAGTCCGTGGGCGAGGCAGGAGCAGGGGCAGGAGCGGAGGAAAGGCAGGATGTGTGGGTGAGCCCCTCTCCCCCTTCCTCGGGGACGCTGGAGGTCCCTGATGTGCCCCGGGGGCTCTCACCTGGCTTGCCGGTGGGTCTCTGCGGGATGGGGGGCAGGGCCCCGCCGGGCCAGCCAGGACTGCGGGAAAACACGAGAGGGGTTACTGAGGCTGGACTGGGGGTCTGGGGTGTCCCGGCTGGCTGGGCAGGGACTGCTGGACGCTGCTCCCGAGCCCGGCTTTGCCCCCTGGAATGTGCAGCATCCCCTCCCTGCTCCCAGCGGCCTCCTCGCTACCTTCTCTTCCCAACCCTGCGACTGCCGGGCTGTGTTTTTGGGGCTGCGGGGCATTTCCCATCCCAGCTTTTCCTCCACTCTGCCATCTCCCAGCTCGTTCCCAGCAGGAGCCAGCCCCAGAACCCTCACTCAGCCACCCCTAACCATGCTGGGGACCCCCAGCCCTGCTGCCAGAGGGGCAGAGAAAGGGCAGCAGCCTCTCCCTGCATCCAGTAGGAGCCATCGGGGGGCCCAGGGCCATCCCGTCATCTCAGAGGGATCCCAGCTGCCGTATCCAGAGCTCGGGGAAGGCACGGGGAGGGCGGTGAAAGGGGCTCATCAGCACCTGGAGGCAGCCAGGGCCAGGCTCTGGGGTGGGTCCCGGGGCTGGGGGGCTCTCTGGATCCTCATCTGTGCCTGCTCTGCCCCCACTTCGCTCCCAGGGGTGAGGGAAAGCATCGGCTTACTCAGGCTTGTCCTGCGGCTGGCTCTGCTCCTGCGGGGACAGAGCCGGGGGCTGAGGGACACCCTCGCCCCGGGGCCCATCCTCCCGTGCCGGCTCCTCCGCGGGGGCTGGCGGGCACTCGAGTCCTTCGTAGATGACGTTGGACACCATCTCCAGGCGGGCCTGCCCCGAGCCCGGCTGCGCGGCTGCCCGGGGGCACGGCGAGGGCCCTCTCCGGGCTGGGGCGGGCAGGGCAGGGCTGGGCACAGCGGGACCCTCCGGGGCACTGCCAGGGCTGGGCTCAGCTGCCAGGCCCCTGGGCCTGTGCCGAGGGGGGACACACGGGACGGACGGGGGGCACTTCTCCGATGCCTCCAGGGTTTGTCCGTGACTCGGGGACGGCCGCGTCTCCTCCCGAGCGCTGTCCCGCCCTCTCAGCCGGGACGCTATCGCACCCATGGCCGCGGCTGCCCCTGGATTAGCCTGGGCTCCGGGCTCCGGGCTCTCCGAATCCGTGGAGCTCTCCCCTGGCACGAATCCCTCTAGTACCACAAAGGCTGCTGGTGCCCTGTCGCTGCCCGGGCAGTGTGCTGGCACCGTGGAGCGTGCCGGGGCCACGGGCACTGATCCCTGCTCTGGCTTTGAGCGAGGGAAAACCGTCCTCGGCTTGGGAACCGGCTTCACGGCGGGAGGAGCAGGGTCCTTCTCTCCAGGCGGTGCCTGGCTGGGCACGGTGACACGCGGCTGCGTCCCAAAGGCGTCACCAGTCCCTCCCGGCTCTGCTCTCATGGCATCCTTGCCCTCCTGGGGGGCATCCAGGACCTCCGTGCCTCGGGAATGGGTGTCTCCTGCTGCAGGTCTCCCCCGGGATTGGCTCAGCATCCGTGTCTGCTGCGCCAGGTTGAGGATCCTCTTGCGGTGCCCGGTGGCGGTGATGCCGATCTGCTGCAGGTGGTGGCTGTCCAGCGAGGTGGCATCTCCGGCCACGTGGTAGCCGTGCTGCTTGAAGACATCCCGGTACCTCTCCAGGTGGATGGTGGCCAGCCAGTCTGCAATATCCGAGTCAGGGCCGCACGGGGAGCTCATGGCCCTGCGGTGCCTCTGCGACGGATGCTCAGCCCATCATCTGTGCGAGGAGGGGAGAGAGGGGCTGAGGAGGCGGCAGGAAGGGAAACGGGGTGGGTTCAGCTGCCCTGAAGTGCACGGATCCCACGGGTGGGAGCGCGGGATGTCCCAGAGGTGCCCTCACCTCGCTGTTGTCCCCACAGCCGCTCACCTCCCAGCTCCCGGAGCCGGCATCCTGTTGTTCCTCAGCCTCAGCCTTTCCGCTGCTCCCCGGGGCTGCCGCAGCCGGATCCTGGCCCGGCTTTGTCGGCGGGGCCGTGAGCCGAGCCCGGGCAGGAACTGAGCGTGCGGGGGCTCAGGGGGGAGCGGGCGGCCGGGCAGATGCCGAGCGCTGGGACATGCCGGGCTCCGCGGGGCCGGCCGGGCGGGCCAGGGGCGGCGCAGCCGCGGGGGTGTCCCGGGCAGATAACGGGGGGAGCAGCGGGGCCCCTCCCAGGGGATGAGCTCCTGTGCCGGCCAGCTCGGGGAGGGCTCAGCAGCCGGAAGGGCCAGACCATAATCTCTCTCTCTCACTGCTGGTGAGGGCATGGGAGAGGTCAGCATGACTCACGGGCAGGCAGAGGGGGGACAGCCTCCCACCCACCCAGCCAGCCAGCCCCGGCCGGGCCGGACCCCCCACTGCCAGCACCGCACATGGGCACAGGGGCACGGCCAGGCTCGTGGGCCACCAGGGACCCTCAGGCCAGCTCAGCCGCGGGACAGAGCCTGCTGAGGGCCTTTTTCCCATGAATCACGCAGCTCCGCACTAAACCATCTGTGCTGACTCTGCTGCCACCGGCTCTTTTTCCAGTTCCTCCATTTCCCTCTATTGTTCGGCGCAGGCTTCCTTCCTGCTGCCTGCACGCTCCCACGCATCCCCTGCCCCCTCCCGCAGGAGCCGCGTCCCAAACCCGGTCGGGGACAGCGGGACTGAGTCCCCATGCTCAGCACGGGCATGTCCCTGCTTCCCCAGCCCCGCCTGCCCAGGCGAGGGGTGCGTGGGTGCCGTGGGGGAGTGCCCTGGGAGGCTGCGGTGTCCCTGCGAGCACGTGGGGGACGCTGTCAGCGAGGAGGAGGAGGGACAGTCACGGCAGGGGCTGGGACATGGGGAGCAGGGCAGGGGGACAGGGCGGCTGCCAGGCTGATGTAGGACCCACGCAAAGGGCAGGGCAGGGCAGCGGTGCCCCACAGCGCTGCGGGCTGGGTGTCCGTGCCCCAGGGTTAAAGGGCTGTGCCCACTTCTGCCCAGCTGCTGGCGCCGAAATGGGGCAATTTCCCCCTTTCTCACGCCTGTGTCACCCTGAGGGATCTGCGGCCGGCTTCGCCCTCTGCCTGCCCTGCCTGGGGCTTCTCCAGTGAGGAGAAGGCTCCTGAGACCTCCCCATTCCTGGGCGGGTGGCTCTGAGGTTGTGCCGGGCACCGTGATGTGGTGTGGCACCGTGGGGCGGTGCAGCCGTGCCCATGGGCAGTGGCACTTCACGGACACCATCTCTGTGCCTACAAACCCATGCCCAGCTGGCACAGTGACCATGGGCTGTCCCACTCCTGCCCCTTCCCCACCGTCCCCAAACCTGTCCCGTCCATCTCCTGCCACCCTCGCGGTGTTCCCTCACCTCTGGCGGTCCGCAGCCCCCCGGGGCCGGCTCCGGCTCCGGCAGAGCAGCACGGTGACAGCGCCGCGTGGGCTCCGGGGCCACCCCGCTCTGGGCTCCAGGGTGATGCCAAGGCAGTCCCGTGCAGGAACTGCTGCGGGCCCCGCAGCATCCAGCCTGCGCCTCCCACTGCCGGTCCCTCCTCCAGGCCAACCCTCTGGTCCCCATCCCTGTCCCACCCTCTGTCCTGTTCCTTCCCAGGCGTGACGCTGTCCCGGCTGTGCTGTGTCCTGTCCCTCAGCCAGGCTCTGCCTTCCTCCCCCTCACCCCTCATCCTCCTTCTCCTGCCTTCCCAGCTCCCCACCGTGAACTCGGACCCTCCCTGCCGCTGGGGACCAGGCTTCCCCGAGACCCACACTCCGAGGATCTTCTGCTGAGGGAGATGTTTGGAGGGTTCCTTTGGGTGTCTCCACTGGCTGGAGGCAAAAGGAGACATTCCCAGTATCCACCATGGCACGGGACTGGTCGGGATACAGGAGCTGGGGCTGAGTTAGGGGAAAAAGGCTGAAATATTTGTGCTGCTGAGGGGGCTTGGGAGAGCTGGCACTGGGGTCGGATGGGTGAAATTTTGGGAACACCAAAACCTTTGTGCTGCAGGGATGTGGGAATGCAGCGCCCCATCCCACTTCTGGTGCCCCATGGGCAGGGGGATGTGGAGGGAGCTGAGGGGCAGGATGACAGCAGGGGCTGGGGTGGAAAGGGGACATCCAGAGGGATTCTCTCCTGCCAGGAGCCCGAGCTTTCCCCACGGGCTGCCCCAGCTGCTTTTAGCACAACACTTCTTGCAAGAGCCCCAGCAGGGCTGGTGGTGGTTGGCCCGGCTCAGCTGTTACCCAACCTCGAGGGTGCCAAAGGTTGATATCTCTCTCCTGATGCTGTGGCCGATAACCTCTCCCTGCCCAGAGCTGAGGACACCCTTGCTCCAACCCAAGCAGGTCCTTCCCCATCCCAACAGTGCCATCGTGGGGGTGCTGTGGGAGGGCCAACCTGTACAAAGCTCTGTGTGGGGTTCAGTGGGATAAGGCAGGTTCTCCTCACCACAGGCTGCTCCTGCAAAGCAGAAGCAGAATTCAGCACGAGTCTGGCAAGGTTTTACCTTCTTCCCCTTTCCCCACCAGCTGCTCTAGCAGGGAGTGAAACATCCCCCTGACTGGGGACAGCATGGGTGGCCCCATGGACCCCCTTGTGGGTGGGGTGTGGAGACAGGGTGCACAGGGATCCTCAGGGTGTGCAGGGACCCTGTGGCCCTGCAGGGCAGACCGTGCCATCCGTCTGCCTCTTAGAGGAAGCTGTTTGGCACTGCTGTTCCTGGGAAGGCTGCTGAGGTCTGTGGTGACAGAGCACAAATGATGTGTCACCACCTCGGTCCTGCTGCTGTGCTGCAGGTGTTGCACAGCCAAGCGCAGTCGGGCGCCCTGCAGCATCTCCACAGACACAATCCCAGGCAGGGCCAGGCTGGAAGGATCCACAGTGGCTCCTCTGGTCCAAACTCCCTGCTCAGACAGAGCACGGGGCACAGGATGTGTCCAGAAGCTTCTGCAATATCCCAGCGAGGGACACTGCACAGCCTCTCTGGGCTCTGCTCAGGGCCGGGCCCTGCCCAGGGCAGCACTTCTGCCTCCTGTGCGGGGGAATTGCTGCGCTCAGGCCCTGCCCGCTGCTCTGGGGCCGCTGCCGGGCCCCGGAGCAGAGCCCGGGCCCTGCCCTGAGCCCTCCCTGCAGCCAGGGACACCCAGGGCTGAGGGCCCCTCTCAGCTGGGGCTCCTCTCGAGGCTGAGCAGCCCCGGCTCCCTCAGCCTGTGCTGGGCACGGAGCTGCTCCAGGCCCTTCCTCAGCTGCGCAGCCTCCGCCGGCCCCGCTCCAGGAGCTCCCTGGCCCTGCTGGGCTGAGGAGCCAGAGCTGGACACGGCACCCCAGAGGTGCCCCCAGGTCTGGGCACAGGGGCAGGATCCCTCCCTGACCTGCTGGCAGTGCTTTTGAGACCCCTGAGGACTTGCTGCTGAGAGCAATGCTCCTCCCTTCTGCCAGGAGGGCAGGGATGGGCTGCAGGGGAAGGAAATGTTGTCCCTGGGCCATCCTCATGGTGGCAAGTCACCGTCCTGGCAGGCTTGATGTGACCAAGGACATGGTCTAGCTCCCACAACCCACATCCTGGCAGCTGCTGACAGGGCAGTTTGGTGCAGAAAACCTTCTCCACTGCTCCCTTCTCCCTCCACAGTTACCTCATTCCCAGGTTTGGGGCTCCATTCCCTTGGCTCCCTCTGCTGAGCCCCAGTACCTGGTTCCCAAGGGGGACTGCTCCTTCCCAGAACCCATCCAGGACAGCTCGAGGCATCCCCCAGCCACGGGACCAGCCCAGAGCCACAGAGCTGGCACAGGAAGGGGAGCAGGGCACAGCAGGGCACCAGGGCAGGGCACGGGGATGGGATGTTTCCCAAGGGATTCCTGTCAGCCCATGTTTTGCAGAGCAGGTTTCAGAGCCTCTGCCTGCTGTCAGTGTCTGCCAGCCTGCTGATGGGACCTATATTTATGTTTAGACAGCAGCATCCTTGAGCACAGGCCCAGAGCCCTGGCCTGCCATGGTCCCAGAGCAGGAAGGTCGTGCCTGCTCCCTGGAGGAGGCAGATGGGCAGGATCGGAAAACCCCCCTGGGGCTGGACTGGGCTTTGAGGAGCTGCTGGCAGGGGCTGGAGGAAGCAAACATCAAAGTGAAGGTTGGATCCTTCCAGCACGAAGGTCTGTGTGCTCCTTCCCTTTCCTGGGCAGTAGCCAGGATGACACTGTCCCTCAAGATTCCCGTGTCGGTCCGTCTGTCCATCCCACCATCCATTTTCCTTCCCTCCCTTCCTCCTTCTCTTTCCCCCTCCCTCCCTTCCTCTCCTTCCATCGATCCATCCATCGATCCATCCATCGATCCATCCTTCCCCTTCCATCAGCTTTTGCTGCCCTCTGGGGCAGTTTTTCCTTTACCTACAGCCCCACCCGTGCAGGCTCCCGTGTGGGGTGACGGTAGGAGCAGCTCTGGGGAGCAGGACAGCGTGAGGGACGCTCAAGGCTCATCCCTGGAGAGGAAATATCCCATTGAGCAGCTGGAAATGTGGGGCTGGGGCTGAGCCTGGAGGGGTCGCCGGGCACGGCAGAGAGCTGAGCCCCCGGGAGGGACTGGGGGAGGAGGGGGAAACTGGAGTCTTGGGAATTTGGCAGAAGCGCTGCTCAGGGCCAGTCCATGAGGCTGCTGGGGGGGCTCCTCGCTGGGATCAGAGTCTTGGTCTGGGTGGTGGGGCCAAAAGCTGCCCAAAACCTATCCGTGAGCTCAGGAGACGCAAATCATGGCATCCAGGGATGGAGTCACATCCTGCCCCAGCAGGGGCACGTCTGACACGGCGTGTGGCCAGGACGGGCCCCGTGCCACGCTCCCGCTGCCCCCCATCCATCAGGAGCGGCTGACATCACCGCCTCCGGGCTAATCTCTCGTCCAGCAGCAGCTTCCCGTTTCCTTTCCAATCTCTGCGCTCGGGGCCGGGCAGGAAAAGCGCCCAGCTGGGCTCCCGTGCGGGGCCGCAGCCCCCACGTGTCTGGCCCTCGCCCCAAGCGGGTCCTGGGCCACCAAAATCCCAGCGAGGGCCCCCGGGGAGCTCCGAGCCCCCCGCACCCTGCCTGCACCATCCCTCGCTCGGGATGCCGGCGGCGGCTCCTTTTGCTGTTTGTGCCACAGGAAACCCAGGAATGGCACATCGTTCCCAAAGAAATCACCCCACGGTGCCCCTCCAGCTTCACCCCGGATCATACCGGGGGCCAGCAGCTCTCCTACAGCCCAGTGCTGGACGCGGAGCAGTGCCAGGGACACTCCCTGTGCCACCACCTTCCTGGTCACTTCGGGCCGCATCCCGGGCTGAGGTGTCACCCAGCCCGGCCCAGCTCTCCCTGGGGCTCCCCGCAGGGCTCCCGGTGCTCAAGCAGCAGCTCCTCACTCCCACTCAGGGCTGGCTAAAAATAACCCCCCGGCAGAGCCGCAGCCTGGATCCTGCGGAGAAACGTCGGGAATGCGGAGGGATGAGGCTCCTTCCCGCAGGGCTGCGGCTGGCTCCTCACCCCAGCACCCTGCGGGCTCGGGCTGCCAGTGGGCTCTGCCCCATCAGGGCAGCACCCAGGGGTGATTTTCTACGGTTGCCAGCTCTGCCAGAGTGGTTTTGGGGCAATTTGGGGCTGGGATGTGCCTTCCCACGGGTGAAATGATCCCTGCCGCAGGTGCTGCGTCTGCCGGCAGAGGTGGGAGCAGCGTGGGGAGAGGGAGCTCCCCTCACTGCGTGCTGCCAGCTGGGAGCTGCACATCCCCTGTCCTTGTTTTCCACATTTTCCTGGCGGAGGCGGCTTCAGTGTAGCCAGCCCAGCTGCAAACGCCGGGATCCGGCTGTCCCGACAGCCAGGAGCTGCTGTTCCCTTCCCAGCACTCTGTGTGTGTGGGTGAGTGTGTGGGGTCCCCCCGAGGCAGCACAGGGGACATCCGTGACCCTACAGGCTGGTTAAAGGGGGCCAGCAAACATCCGTGCCTGAGGCGTCGGGGTGAAGGAAAGCTCCGGGTGTGGGGGAAGCACCCACAGGGCAGCAGCACTCACAGCTCTGTGGGGGGACCAGGGGGGTGAGGATGGGTCAGAGGGACCCCAAAAGCCGCAGTGACATCCCCGTTTGCACTGACCTTGCACAGATCAGGCTCAAACCCAGCTGGGGACGGAGCCCAGCAGCCACCGGCAACCTCGGAGTGTGGGGACGGGGAGGGGGTGGAAAATCCCTCATTTGTCAGCGTATTCCCACGGCAGGGCCTGTCTAGACCAACTTCCTGTTGTCCGGTGGAAGCTGCCCCGTGCCCACACACGCTCACATGGCAGTGCAAAGCCTGGCATCCCTCTGTCCTGTCCCACTGTGGCCACTTCTGTCCCTGTTGAGGATCACCCCAGGGTGCTGGGGCTGCAGGGATGGACCCTCCAGTCCCACCCAGATCTGGATGGCTCCGGGTGGGCTCTGTGCCAGCCCCCTCCCCATCCCATGCCAGCCCGATGCTCTTGCACACACCAACCCCTTTATTGTTGTGCCAGGAACCACAGCAGTGGCAAACACCGGGGGAGTGGGGATGCAGGTGGCCCAAGACCCCACTGCCAGGACAAACCCCACCAACCACGAGGGGAAGGGGTCCCCAGAGCCAGCTGGGCTAGAGCCAGCCTGCAGAGGTGAGCCTGGTGCTCAGGAGAGGACCTGGGAGGGCTCCCTGAGATGGGGGAGGGGAGGTCACACTAAGCTTGGAGAGGTGTGGGGGGCTGGAGAGGGTCCAGCCTGACCTCGGGGTTGGCAGAGCTGGACCTCAGGCCAGACAGGGTCAATCCACGCCTTGTGCTGCTGCAAAACCTGGGCAGGACCCTCGCAGCCCCCCCACTTTTGGGGTCCCTTCTGGGCCTTTGAGGGTCTTACAGTGGCAGAGCCGCATCCTGGTGCCAGGAAAGCTCCTGCCCACCTCAGCCTGCCCAGCCTCTCCTTGGAACACCCACTGCCAGCCCTGTCTCCTGCGGGGACATCTCGGTGGGCACAGGGGGCACCAGGGTGCCCGTTCTCTGTCCTTCCAGCACCTTCACTTTCCATCCGGTGACGCAGAGCCCATGGGACAGTTCCCCACTGCCTGGGTAGGGAGGGGGGTCAGTGATGAAGGAGTTGGAGAGCAGATGTGACTATTGGGAATCAGGGAGCCGAATTCCCAGCTGTGCCCCCTGGGTGCCCAGCCTCGGCGATGAGGGGATTCCTCTGTGCAGAGAGGGCTCAGGCCTCGTGGTCACTGGCGCTCAGGTGGTCCTCGGACAGCCCGGTCTCGTCGATGTTTTCCAGGGAATCCGCGTGCTGCACGGAGAGCTCGGCCAGGCTCACGCTGGGCAGCGTGTTCTGCTCGGGGTACACCCAGGGCTTGTACTCGGGGTCGTGCCGGCGCTTCCACTCTGGGTACTTCAGCCCAGCCTTGTAGATCTTCTTCATCGCCTGCGGGCACAGAAGGGCTGGGGCCACCCTGGGCTGTGGGGACAGCTCCCAGCTCCCCCCCACTGCGGGTTTTGGGGTGCTGGGAGGGGATGGGGGCCTGGCTGCCCCAGCAAGGTGCCCAGTGTATGCCCTGTGTTACTCAGAACCCATCCCGTGAGCCCTGTGTCACTGAGGATCTGTCCTGGGAGCCCTGGGCCACCCAGGACCTCTCCCATGAGTCCTGAGTCACCCAGCACCCATTCTGCAAGCCCTGGGTCCTGCAGAACCCATCCTGGGAACTCTGGGTCACCCAGCACCTGTCCTGTAGGTCCTGGGTCACCCAGGATCTGTTTTGTGAGCTCTGGGTCACCCAGGACCTGTCCCATGAGTTCTGGATCTTCCAGCATCCATCCTCAGAGCCCTGGGCCATCCAACAGCCATCCTGTGGGTCCTGGGCCACCCAGCACCCACCCTGCGGGTCCTGGGTCCCCCGTCCTTCTCCCACCCAGTACCAGGGGTACTTTGGGGCAGCTCATCCCTGCTGCCCGTGACTCCCAGCACCAGCCATGCCCCCCCACTTACCTTCGGTGCCACAAACTGGGACACGCGGTTCACCACCCACTTCGGCAGCGAGCCTGCAAGAGCCCAAAGCCCCGTCACTCAGACAAAGCAGGGCCAGCCCCGGGGGAGGCACCACGAGTCTGCAGCACCCCCAGGGCTGCGGTGGGCACCCCTTCTTCCTTGGGCCTGGGTGGTGGAGAGCCACGGGGGTGAGCTCCGGGTGAGCCCCCTCCCCTCCTGCGGGCACTCACCGCGAGGGTCCACCTGGGTGAGGTAATAGAGGGTGCAGGCTCCGTCCCCGTTCGCCTTGATCAGGTACCCGGTCTGCAGGGACACGGCCCGCACGAAATCCTTGCGGGGCGGGTATTTCTGCGGGGAGATTGCGGGATTCAGAGCCCGCCCGTGCCCGCGGGCAGCCCTGCCCAGGGCTGCGGGCAGCCGGGGCTCACCGGGTGCTTGACGCTGTAGTTGATGATCATGTAGTCATTGCCCAGGGGCAGCCAGGAGCGCAGCGTGACGAAATCCCGGTTCTTCAGGGGGCTCGGGCACTTCCCTGCGGACAGATCCTGTTTCACTCCAGCCCCCACGACCCCACACACTCACAGGGCCGTGGGCTTGGGGTGGGGGGCGCTGGGGGTCTCAGGGGCTGCTCACAGGAGTAGTATCCGACATCGGCGTTGACGGTGAGGCGCCCGATGTCGTAGGTCTCGATCATGTTGGAGTCCCATTTCTTGCGGTAGCTGGTGTCGTGCAGCACGTCATAGAGGGTCTCGGCCGGCACGTCCTTGCAGGAGATGCGGGTCTGTGGGGAGACAGCCGGGGGGCAGCACCCAGCCCCGGAGCTGTGCCCACCTGGGGGCTTTGGGCTGCCCCGTGTCCCTGTGCCCTGGAGGAAGCTCTGCACTGGTGATGCGGGACAACCCCAGAGCCACCGCTCCTGCAGCCAGAACGGGGCTGGAAAGACCCGCAGCCCTCAAATGCCTGGTGGGCCCGCCCTGTCCCCATGTCGGGCGAGCAAAGGGGTGCCCGTGCCCCTTCACGATGGTCCCGGGGGGCTGTCGGGCCCGGTCCCTGCTGTAACCGGAGCCGCGGAGCTGCCCGGCCGCGCCGGCCGTGCATTATTGATGAAGGCGGCCGCCCTGCTCCTCGCAGCGCCGGCAGGAGGGAGATGTCATCTGCTCCTCGTTAGAGCCCTTGCATCTTTGATGAGGTGCCGTGTAACCGGAGATGGCCCTCCGAGCGTGGCAGGTCCCATCAATCTCGGGCAAAGCTTTCCCCGGTGGCCCGGGTGATGGTTTGTGCCCGGAGTGCTGGACTTGTGCCCAGGCCGGGCTCGGAGATGTGCTGCAGTCCCCAGGGCACCGGGGGGAGGGTGGGAGCACCCAGCCCCCCTCCTGCTGCTCTCCTTCCCTGGCTGCACCCAGAGGTGCTGCTGCTGCAGGGTGAGGGATTTTTCCAGCTGGAGGTGGAGCTCACGGGACTCGCGGCTGTCACAGAGGGACCGTGGCTGTCTTGCACCCCCCAAATTCTCCACTAAATCCTCGGATGAACAACAGCCCTGCCAGGCACAGCAAGTGATCAGCTGGCATGGGGAAAGCACAGAGCCCAGACCCATCCACAGGGAATCCAGGTGGAACAAATCCAGAGCTCCAGCTACTCAGGAAATCTTCGGGTTAATTAACTCCCTCAGTTAATGGAAAGACCGAGGCTCTTCTGACCCCGAGAGAGTTGTGCAGCTCTGACTGGGTGGCATCCTCCATCCCACGTTTTGGGAAGGGGCTCTGGGCTGTGACAACCCCTGAACCATACCCAGGCCATCTCCAGGGCAGGGGAAAACCCCGTTATTGCACTGAACCCGCCTGGGTGATGGTCCCTGACTCCCCTGGACCTGCCTGGGGTCCCCTCTCTGTGGGGCTCAGTGGTGGCAGGGGGGACATGACTGCACCCCCTCTGCCAGGCTGAGGGTTGGACCTTGGCTGGACTCCAGGGGTTCCTGCCAGCCTGTCCTGGTCACTCCGAGCAACATCCACTTCTCCAGTCCTGATCTCACTGATGTGGCGACACACAGACTACGGGGAACCCTGTCCAAGGCTGGCACTGCCTGTGCCCACAGAGCCAGACCTCTCCCTGCAGGAGGCAACCAGGCTGCTCAGGCGTGCTTTACCCTTGGTAGGTCCTTGCTGCTGTCACCACTGCCCTTCTCCTTCAGGACACGGCTTCCAGGAGCACATTCTCCGTGTCCTTCCCAGGGATGGAGGTGACAGAGCAGCCCACGGTAGCCCAGAGCTTCCTTTTGGGAGAGGGATGTGGCCTTTGCCTCTTGCCAGGTTTCAGGGCCCTGCTGCAGTCACCAGGACTTTTCAAAGAGGCGTTGGCCTGGCCCCTCAGCATCCCCTGGTCCCGTACATGCCCAGCTGCCTTAAATGCTCCCTGATCCAGGTGCAGAAGCTCTTCCCTGGCTCATGGCAAGAGGGAAATGTGGATTGCAGCTGCACTTGTGTGAGAGTGCTGCTCCTGCTCCTCCCCCTGGCCCTGAAGGGTCTCTGTCCACAGCAGTGTGTGCCCAGCTCCTTCTCGTGCCCCCCGGCTGCAGGAGAGGTGCTGCTGCATGTTCTGTGGTCAGGACAGCGCTGGGAGAGCCTCTTCCAGCGTGTTGTTCCCTCCTCAGCACCTCCCCGTGCTTTCCCTGCTCTCCAGGCCACGGCAACCCTCCCCTAACACCCCTGGTTGAACACTCTCCACAGGGCTGTCCTGGAGGTCGGATGTTCCACCTCTCCTTGCTTTGCTGGATCCCATCCCTGCCCAGGAGTCGGGATTCTTGGTGGCCAGAAAAGCCAAAGCCGGTGATGCCCACCATGGGCTCACGCTGTGCCCCCAGCACCCTGCAGCCAGTCCTGAAGTGCCCACGGTCACCTGGCAGAGTCACTGGGGCCGTGTAGATGAGCAGCAAGGTACCTGAGGGATGGTTGAACCTCCTTGCCCCTCTGCAGCACCCCAGATCCAGCCCCTGGCAAGCGACAGCCCCCCCGAGACAGCCCCTGGGGCTCTTACAGGATCTCCTCCCTCGAGGATGCGCGGGGCTGTGCCCCAGGGAAAGGACACCAGGGAGGCGTCCCACGAGCCCGTCTCGTGTCCGGGGGCTCCCGGCAAGGCCATCTCCATAACGTAATTGATCCCAGGGCCTTCCCGCCCGTGTCGGGATCGGGGCAGCCGCCACGTGAGCCCACGCGGCAGGAGGCTGCAGGGATCCCGGCAGGAAAAGCCTCGGGGCCGGCAGCAGGAGCCGGCGGAGCAGCTGGAAAGCACCTTTGGGGGCCTAAACCTGCCAGAGGGGCCTGGAATTGGGGGAAAAACCACCCCCGTGCACCTGCAGCACGGGCCGGTCCCCAGGGACCCTCGGTAGCCGCCGGGCACACGGCTGGGGCGGGGAAGCGTCTGCTTACCTTGATTTTCTGCACGGTGCAGCTTTCCTCCTGGCCCTGACTCCACACGGTCACGCCAGCCTTGTTGTACCGGCAGTGCCAGCCCTCCAGGCTCTCGCACTGATCCCTGAAGGAGCTGAAGTCGGAGTCATCCGGGATGTAAACCATCTCCCCTCCTCTGGACATGGGGCTGAGCTGCTGCCCCCCGGGCGCGGGCACCGGCTGCGGGCAGGCTCTGCCTCACCTCCCGGGAAACCCAGCTCTGCCCTTGAGCTCTGCCTCGCTGGGTGCCCGCTGCGGCTCACATCATCCCTCCAGCCCCGAGCCCGCGCCCCTGGAGCGGGCCCCGGGCACCCGGGGATGGGCAGAGACCTGCAGGCAGCCCGGGCACGGCGCGCAGGGCTGGAAGGCTCCTTGGCTGCAGTTGCTATCGCAGCTGCCGGGAGCTCAGATGTCTCCCCGGGCTGGCTCACCAGCATCACATTTCTCTCCGCTGGCTGTCAGCTCCTCTATTATTCAGCAGGTAGCAGCGCGCAGGTGGCTCGGCTTTCAGGGCACAGCTGCCCCCCGGCTCCCCGAGCCCCCCGTGCTGCCACCCCTGCTGTCCCCTCGCCGGCGCCCTGGCAATCTCTGTGCCTGACTTTGCAGCAGCGGCTCGCTGGAGGGATCAGCTGATGCCAGGAGCAGCGGCCGGGCCTCCCGGCACCTGCGATGTGGGCTAGAGCGGGCCCTGGCGTGGGGGCACGGTCCAGCGCACAGGGCCTCGGCTCTCAGCGTGGCCTGGGGCTGTGGAGTGGGCTCTGGAGTGGGGAGGGAAAGAATTTATGGGGGAGAAGGGGAGGTTGTCCCTCACTGGGCTAAGAGGATGAAGCACCCCTGGGGGTGTCTGGCCACCCCCACCTTGAGCAGGACACCCCCAGCACAGGAAAGGTCACCCATGGCTTGACCCAGCCTGGAAGGATGGACTTGCTCAGCTCAGCCCCACAGCTGTGCCACCTCACCAGGAAAAAATATCAATTCTGCTGCCCAGCCTGAAGCTGCAGTGAATGTCCCTCGTCCTTTGGTACCAATCGTGCCCTACCAAGAGGGGCTGGCTCTGTCCCCAGTGCGCCTGCAGGGTGCTGGTAGATCCCAACCCACCTCTCTCACAGCCCCAGGCTCCAGCCCTGCCAGCAGCATCTGCTGCTCCCTCTCCAGCCCCTCCATCTCCCCCTGGACTGGGAAGCACTCCGAGCACAGAGCTTGGGGTTCCCTGGTGTTGCACAGAGGACACAGGCTGGGGCTCACATTCTCCTCCTGCTGCCCAGGGTGCAGCTTGTCCCATTTGTCCATCCTCCTGTCCAGAACCTCATCCGGGATCTTGTCCCAGTTCCTTTCACTGGGATCCTGCTCAGCCCCTCAGTCCCCAGCCTGGATGAAACCTGGGCTTATCTTGCCCATCTTGTTGATGTCCACAAGGTTTCTCTTGGTCTGAATTTTGGGGTTCTTGAAGTCCACCTGGAATGAGGCTCTGCCACTCTCACTCCTTTCCCCCCTGGATTAGCCCCACCTGCAAGGCGAGGGTGCAATTCCCTCTTCATCCAACCCTGTGATGAGGTTTGGGAGCAGCCCCGGTGCTGACCCTGGCACCAGCATCACCTGGGCACCAGGGAATGGGGAAAAACTCGTGGAAGGGAGAGCAGGGAGAAAGCTGGAGAGCTGCTGCTGCTCCCAGAGCCTTGCTGAGGCAGAGGCTGCCCGTGGCTGCCCCCGCTGCTCCTCCAGGCACACAGGCTCTCCGTGGGGCCGTGATTCCCACCTTGGGATGCTCCAGGGGCAGAGTGCTGAGCGCCACGCTTGGTTAAAGAGCTGCCGCAGTGGGAAGGGAGGGGCAGATGCGGGGCTGGAAAGACCTTGGGGCGGCCTTGGGGCTGCGGAGCAGGGAACGAGTCTGGCCAGGCAGATTTATAGCCCAGAGCTGTTGGACCCCGTTGCTGCAGTGTGCCATGGGGTGTGTGAGCGTGTTCCTGTGCGTGGGGGGAACTGTCACCCTGACACAGCCTGGAGAGGCCTCGTGTGGATGTGTGGGGTGGGTAGGACCCACAGCTGAGGGCTCTGGAGCTCCAAAGAGCGTCCATGGGGTGGAAGAAGGGAGGGCACTGCAGTCCCGGGATGGAGGAGCCCCGCCAGGCTCTGTGGGAAGGAGCAGTAGCTTGCTCAGCGCCGCTGAGGTGGAGCCAGCCCTGCTCTGCACCTGAGACACGGCAGCGCGTCTCTCCCTGGCTGTTCCAGCTGGAAACTCGAGTGGAAAGTTCTTTCTTCCCTTCTGCAGCAGCCGCTGGGGTCAGTGTTCAAGCTGGAAAACAGCGCAGCCACCCAGGAGCTGGCTGGTCACCACCATGTCCCTCTGCAAGCCACCAGCTGGGCTGAGCTGGGCTCCTGTGTCCCTCTGGGAAGCACTCAGGGCTCCAACCAACCCCTTTGTCACCTCCTTCGGCTCTTCCGGAGCCCAGGTGTGGATCTGGGTGCTGCTGAGAGCTGTCCGAGGGAGGGGGAAGGTGAGTGTAGCAAATGTGAAGCCACAGGTTAATGCTGCCTCTGGCACATCTCGTTTAACTTCTCTTCCATGACCATGGAGCTGCTGGATGAGTCCAGAGGAACCCACGGACTCCGAGAGCTGGAGCCCCTCTGCTCTGGAGCCAGGCTGGGAGAGCTGGGGGTGCTCACCTGCAGAGGAGAAGCTCCAGGGAGAGCTCTGAGCCCCTTCCAGGGCCCAAAGGGGCTCCAGGAGCACTGGAGAGGGACTGGGGACAAGGCATGGAGGGACAGGACACAGGGAATGGCTTCCCAGTGCCAGAGGGCAGGGCTGGATGGGAGATTGGGAAGGAATTCCTCCCTGGGAGGGTGGGCAAGCCCTGGCACAGGGTGCCCAGAGCAGCTGGGGCTGCCCCTGGATCCCTGGCAGTGCCCAAGGCCAGGCTGGACACTGGGGCTTGGAGCAGCCTGGGACAGTGGGAGGTGTCCCTGCCCATGGTAATGAGTTGGAACTGGATGAGCTTTAAGATCCTTTCCAGCCCAAACTGTGCTGGGATTACGATGATTCTTGGATCTCAGAGGTGATTTGGTGACGTGCCCTCGAGGTGTGACAGTCCCGTCCTTCCCATCCTCTGTGGCTGGAGCTCCATTCCCTGAGCTGACCAGGGCTGCTGTGAGCAGCAGGGTCCTGCCCTTGGCCACGCTGTCCCTGTGTGGGGATGACACAGGGGACTGTCCCAGCATCCCTCCATGCCCTGAGTGGAGCCTCTCCGGAGCCTGGTGGGGTCAGGACATGCAGGACCCTGCTTAGGGCACAGTGAGGAGTACCCAGCTCTGTCCTGTCTGTGTCTTACTGGTCTTTTCCTCGTCCTGCTCCTCTTCTCCTTCTCCAGGTCACGTTCTAAACCCTCCAAGTGTCTTTACAGACTCCAGAGCTGGGATGTGGGATTTCCATGCCGGGAGTGGGGCTGCAGGGCAGCACGTGTGGGTGTTCCCAGCTCCGTTAATGAGCTTGGATGCCTCAGCAGGGTGAGCTCCCAGCCTCTCCAGAGCTGAACATCTGATCTGCTCCGCAGCCACCGCTCCTGCTCCTCCAAGAATCGCCTCTGAAAGCCTTCACAAACTGGAACGAAAATGTTCTTCCTACAGAAAACGGTTCTGCTTCGGCTCGATGTGAACCACCCTCAGATCCCTGCTCCATCAGGGGTTATCCCCTGGGGAATGAGCAAGAGAGTCAGGAGGGAAAGCAAAAAATGGGTTGAGTTTCTTGTCCCAGAGAAACCCAGCTGGAGCAGCCGGGAAGGGTTAGAGCTGCATCAGGAGCTGGGGGCTGGGAGGGGAGGATGGTCCCAGGGTGGGAGCAGGAAGGTGGTAAATACCTGAGAGACATCAGGGTCTTTGAGGGACACAGAGAGAGGCAGGAATTCCAGGGAAAAGCAAGATCCTGACCCAGGAGTGGTGCAAGGCATCAAACACCCTGGGACTCCCACCTTATAAATTTGGGAGATGCCAAAGCCCCAGGTCTGCAGGTACCCCCGGTGCTGAGTGTGGTGCCAGAACTTCAGGAGCTGCCCTGGAATCCCAGGGCTGCAGGAACCCACAGGGGCTCTGGTGAGATCCCAAAGCCTTGGGGCTGCAGAGGCCCCTGGGGTCCTGGGGAGACTCCAGAGCCCCAGTGCCACCAGATCCAAGGGGCTGCAGTGAGCCTGGGGACCCAAATGGGACCCCAAAGCCCCAAAGTTACGAGGACAAGATCCTAGAGAGATTCCAGAGCCCCAGTGGGGCCCCAGAGCCCTGGTGAGCCCCAAATCTGCAGAGACCCCTGAGTGCCTTGGAGACACTCCAGGGCCCCACGGCACCAGGGACCCCCAGATGTCTGGGGAGGCCCCAGAGCTCCGGAGCTGCAGGGACCCCTGAGTGCCTGCAGAGACCCCAGAGCCCCAGTGAGACCCCAAACCCCCAAAGTTCCAGCACCCACAAGTCCTGGGGAGACCCCAGGGAGACCCCACAGCTTTGGGGGCTGCAGGAACCCCCCAGCTGTGCCCCCACCCAACCCAAGAAGTTCAACCCCCCCCCTACAAACCCGTCGGGCGGTGCCAGCCCATTCCCTATTCCACACGGGTGACACCCCCAGGCCGGTGCCACCCTGGGACCCGCGCGTGCAGTCTGGTGCTCGCCCACTGGGTGTCACGCGTGCTCCACGCACGACAGCGACAGCGACAGCGACATGGCCAGCACCGGGGAGCAGCCGGGAAAAGGGACGAGCCGAGGGACAGAGAGGAGCGGGGCTGCCCTGCGGCCACCAGCCGTGTCCCCCTGCTCCACGCTGATGCCACCAGCTCGGCTGGGGGGGGACCCTCTCCGTGAATTTTACCGCTAAGCGGAGGATGGGATGAAAATTTCCCGGGAAATTTCCTCATCCTCCTTGCTCGCTGCAAGCATCCCTGCTGCTCCTGGCAGGTCCTGGCAGGTCCGAACAGCCCAGCCCGTCAGCCTCAGGCACCCCGAGCCCTCCCAGTGAGGGGACAGAGCGGGGACAGCTCGGACATCCTGCACCTGGGATCTCCAGCTTTAACACGGGGTTTTGTTGCCACTTTGGGAGTTTCTGGTGTCAGGGAAAAGTGTCTCCGTGTGTGGGATTGCTCCACGCAGCCCCTGCAGCTGGGACCCTGCACAGCCGGGGTGTCCAGCCCTTCTGGCCCCCTGCCCTGTCCCCCGGGGTCATCTCTGGCACCACGAGGGGCTGGGCAGGGGCAGCATCAGCTCCCCAGGCAAAGGCCGGGAGGGGGCTCGGGGCATCCAGCTGGCAAAGCCGGGTGGCACCGGTGGCAAAGCACGGGAGGGTGTGAGGGGAGGCTGCCAGGCACGGTCCCAGGGGCTGGCGCTGCCGGCAGGAGCATGGAGGGGTGGGGTTCTCCTGCTCATCCATGCAATGAGGTTTGGCCTCAGCTCTGCCCCGGTGCAGGGCAGTGCATGGGGTGGGCTGCCGGGGGTCCCACTGTAGGTGGCTCAGAAGGTCCCGTGGAGGATGTGACTCCATCCATGGGAGGGTTGGGATGAGATGGGCTTTAAGGTCCCCTCCAGCCCAAGCCATGCTGTGACTCACCCCCTCAGTCCCCATGTACCCTCTGCTGCTCCTTCATGTCCTCCTCCAGCTGCCACCTCCCTCCTGTCCCTGTACTGTGACCCTGTGCCCCCCCTTTCCTCTCTCTCCCACCCCCCTGCTCCTTGTTTTAGCCGAATCCTCCTCCTCAGGGCTGCTCAGGGGACAGTCAGGCTCACGTCCCCCCCTTTTTTGCCCTGCCCATCCTGGGCTCCTGCACCACCCCAAGCTCTCCAGACCTCCTCCCTGCTCCCCCACGTTATTCCCGTGCTGGCAGGCAGGGATTTGGCACCCCCAGCCCCAGGGCTGCCAGGCCAAGGCTTATTTGCACAGAGCCCCAGCCGGGCATCAGGATGATTTAAAAGGACTGTGAAAAATGTAGTTATTTTTTCCCCTTTCAGCTGCAAGTCAATACTGGGGGAAGGATGTTTAATTATCTTTGTCACCCTCCTAAATCTCTTTATGAGAAGGTTTGGCTGCAAATCTCCACATCATTTCAAAGTTATTGGCTGGCGCGGCGCACAGCGACGCAGTAAATTAGCCGGGCGCAGCGGGCGTGGGTGCTCCCGCCACTGCCAGGCCTGCACGTGCCTGGTCCCCTCCTCCCGGTGCTGTGACAGGGTGGGTGGCAGCGGGGAAGCCCCTGCTAGCTCAGGAGTTAGGGCTGGTGCCTCCTCCGGGTGTGGGCACCAGCTGGTTGTGGTGCCCTGGTACACGCCCCTATCCCTGGGGATGTGGCATCTGCTGTGGGGTGCAGGATCCAGGGGACATGGGACAGCCAGGACCACCCCGGGGTGGCATCCTGCACCCTGAGCTCTGCTCCCTTCCAGACGCTCTTCCCAGCCCTGGGAGTGCTCTCCACTGGTAGCCGGTGCAGGATCCCCCTGGGCTGCGGGATGGAACAGGATGAGGCTGAGGCATTAAAGATGCCGGGTCCACCCGGCTGCTCTGAGCCCCCCGAACTCCTCATCCCTTCACCTCCCACCCCCGTGAAGGCAGATGGGAGCGTGGCTGGGCTGAGACCCAGCGCTGGGTCCTGCAGCCATTCCCAGGGCGGGAGCCACCCTGGGTGCAGGATAGTGGCCGAGGGCCAGTGAAAATGCAGGATGGCGAGCAGGCACGGAAAATGGGTTGGAGCTCCTCACCCACCAGCATCCCTGGAGGCAGCACCCAGCACCCGCCGTGCTCTCACCCCCCTGTTCTCATGCAAAACCAGCCGAGCCGGGGCTGGGCTGGAGGCCCGAGATACGCCAGAACAAAATCCCACCTTCCCGATAATGCCTTTTATTGGACTAGGTGACACGCAGGCTTTAGGGGGATAGCGGGAGAATCCTCTCGGCTCATCCGCAGAAAGGATTTCCGCAGCCTTCCCGGCGGCTTGTCAGTCCCTGAAGAGTTATTACCTCCCGACGCAGGGCTGTGGCTGCCGGAGCTCAGCGCCGGCCCTGCCCCTCTCTGCTGCTTACAAAGATTACGCCGCCTCGGAATAAGCTCCGTGGAGCGCGGCTGCCGCCGCATCAGACAGGAGCTAATCAGAAAATTAGCAGGAAAAGAAACTTTGTGGCAGGAACTTATCTCCGGCGCGGGCGCGTTGTCGCTCCGGCTGCGGCTGCTCCCGCTGCTCCCACACCCGGCCCTCAGGGCAAAACTTCCTTGGATTGCCGAGCCGAAAGCTGGGACAACCTCATCTCATCCCACCCCTGCCATGGGCAGGGACACCTCCCACTGTCCCAGGCTGCTCCCAGCCCCAATGTCCAGCCTGGCCTTGGGCACTGCCAGGGATCCAGGGGCAGCCCCAGCTGCTCTGGGCACCCTGTGCCAGGGCCTGCCCACCCTCCCAGGGAACAATTCCTTCCCAATATCCCATCCAGCCCTGCCCTCTGGCACTGGGAAGCCATTCCCTGTGTCCTGCCACTCCATTCCCTTTCCCACAGTCTCTCTCCATGTTTCCTGCAGCTCCTTCAGGCCCTGCAAGGCCCCAGTGAGGTCACCCCAAAGCTTCTCCTCTCTGGGCTCACCAATGCCAGCTCTCCCAGCCTTTCCTCCCAGCAGAGCTGCTCCATCCCTCGGATCATCCTGGAGCCTCCTCTGGCCTGGCTGCAGCAGCTCCAGGCCCTTCCTGTGCTGGGCCCCAGGGCTGGGGCAGCTCTGCAGGTGGGGTCTCACCTGAGGGGGCACAGGGGCAGAATCCCCCTTGCCCTGCTGCCCACACTGCGGGATCTGCCCAGGGCAGGGGGGATCTGGGCTGGGGCAGGTCCAGCTCTCACCCCCAGCACCCCCAGATCCTTCCCCCAGGGCTGCTCCAGATGCTCATCCCCAGCCTGGACTGACCCCGGCGTTGCCCCAGCGCAGGGGCAGCACCAGCACTTGGTGGTGTTAAACCTCCTGGGCCACTCCTCGGGCTTGGCCAGGTCCCCGTGGCCACTTAAGGGCACCTCAGAACCCCTCCCACCCCCGGCCGAGTGATGTGTCCCGTGCGATGCCACCGATGCCGCGCCCACTCAGGACAGAGGTGGTGTCACTCCCGCGCTGGTGTCACATCGGTCCCCACGCCGCGGTGGCACCCGGGGGAGCAGTCCCGGACACTCAGTGCCACCCCGTCCTGTGCCAGGGGCAGTGCCAGGAGCCGTGATGGGGGCAGGGATCCCTCAGGGTGATTAAAATGCGCTGTTCGTGGTGCTCAAGCCCCGGCGTCAGGGAGAGTTTCAGGGCACTGAGCTAGAAAATGGCATTTACAGCCCCCTCCTCCTGCCACCGCCAGCCCCGAGCTTTGCAGACTTCATCGGTGCCACGTGCGTGTCCAGCGAGGGGACAAGCAGAGGGGGGAGGGACCCCTCCCCACTGCCCCCAACCCTACAGACCCCCCGTGGGGTCTCCCCCACAGCCAGAGGGTGAGGGCAGGGACCCTTCCCACCACCGCCAGCCCCACAGCCCCTCCCTGGCACCCCAAACACAGCAAAAAGGGGAGGGCAGGGACCCCTCCCCACTGCCCCCAGCCCCTCTGCGGGACCCCAAATGCACTCACACCCCATCTCGGGGCTCTTGGTGCGGTGCCTGAACCCCGCGTGGCTCAGCGCTGTGGCACAGAGGTGTTGGTGGCACCGAGGGCAGGGGCACCGGGACTGTGCTGACCCTGCCCGGTGCTGGGCAATGCCAGTTTGGGAATGGTGGGTCCAGCCGTAGCAACAGTTACTACGAGTTCCTTTTCCCATTCCCTTTTCCCTACTCCATCGTCTTCCCATGGCAGCTCTGGCGCTGCCGGGGATGTGTTTACAGGCAATTAAAGCTCATTAATTGCACGCAGAAGCAACAGAAGCCCCGCGGCAATGTGGGAGGGGTGAGTCCCGCAGGGGGCAGAGCCAGCCCCGGCCATCCCTGGCAAATCCAGAGGGAAGTGGGGGGCCAAGCGGGGTCTGCACCCCCCTGGGGGGACGCTGGGCTGGGGCGATGGGGGATGGGGATGTGTGCGGGTGCTGTCACCCACTCAGCAGCCCCGCGGGGACATTACCCCAGGCACCGAGTGCTGCCAGCACCCAGCTGAGGGGCAAAGGGGTGAAGCCCCCAGCTTCCTCCTCCTCCGGGGGGCACCAGCCCCATATTCCCCGCCCTGCTGTGCCCTGGGGATGAACCAGCTCCGCTCTTGGCAGGAGGGAGCCGAGCAGGGTCTTGCTCGAGGCTCTCTCCGCACATGTCTCAGCGGAGCTGGCACCGGCAGGGGCCGAGCCGCTGCTCCCCAGCTCGGGAAAACATCGGGAAAACATCGGGAAAACAATAGCGTTCGTTCGCAGGAGGAGAGAAACCTTCTCCCGGGCTGGAATGAGGCTTTGATCGGGAACAGAAGCGGGAGAGAAGGGAGGAGGCAGGTACCCGCACGGGCCGGGCACGGGCCAGCCGCCAGCCCGCTCCTGTTCCTCGCTGCGGGGAAGGGAAGGGTCCCTTCCCGCTGTCCCGGCTGCTCCAGGGCTGCGGGATGAGCACGGGATGCCCTGGCAGGGAACAGGAGCAGGTGAGGGACGGAGCAGTGCACGTGGCTGCTGGGCACAGGCTGTTGCGTCCAGTCCTGGGTGCCAGGGTGTGGGCAGGGATCCCACAGCATTCCCGAAGGGATGAGCTGTCCCCTGGCTGGGTGGGGTCGCTGCCAGGGGAGATTCATGCCAAGGGTGGAGGAGCTGCAAGCGCAGGATTTATCCTGCTGGGAGGGACGTGGGACTGCGGGTGAGGCCCAGCCCTGTGCCCCACGCGCTGCCGCAGGACCAGCGCGAGAAATGCAGGGAAAATCCTGGTGTGGCTTCCACCTCCTCTTCCTCCTCTTCCTCCTCCTCCAGCGCTGGGCCGGGCAGGAGAAGCCACAGCTCTGCCAGGCTGAGGCCAAGGGCACGGCTCAAAATAAAGACTAATCACGCTGCTGCTGAAATCCCGTGCCCTGCTGCCCACAGAGAGCCTGACGTGCGTGGGGCTGGGCCCCGGCGTGCCGGCAGAGGTGCTCGGGGGCACGGTGCTGTCAGCAGGAGATGGAGAGTGGCTCGGCAGGGCCTGACCCCGCACCAGATCTCCCTCCCTCCCTCCTTCCTGCAGGGCCCTGACGGAGGCTTGTGGGGGGAGCAGGAGGTGCAGGAGGGGCGTGGAGTTGCCCACTGCTGGATCTGGGCTCAGGAATGTCCTGCCACCCACATGAGGGAGCAGAGAGCACCACGTTGCCCTTTGGACGCCCCCAGATTCCCCCCAAAAGACCCGCAGAGGGTCCTCACCCCTCTCTGAGGCAGCACAAGCCTTTCCCCCTCCGAACACCCGCTCCCAAGGCTGGGAGGCGGCCGTGCCCTCATTCCCGGGAAGGGCTGCAGCAGGATGGGAAGGGATGCAGAGCTCCCCCAGCGAGGCTGCGGGCACCCACCCAACCCCAGGCCACCCCGCCACGCTGTGCCCCGGCACTGGGGGACACAGGGCTGGGGAGGGGGGGCTGCCAGGACCCAGCTGGGGGTGACAGCATCAATACTCACCTGAGCCAGAGAATCCCAGCGCCCCGGGGAGCGGGAAGGGCTCCGTCCACCTCTCCCCCTGGCTCGGTGGCGGCAGCACCAGCGCCTCTGGAAGCTGCTTGGGCCCCTTTAACCCTTTCCCCGGCAGGGCTGGTTGCCAGCGGGCCGGGTCCCCCGCGCCCCCCGCCCTCGGCGGCGGCTCCGGCGGGAGGCAATCGGCAGGCGCGCGCTGCGGAGCGGCGCTTTTCTTCTCTAATCTTCTTATTTCATTTTAGCATTTACAATACAGCCAGCCGGTAATCCTGACATCAAACACGCCACGCGCACTTCCAAGCCGCACCGACGTCAGGCTGCGCGAGCGCTGGCAGGAGCTGCCAGCTCCGACGGCTCCAGATAACGCGCGTGAGAAAGACAAGGAAAGCGGCTCTGCCAGCGGGATGAGCAGGCAGCTCGTCCCCCTGAGCCCTTGGGCCACCCACAGGGTGCCCCTGGGGTGCAGGAACCACGGCTGGGGTGAGGTGGGTGCTGGCTGTGCAGAGCGGGTTTGCTCTCTGGTGAGGGGTTGGAGTGGAAGTCACTCGAGGTGGCAGAGCTGGGTGACCCTGCTGGTGCCCAGTCGTCCCCTGGAGCTGCACGGAGCTCTGGCATCCTGGGGAGCAGAGCTGGACACCCTTGAATTGTCCCAGTGCCACCCTGTCCTGTGCCATGGGGAAGGGCACAGGGGCAGGGGCCATCCCAATGCTGGAGGCTCTTCCCAATCTCCGCCTCACTGGAGCATCCTTTGGTTTCCAGGCATGGCAGCTGGACCTTGGCTGGGGTACCTGTGGGATCCATCCAGAACTCTGGAATGTGCCCCCTCCCCAGCAGGAGGGCAGTGCTTGGGGTGGGGGGGGACAGCAGGTGACACCCTGCACCCACAGGCAGCACCCTCGTGGGCTGCACTGGGCTGGTGGCAGAGACCCGAGGGCTGGACAGCCCACGGTGCCCACGAGTCCCTTTCCCCAATCCCCCGTCACCAGCTCTTCCTTAAGGGACACCAACTGCTGGCACAGGAATTCCCGAGGGTGCTGAGGCCCTGGCACAGGGTGCCCAGAGAAGCTGTGGCTGCCCCTGGATCCCTGGAAGTGTCCAAGGCCAGGTTGGACAGGATTTGGAGCAACCTGGGCTGGTGGAATGTGTCCCTGCCCATGGCAGGGGATGGAAGGAGATGAGCTTTGAGGTCCCTTCCAACCCAAACCGAACCATTCTGGGATTCTGTGAAACGTCCCTGCTCCCACTGCGGTGACACAGATCCACCAGCGTTTGCAGAGTGCCTGGAGTGGCTTTTCTTTTCCATCCTGGTGTTCTGAACTGATTTCCAGCTGCTGGGAGATTCCTGGAGTTTCCTTGGGGCTGAAATGTTCCACAGGGCTGGGTCATGGGAGGGGAATGAAGGGTGGGAGAGGAATAAACGCCCAAGAAATCCTTAATCCCCTCTCAGGCCCCGCTGAGGATGGGACCCCTGCCCGGACCCCTCTCATGCTGGTTCCTGAGTGCCCCCCGAAACTCAGCGAGTTTTGCCTTGTGCCAGGGTGGTGTCCTGTGCCCACACAGCTTCACCATCCTCTTCCTCAGCCCACGGAGGAGGAAGGAACCCAGCAAACCCAGGCACTGCCCGGCGCTGGCAGCACCAGGGGATGTGAGGAATGAGCAGGAGGAGCAGGGCTCCTGTCCCCATGCAAGCCCCAAACCTCCCCCTTCCTCTGTGCCAGGCGGGCACCGATTCCACTGTGGGGTCACTCACCACGGAGCAGTCTCAGATCTAATCCACGTCTCAATACTTGGGATTTAACCACACTGAAGTAAGTGGTGGGGTTTTTTTGTTTGTTTGGTTTTTTTGTTTTGTTTTGTTTTGTTTTGTTTTCTCCTTTCTTCCCTCTTTTAAGGCAGCGAAGAGCTGCGACTCCATAGGAATTAATTTGCCTAATTAGTGTCTTTGGGAAGCTCTCCCTCCTGCGCATGCCCCGATAGGGGGGGGGGATTCCAGGGCTTGGGGACGCGCTGTGGAGGCTGTGCCTGGTGGGAGCTGCCCAGGATCCTGCCCGTGCCCCTTCCTGCCGCTCCCGACAGCGCTGCCCCGCATCCCGCAGGACCCAGCCGGCACCAGGGGATGCCCAGCGCCGTGGTGGCACCGGCCGGGGTGGGCACGGGGCTGGGGCCGGCCCGGGGGTGTGGGAGCGGGCGCTGCCAGGGAAGATGAATGGTTTTAATCACACCGCTTACAGGGCACCATCTGAAGTTTTGTGTAAGTTATGATAGCGACAGTTTGCACGAAAATTGTATTTCCAGGCTTCATTGACTGGCTTAATGAGAATCTTTACGTGTCAGATATTAAATTAAGAAATTAAAGAGCTGTTTCGGTGGGTATAGACTCCTTCCCTCGCACTGAGCTGCTTCTTCCAGATCAATCAGGAACGCGCCTCTAGAAAAGATGGGAGAAGCCTTTGATTTTCTGTCACTGGGGAAGTGAATCTAATACGCGTTGGCACCTAATTCATGTTTTATTAAAAGGCATGAGGTGGATGCTGCCGGCCCCCGCCTCTGCCCGCTGCCCTCTCTCCGCCTGCACCGCTCCGGGAGGAGGGAGCAGCCCCGGCGCTGCCACCCTCGGCGCTGCCTGGCTGTCACACGTGTCCCCAAATGCCAGCATCCCGGGGCTGGGGGCACCAGCAGGTGCCAGGGATTAAGGTCAGCTTGGAAAAAGCCATGCTGGGATCAGCAGGTTGGGAAATGTTGCTGCTCTCCTGTGTGGCATCCCTGCTCTCCTCCCTGTGCTGGCCGAGTTTGACCTGGATTCCCGGATCCTTTCGGTCTTCCCTCAGATTTTGCTGGGAATGGGTACTCGGACAACGATTCCCCAGCTGGAGGAGAATGGGGAAGACGTCACAGCCGTGGGGAGGGACTCGGGTGTCCGGAGGACATGGAGCAGGGCTGGGCATGGTGAGCTGGGTGGGGCAGAGAATCGCTGAATGCCACAGACACTGGAGATAAACACCTGGCACAGGGATGTGGAGAGGAGCTCTGAGCTCAGGGACCCCAGGGAGCAATGTCCCAAGGCAGGGACAGCCAGGGACAACAGGGATCAATGCCCCGGGTGAGGCCAGCCAGGGACAGCAGGGGTAGATGCCCCTGGATGAGGGCATCCATGGACACCAAGGATAAATGCCTCCGGATGGCCTCACCCAGGGACACCAGGGATAAATTCCCCAGTTCAGAGGCACTAAGGGACACTGGAGATAACCCCTGGGGCTGGGACATGCTGGGACAGTGCAGATAAGGTGGGGGCACCCGTCAGCTCCCTGAGAATCCAGAGGGAATGTGGCTGTGTTTCCTGATCTGCCTGGACGCTGTCGTGGAGGAGCTTGGGGACACTTTGGTCACAGAAGGGGGACAGGGACATCGAGCTCTCTCAGGATGCTTGGATGAGCCCAAATCCCTGGTGGTCAGCACGCCTGGGTGGAGTCCTGGCACTCCCCCTGGCAGTCACCACATCTTCACCTTCCACATTTGAAAGCGAGGAGAGGAAGGTGGTGCTGTTACAAACTGTCTGTCAGAGCAGGACAAACCCCCCTCTGGGCCCCTGAGCGCCACCATCCATCTTCAGCTCCGTGTGCCGGCCCCGGCTTCTCCTTGTGCGGGCAAACTTGGAGTAAACAGCTTAATTTGGCACTAATATGAGCGGTGACATCGCGAGCCGTGTCACCCATCGATCTGCAGCTGCACGGCCCCATCAGTCACTCGGGCTTTTCCAGGTTTTGATATTACAGTCGGAAGGGATCAACCTCCCCGCAGTCCTGGGCTGGGCTCGCTCTGTGTCCCTCAGCCCCACGGCCAGGCACCCTGTGGCCCCTCAGGAGTCTGGTCCCAGTGTCACCAGCCCTATCCCCACTGCTGGGACTCCATGTCCCCACACCAGGCTGCTCCCATTGTCATCATCCTCTTCCCACTTGCTGGGGACCCCTTGTCCCCACAGAAGCCTGGCCCTGGTGCCAGTAGCCCTCTCCCCACTGCTGAGAGCTGTATGTCCCCTCAGGAGGCCGGTCCTGGTGCTGGGGACCCCTGTCCCCACGGGAGGCTCGTCCCAGTGTCGTTGGTCCTCTCCCCACTGCCGGGGACCGAATGTTCCCGCAGGAGGCTGATCCCAGCGCCGTCAGCCCTCTCCCCACTCCCAGGGACTCCGTGTCCCTGCAGGAGGCTTGTCCTGGTGCCGCTCACAGCCTTGCTCCCACATCCCACGGGACATGTGTGGGTGCGAGAGGGGATGTGGGAGAAGCTGCAGCCACGGTGCCCCCTCCAGCAAGGATTCAGTGCCAGGATGCCTGCGGGGACGATGCCCCCAGGCTCCTGGCCCAGCAGGACCGCGGTGCCGCCGTCCCCAGGCCATGGCCAGGCTGGCCGAGGTGCCGTCACCGCCGCGCCAGCCCACCCCGGCAGCCGGGCACCCCGCTGGCCCTGCCTAAATGTCTCATTAAAGGGATTTGCAGGGCTGCTGAGCCGGGCTGTAATCTGGCGCTTACCGTTCATTTGTTCCAGCGTCTCAGGCAGTCGGCAAAGGTCGCTGGATCTTTAATTACGGGGAGACAAGCGGCGGGCGCAGCGGGGAGGAGGAGCAGCTGCGGGCGGCGGGCAGGCGGCCCGAGAGCGGCGAGCGCGCCTAACGAGGGAGATGCTTTCTGCCCTCGGGACCCGGCAGGCGACACGAGCCGCGTTGTCACAGCGGCCTTGTCACAGCGGCCTTGTCACAGCCAGCCAACCCGTGGCCCGGCTGCGCAGTGACCACAGCCTCGCCTGGCATCGCTCCCTTCCTCCTCGTCCTCCTCCTCCTTGGCGGTGTCACCCGCCCCGCAGCGCCAGCTCGGCTCGCCTCCTTCCCGCTCCTCCCGTGCCGTGCCACACGATGGCTGCCCAGCCCTGGAGGCGTGGAGGTGGCCGTGCCTGTGCCAGGCTCACCAGGGTGGCCCGAGGTCAGCTGGGACAAGCCAGAATTCCCAGCTGGCAAAACCCCTGGGATGTGTTGACACCTCTCAGGCCCAGGCGAGAGTCCGCGGGTACTCCCTGCCCCCAGGCCCCGCTGTGGGGATGTTGGGGGTGGGCTGTGTGTGCCTGTACGTGTGACTCCAGGGCTGAGCGTTCCCGGGGCTGTGAGGGGTGTTGGAGCTCCTGGGGGTGTTTCCCGAATGCCCCCATCCCAAAGGATGTGTGTGGATGTGTGCACGGACACGGCTCACATGGAGCTCTGAGCTACCTGGGATAGTGGAAGGTGTCCTGCCCTGAACGAGATGGGCTTTGAGCTCCTTTCCAACCCAAGCCAGTCTGGGGTTCCATGATTTTGTGACCCAGGCCGAATTCCCGGTGTACACGCGCACACCTCGCTCCGTGTGTGACCATGGAGCGCTTGTGTGACACGGAGCCGTGGGGTGTTTGTGCTGCGGAGGGGCCCGAGGGTGTCGTGTGGCTGACGGGGCTCCCAGGAGCGAGTGGCAGCAGGACGGGCTGTAGGAAAAGCCTCACCACCGCCCCTCCCGTGCTTGCGGAGCCACGCCGCCCCGCCGCGGTCATTAACGGGCTGTCACCTGCCGTGCTGACAGGTGCCATCAGTGCCTGACACCGGCACGAGGCGCTCCGGGCTGCCGTGGTCTTGGGGTGACAGGCAGGGACCGTGGATTGTGCTGTCACCTCCGTCCCCCGCCCGTTCCTCTGCCTGGCCCCGTCCCCCCAACCTGGCTGACGCCGTGCAGCCCCCCCGCTGTCCCTCCCGCTGTCCCCACGGGCTGCCAAACGTGCTGGGGGTGCAGAGGCTCAGCCCTCCGCTGCCAGGGGTCCCTGCAGCGCTCGGAGTGCCCCCGGGGCTGGCTGCAGCCTGAGTGACAGCCTGTCGCGCTAATGAGCCCCGCTGCCAGGCCGGATGGCTGACACCCGCGGCCACCTCCTCGGGCCGTCCCTGGGGGCTCGCCACCGTCAGGCTCGGCCGGGGGAGCTCCGGGGCGGGTGGGGGTGACACTGGCGCCGTCCTTTCTCCTGAACGTCACCGGGGAGCTGCCTGGGTTTGCCTGACCCCGGCAGTCTGGGGGCTCAGGAGATGCAGGGGGCTGCCCGTGAGTGTGCAGGGACTCGGGAGTGTCCCCTGCTTGTCCCCAGCCATCCTGGGCAGGGTGGAAGGGGCTGGAGACAGGCTGAGCCCGGCCAGGGCTGCGGGTCACGGTGGGCAGCGGGCACCCTGCAGGGATTCTGGGGCACAGCATCATCCTCCTGCCTCAGCCTCAGCATTCCTGGAGCATCCTCCAGCCTCAGCACATCCCTTCTGGAGCATCCCCTGCCTCAGCACACCCCTTCTGGAGCATCCTCCTACCTCAGCACACCCCTTCTGGAGCATCCCCTGCCTCAGCACATCCCTTCTGGAGCATCCCCTGCTTCAGCCCCACCACTCCTGGAGCACCTCCTGCCTCAGCACCAGCATGTCTGGAGCACCCTCCTGCCTTGGCATGGCAGTTCTGGTGCATCCTCTGTCTCAGTCCTGCCATTTCTGGAGCACCCTCCTGTCCCAGTGTGCTGGAGCACATCCTTGTGCCTCAGTCCTACCCTTCTAGAGCATCCCCTTGCCTCAGCACATCCTCTGGTGTCAACATCAGCATTTCTGGAGCATCCTCTGCCTTGGCATCACCGTTCCTGGAGCATCCTCTGCTCAGTTCCTGCCTCACTGCAGCTGTGCCCGCGGTGCCGATTCCAGCTCCCAGCCCCATCCTGTTCACCACCGAGAGTCCTCATCCCGCGTTTCCCTGTCTCCTATCTCCCTTCCTTCCTCCCACGTCTCACTGGCTCCCTTGAAGACACACACGCCTAATCCGCTTGTTAGCCTCTCCCTTCATCTAAAACCAATATGCAGCTGAACGCTGCAGATAATTAATTGATCAATTAGATAGAGAACTGCCTGTGCTCGTGGCACCGGACACACGGAGGCGGGGGGGCTGTGCCAGCACACCTGGCCAGTGCCCGTGCCCGAGTGAGGATGTGCTGTGTCCGCCCCTGGGTGTGCTCAGTGTCCCCACTGGAGGGGACAGGCAACCAGCCAAGGTGATCAGGGGTGCTGGCAGCTGGCAGGGTTGTGGCCACCTGCCCACGTGGCCATAGGGACACAGTGAGTGCATGTGCAAAGGGGACTCTACCCCATGTCCCACCTGGACAGGGGTAAGGGATGGGGCAGTGCCAGGTGCAGGTCAGGGCGCTGATGGCACCTCACCCCTGTGCCACATACACCGTGTGACACAATGGCACCAAAGCTGGGAGGGTGCAACTATTCCAAATCCTGCCTGGGGGGCTTCTTCACCCTGGCATCCCGTGGTCCCCAACACCCCACTCCTCCTGGCTGCTGCTGTGCTGGGTGCCCCCAACCATCCTGGAGCACGCAGTGGGGTGCTGAGCAGCCAGAGGGGTGCCAGCTGTCAGGATGGGGGTCCCAGCTGTCAGGACGGGGGTCCCAGCTGTCACACTGGGGTCCCAGCACCCCGAGGGGGGGCTGTCGGGGAGGCAGGGTGCCGCAGGGAAGTAAATAATGCAGCAAACCCGTGTCTGCCAACCCCCTCCTCCCCAGGCTTTGAAAAGCAACACATTACCCTGATCTCCAGACATGAGTTTTTGTCACCAAACAGGGTGATGAGGAGACTTTGAAGCAAATACAAACACCGGGAAAGGGAATACATAAGAAGAGAGTCGCGTGTTCTCTTCAGAAAACAATCGTGGTGTCAACTACACGGAGCAGCTCCGCGGAGGGGGAGCTGCTAACCAGGAACCTGACAGCCCCAAACGCCGGGAATTATCATCCGAAGAACGGAATCATCCCTCTGCTGACAGGGCTGCGGCACCTTCCCCTTTCCAGGTGACACGGGATACCCCTTCCCCTCCTCCCCTGGCACCACACCTCGCTCCAAGTGCTCCGTGTGCCGCCACCTTTGTGCCCCAGTGCGGTGGCATTGCTGTCCCAGCTGGGGACAGATCCTGTCTTCACCCTCCTGTGCTTTGTCACCTGCATGCTCAGTCCTGTCTCACACCCTGCAGCTTGCACACCTTGCACAAGCACTCCCACCTTGCACCACCCCCTGCTCTCTGGACACCCTCACACCTTGCCCAGGGCGCTCACACCTTCCACACTCCCACCCCACGCACTTCCCACGATCTCATTCCCCACGGATGCTCTCGCACCTTGCGTGCTTCACCCCCGCTGTCCTGCACATGCCCCACTTGAGTTCCCTTCTCCCTGGAGCTCCCAAAATACCATTTACCTGTCCGTGGAGGTAAAGGCAGTGCTGTTTATAGCCTGGGAGATGGCATCACCCCGTGGCACGTCCCTCTCTCCATCTGGATTTCACCTGGGCATTTAAGGTGCTTGGGAATTCGGGCAGGATTCAGGGCTCTGTCCCTTAGCCAGGCCCTGCACTGGGAGGGCTCAGGACAGCCCTTGGGAGCTCGGCCTGGGATTCTGCCCCTTTACCCCTTGGGGCGCTAGCGAAGGGCTGTCCCTGCCTGATACCTTGGTGTGCGGACCCCGGGGATCTCGGGGTACAGGGTGGCACCTTTGTGTGGCACACGGGCACCTCCTCGCCTGGAAATGCACCTGCACTGATGCTCTGCACGTGCGCTTGCACCCCCTGCACACTCAGCACGTGAACACTCACCCCGTGCACGAGCACTCCCACCCTGCTCACACTCATCCCTGCAGGGGCATTCCCACCCTGCTCACACTCACCTGAGCATGAGAGATCCAGCTGCTCACACTCATCCCTGAAGGAACAAATCCAACTGCTCACACTCATCCCTGCACAAGCAGATCCAGCTGCTCACATTCATCCCTATATGAGCACTCCCACCCTGCTCACACTCATCCCTATATGAGCACTCCCACCCTGCTCACACTCATCCCTGCAGGAGCAAATCCAGCTGCTCACACTCATCCCTGCACAAACCTTCCCATCCTGCTCACGCTCATTCCTACACAAGCACTTCCACCCGCTCACACTCATCCGTGCACGAGCACTCCCACCCTGCTCACTCTCACTGCAAACACCCCTCTGGCCCTTCCCACACCCTTCCCACTCACTCAGGCCCTGCACACCCCTCACCTCTCAGGCACACCCTCGTGTGCCCGCTCACACCCCCCGTGCCCTCCCAGCCCTTCCCCCTGTGCCCAGACACCGCGCCCCGATCCCCCCCTGCCCGCGCCATCCCTCGTGCCTGGCACACGTGCATCCCGGCCCACGCTCCGGGAGCTCCCTGGCATGATCCCAAATGAGCTTCTTCCCATCCCTGTGGCTCCAGGTGCTTCTCATCCCCTCCTGCACCCCAAACCCCAAACCTTGCTGGGTCCCCCCATGCTGGGCACACTGGCTCGTTCCCCGCATCCCTGCGGACACCTCTCCACGTTCCCTCCCCCCTGCTCTGCTCATCCCCCATCCATCCATCCATCCATCCATCCATCCATCCATCCATCCATCCGCCCGTCTCCTGACACCTTCCCGCGCCCGGTGCCGTCTCCCTTCTCCTCCCTCTTTATCTCTGGCTCCCAGCTGCTTCTCGCCCCTCCCTGCTGCTCCCTCCATCCCTCCTCTCCCCATCCCTCGCTCCCGCCGCGGTTATCGCTCCCTCGCACACATCCCTCCTCCCTCCCTCCTTCTCCTCATCCCTTCTCCCTCCTCACGCGCTCCCCTTCTCCCTCCTCTCCCCGCCGCTCATCCCTCCAGCCCCACACTCCATCCCTCTCCATCCGCCGCCTCTCCGGGGTCCAGCCTCGGGGCCGCCACCCCGTCCGCCCGCCCGCGTCCCCGCGTCCCCCGGCTCACGCGTCCCCTCGGTGTCCCCGCCGTGCCCCGTTTTACCCCGCTGCCGCAGCCTTTAAAGTTTCAATCAGGCTCGGCTGGGAGAGGCGGGGAAGGCTGCGCCTCCCGCTCCCAGCCCCGCGACGCCGCGCTGCCACTCTGAGTGCTCCCGCCTTATAAATTTTACATTATTACCCTCTTTAAAGTATATAAAATAACTATTCATAAATTATTGAGGGGAAATTTAAAATACTACAAATGTTTATAAATGTTTATCAAGAGGTCTTCAGAAGTGAGCGAGCGGAGCCTGAGTGACTTCCCACGGCTGGCAGGAGCACGGCAGCCGCCCCGGCCCTGCCGAGGGGGGATTTTGGGAGAACCCCCAGCTGGGAACTGGGGCAGGCTCCCGCAGCCTCGTTAATTCCGGTCCCCGCGGATGGCGAGGAACAAATCCCCCTCCGTGCGCTGTCTCCGGGTGCCAGCGGCGCTCCGCGTCCGGGCGGCCCCATCACCTGCTCGGGTGTGATCCCACCCTTGGCTGCCCCTGGGCAAGGACAGATGGCCTGTGCTGCTGGGGACATATCCTGCCCAGCTGGGGACGTGTCCTGCTCTGCTGGGGACACAGCCTGACCCACTGGGGACACGTCCTGACACACCAGTGACAGGTTCTGCCCTGCTGGGGACCTGTCCTGACCCATTGGAGATACTCTGACCCATTGGGAACATGTCCTGGTGCACCAGGGACACGCCCCGCCCCACTGGTGACATGTCCTACCCTACTGGGACACATGCTGCTCTGCTGGGGACACATCCTGACCCACGAGGAAATATTCTGACCCACTGGGGATTTGTTCTGCCCAATTGGAGTCTCATCCAGCCCTGCTGGGAGTGAGTCCTGCCCTCGGGGGACATGTCCTACCTCGATGGGGACACATTCTGCCCCTCTGGGGACACATTCTGCCCCTCTGGAGTCATGTCCTGCCCTTCTGGGAACATGTCACGACCCCCTGGAGACACATCTTGATGCACTGCAGACATATTCTGCCTTGCTGGGGACATCTCCTGACCTACTGGTGACACATCCTGTCCTGCTGGGGACACATCCCGCTCTGCTAGGGACATGTCCTGCCCAGCTGGGGACACATTCTGACCCATGGGGACATGTCCCAGCCCAGTGGCGACGCGTTCTCCCCCTCTGGGGTAACATCCTGTCCAACTGGAGACTTGTCCTGCCCTGCTGGGAACGAGTCCTGCTCCACTGGGGACACATCCTGGACCACTGGGGACACGTCCTGGACCACTGGGGACAGGTTCTGGCCCACTGGGGACACATCCTGACCCACTGGGGCCACGTTCTGGACCACTGGGGACAGGTTCTGGCCCACTGGGGACACATCCTAACCCACTGGGGACACGTCCTGACCCACTGGGGACAGGTTCTAGCCCACTGGGGACACATCCTGACCCACTGGGGACACATCCTGACCAACTGGGGACAGGTTCTGGCCCACTGGGGACACATCCTGACCCACTGGAGACACTTCCTGCCCAGCTTGGGTGTATGTCCTGCCCCACTGCGGCTGCGTCCTGTCCCCCAGGTCACAGGTTGGCCCAGTGTCCCCAGCAAGGCACAGAGGGGCACACAACCCCCTGTTCCCATGCAGTGGCAGCTGGCTCTGCCATGGCACAGCCGTGGGCACTGCCTGGCAGTGCCGGTGCCTGCTGGGAGCAGGGACAGGTGGCACGGAGCAGAATAACCACAGCCCTGGAATAACCACGGCACAGTTCTGGCATGGACATGGCACAGGTCTGGCACAGTTATGGCACAGCCCTGGCATAACCGTGGCACGGCCCTGGCACTCCAACCAGCACGGCAAAGGGAAGCGCAGGGATCGTGCCCATCCTCTGCTCCCGTTCTCAAAGCCATCCAGAACCCAGGGTTCGCCCGCAGCCAGGGTGATGCCAGGGAGCTGCCAGGACAGGACTCACCTACCCAGGGACAGCCCAGTGACCAGGACGGCCTTGTCCCCATGCAAATCCCAGCTGTCCACAAGTCACACCACAAGACACAGCCACCCCGGCCACTGGGAAGGGACAAATGCCCGGACTGGTCACTGCGGGGATGCCAGCACCGCCTGGAGCCCGTGCCCACCACGGGGTGGCAAAGGAGCTCTGCTGAACCCCGGAGTGCGGGAGCCGGGCGTGGATGCTCAGCGATCCCGGCGCTCCCAACAAGAGCTGCCTGCAGGGATTGTGTTTAAAGCGCTGGCTGATTGGGGTAATCATGGGAGCAGGGAGTGCATTAGCTGGGAAGGTTTATAAAGGGAAATTAAAATAAAATTGGATGTGACAGAAAAGTACATGGAAAATTAGGATAAGAATATGAATATTTATGGCTGCGGGAGCACGCATGGGGAAAGTGCTCCCGTGCTCCAGGCCACCCTCCCTGCCGTGGGGTTGGGCCAGGTCCTGGGGGCGGCACCTTGCCGGTGGGGTTGGGGACAGCCCTGATGGACACTCTGTACTCCACCCTTGGTCACTGTCGGTCACCACTGACCTGCCCTCGCAGGGACTGCGGGGTGACGGAGGTTGTGACATCCCACTTGCACTGCCACGTGCCCCTCGTGCCATCCAGGGCTGTCTGCAGGGCTGGCGTGTCCCACTGCTGGTGGCGGCACCGGCACAGGGCCACACAGCCGCCGTGATGGCACAGGGACGGGGGCAGACCCAGCTGGCGGCAGAGATGAGGGGGTTGGCACCGCGCAGTGCTGGCACACGCCGAGGCTGCTCCTGCAGGAATTAGGGCACTGGGGCAGAGCCTGGGCTGCCAGGGTGGCAGGGCACAGCTGTCCCCTGCCCGCCCGGCCCGCCTCCGCAGAGCTTTCACCACAGCCAGGGACCCCCCAGCCACGCACAAAGTGCCACCACCCTGCTGGGGACACCACGAGCGCCCCAACCCCACCCAGAGCAGCGGCTGCCCCCAGCATCCCGCCTGCCCTGCCGGACCCGGGGGCAGCCATCCCCCTGTCCCCTCCCGCTGTCACACTTAGAAGCCATTAAAATAATTGAATGCTTTAAATATTCAGTGCTCGGCTTAAATATTCATCAGCGAAGTTATTCTGATTGCTGAACTGCATCAGCACGGGCTGGGAGATGGCTCCTCTCGGCAGAGCCCCCCCGGGCCCCCTCAGAGCCGTGTGCACCCCAAACTCACGTGGCCACACACGGCCCTGCACACGTGTGTCACGCATGGACATGGCCCTGCACCCGGCATGCCTGGAGAGGGATGCATGGAAACCCCCCCAGAGCAGTGGGGGTGGGCTCTGGGAGCATTGGGGGGCACTGGGAGCACGTTTGGGGGGCTGGTTGTGCCCCACACCTGAGCTGGGACCTACACGGTGAGGCTGGAGGAGGTTCCCAGTGCCCTTGGGCATGAGAGGAGGGTTTGCTGATCCACCCAGCTGGGCCCATCCTTCCTCTTCCCGAGTGCCCACGGTACAATCCCAGCCCTCAGGCTGCTGGGGATGTTCTCCTGCAGCTCAGCAGGTGTGGCACCATGAGCTGCGTGCCAGGGTGATGGCAGGGGCATGGAATCAGGGAATGGTTTGGGTTGGAAGGGTCCTTAAAGCTCATCCCATTCCACCCCTGCCATGGCAGGGACACCTCCCACTGTCCCAGGCTGCTCCAAGCCCCAATGTCCAGCCTGGCCTTGGGCACTGCCAGGGATCCAGGGGCAGCCCCAGCTGCTCTGGGCACCCTGTGCCAGGGCCTGCCCACCCTCCCAGGGAACAATTCCTTCCCAATATCCCATCCAGCCCTGCCCTCTGGCACTGGGAAGCCATTCCCTGTGTCCTGTCCCTCCATGCCTTGTCCCCAGTCCCTCTGCAGCTCTCCTGGAGCCCCTTTAGGCCCTGGAAGAGGCTCTGAGCTCTCCCTGGAGCCTTCTCCTCTCCAGGTGAGCACCCCCAGCTCTCCCAGCCTGGCTCCAGAGCAGAGGGGCTCCAGCTCTCAGAGCAGCCCCGTGGCCTTGTCCAGGCTCATCCAGCAGCTCCAGGTCCTTCCTGGGGGCAGCTCTGCAGGTGGGGTCACCTGAGGGCGGAGCAGAGGGGGACAATCCCTTCCCTTGACCTGCTGCTCCTCTTTGGCTGCAGCCCAGCACGAGCGCAGTCTCAGCCAAGCCCCCGTGCCCTTGGCTCCTCACCCACGGCCCCCAGATGCCACCCAGAACTGGGCTGTGGGGAGAAGAGCCCCAGTGGAGCATCCCTTGCAAAGCTGGGGGCCAAAGTGGGATCCCAAGAGCACAAAGAGCTCTGCTCCATGGTGGGACTCTCAATGTCCTCATCTTCTGCTGGATTTGACAGCGCCCAGGTGTAATCTTCCATTAGGAGACAAAAGATCCTTGCTCCACACCTCTGCTCCTGGCGTGAGGCACTTCTGCTCCTGGCTGAGAGAAGAGCAAGAGGAGGAGAATCAAGAGCTGACATAACCCATGGCTGGGAGCAAGGGATGCCCTGGAAACAACTGGGCAGGGGCAGCGAAACCTCTGGCACCCTCCAGAGATGGGTGGAACCAGAGCCAACAGCTGCTTTTAGGAGGATTCTCCTGCTTCACCACGGTGGGAGCCTGCAGGGAGCCGGCTCATCCCCAGCCAGGAACCACCTCCCCATCTGGAGCGTGGTGAGAAGCACGAGCTGATGTTCAGCACCTTCAGGATGTGGAGAACCATCCCACCACGTGCAGCCTCAGAGCCCGCAGTCCCTCCAGGGGGGCTCTGCAGAGCCCAGAACCTCGTGGGGTGAATCCTGCCATCCCAACCTTTGCTCTGGGTGTTGTTGGGGGATAAAAACCTTTTCCCTCTCACCCAGGGCTCATTTTCTCTGCAGCAGAGCTGGCAGGGAGGATATTCCACGTGGGCGCGGGCGCTCCGGCGCATCCCACGTGCACACGGGCGCTGGCATGTGCAGGCGCACGGAGAGGTGGGAGCGGCCCCGGCAAAGCTCAGCAAACAGCCCTGATAAAATTGTTCCTCAAATACCTAAAGCAGGCTTAGGTTTAAGCAATCTGGCTCCAAAGACGGCTCCCGCATACATTTCTCGGGCTGGAGCTGCAGCTTTAATCCCGAGGAATCGGGAGCTTTGCAGCTGCATTTGCCATTCAGATTTGCACGGTGGCAGCAGCAGCAACACCCCAGAGAGGGGGGCAAGAGGGGTTTGGGGGGGTCCCAGCCCCCCAGGGGGCTGCACCCTGCTTGTGCCACAGCTCAGCCAGACCCCAAAAAAGCTGAGCAGGGCTGGCTGTGGCCCTGCATGGCTGCCGAGCGCTGGGAAGGAGTCGTTGGTTTATCTGATATGATTTAATCAGCCCTATAATTAGATTAATTTGTTGATTTGATAGCAACCCATTTCTCGCTGTTAGATTTGTTTATGTGTGTTTTATGCTCCAGTTTGGCAATAAAATAGGAACTGAGGAGGTGGAAAAAAATCCCTCGGAGTGCCCATGCTCTGACCCTATGGATGCCAGGCTGGACACGCGCGTCCAGGGATCCTGCTGCCTCCTTGAGCGGGATGGGAGCGGGCAGCTGGAGGGAGCAGCCTGCCACGGGGTGGGCACATCCCTACGGGGACAGCAGGGGGGACAGCGGTACCCGGGGTGGTGCCAGTCCCACTCCAGCCACCTCCCTGCATCCTAATGCCAAAAAGGAAGAATAACCCCAAAATTGTTCAGCAGGGGAGCATAGGGGTTGTGGGGTGCTGCAAACCAGAGGATGTTTGGTGAGGCAGTGGGGAGACAGGGCTTTGGAAAGGCTTTTCTCCCTCCTCCGCTCTCTGCTTGGCACGGCATGGCACAGCCTGGCACAGCACGGCCTGGCAGCCAGCAGCTGCTGCTGATGGATGCGGATGGACACGGACCTCATGGTGCCTTCAGGAGCAGCCCCCGCCCTGCCCGTGGAGCCGGGAGCAGCACCAGGGCACCCACGGGGAAAGGATGATCCCCAGCCTCATCCCCCTCCTCGCCGCTCGCCATGGATCCGGCAGGACGGGAGGTGCGGCCTCGCCCGAGGGGGCTGCTGGCATCGCCAGACAGGTGCTGGGCACGGCCGTGGCACCTCCTGCCACCGCCCCAGGGCGCATCTCCAGCGGGTGATTCCTTCCCCAGCGTGGCGATTCCTTCCCCAGCGTGGCATCCCCGCGTGCCAGGCTGGCAGCACAGCAACCGGGCCGAACAATCCCAATTAAAAGCGCGGATTCGGGGCGGGCTGTGGGGCGCGGGCAGGAGGAGGGAAGGCAGCAGCGACACGGAGCGAGCGCCGAGGTTTCCCGGAGAAGCCGGAGCGAGGAGCGCTTTGATGGGCAGCTCCTTTGATCAGGGATCTGAATCCAGCCCTCACGTTTCCCCGTGTGAGCCCACTGCCTAATTACCACATGGCAGGGCCGCTCGGAGCCCTCGGCACGTTGCTGGAATAGATTTCCCTGGTCCAGCCTGGAGAAGGACATCGATCCTGCCCACAGCCGCAGGCTCATGCTAAACATTGCGTCCTATCGATTTTTTTCCTCCCCCCACTTTTCCCTTTTTTCCTTCTCCTTTTTTTCTTTTTTTTTTTTTTTAAATACGAATTTTCTTTATTTTCATTAAATCATTAATCAGGGAGAAATCTACATTTTTATCATTGCTATGGCTGGAGAGGAAGAGAGGAAAGTTATATTGCCATAGAAACCGCTCCCTACCATTCTCAGCCTCCGAGCAGTCCCTCTTGTGCTGTCTCTTGTCAAAAGGCGTAATTGTTGCTCCTGATCTTCACTGCTCAATTAGCAGTGATGTCTCCCTTCAAGTTAATTGCTGGAGATGGGAGGAAGTAGGACAAATGTAACCTTTTAGATGAAAAGATCTCTCCCCCCTCCGCTCCTTCCCCGCCTTTCCTCGCTGGCAGGCACTCGAGGGCCCCTCTGCAACGAGCTGTGGTGGGGGGAGCCCCCCTAACCTGGGCATGTTCCATCCATCCCCTGCTCCCTTCTGGAGACCCTTCCCCACCTCCCTCATCCTGTTATCCACAGCAGGACCCCTCTATCCGCCCTCGGTTCCCTCTGCCTCTTCCAGCCTCACCAGCACCAGCTCAGCCTCTCCCCCATCACCTCCACTCCACTGGTGTCACCCACTCCAGCACCTCTTGAGCTGGAACAACCTTGCTGGGTTCTCCAGGGCTGGTTCTGCTCCCATGACACGGTCCCGTGTTGCAGCAGAGCTTGTCCCCCTGCAGCAACAGTGGTGGGGTGGCCGTGGTCCAGGAGCAGGGGGACTCCTGCACACGGCCAGGAATAAAAACCAGTGACAAAACCGGGCTGAGGGTGAAGGGTGGAGGTGAAAAAACAAGCAGGAGGGTTTCATCCTGCAGAAACAACACCGAGCAGCTCCCAAACCTGTTTGATGGGAGCAGCGACTCCAGGCAGGAGGAGGGCTCGGGAACGCTGCCTGGACACAGGGTTTGTCACCCTCGAGGGATGACAGACGAGCCAGACAATGCATTAAGAAGAGGAGAAGTGTGGCAGCTGCCTGGACCTTGGCAGTCTGAAGAGGAGCCCTTAAACACTGACTCGAGTGTCTGTAAGAAACAAATCACCCGGGCCGGGCGCGGCGTGCAGGGCACAGACCCGCATGGCGCTGCCAAATGGGTGGGCTGGCAGCGCTGGCATGGGGACAGGCAGGGACAGGAGTGGGGACAAGACAGCCTGGTCAAACCTGTGGCACAGGACCCTCTCCTTGTGCCATGTCATGAAACAGATGAGCCCTGGAAGCTCAGGATGGGGGGAAGGCAACGTGGATGGCTGGAAGATGGAGGGTGTGAGGGCATCCAGAGGGTGGGAGTTGGACACAGGGGAAGAGGGTGTCACCACCCGTGGGTGACTCTGGGGCACCCTGTCAACCCTAGAAGACACCAAGAAGGTCGAGGGCAGGTCCAGACTGACACAAGGAGAGCTGATATTGCCTCCTGACACCCACAGAATCATGGAATCATGGAATGGTTTGGGTTGGGAGGGAGCTTAAAGCTCATCCAGCCCCACCTCCTGCCACAGGCAGGGACACCTCCCACTGTCCCAGGCTGCTCCAAGCCCCAATGTCCAACCTGTCCTTGGACACTGCCAGGGATCCAGGGGCAGCCCCAGCTGCTCTGGGCACCCTGTGCCAGGGCCTGCCCACCCTCCGAGTATAGAAGGTGTCACCGATGTCCTTGGACACCTCTCCTCGATGTCTCCCCTGCAAGGACCCTGCTGCACCCAACAGAGCTGGAGCAGGAAGAGCCCTCACATCCCACACTGCCTCCACCTGAGCTGCATCCCAGGAGGTCTCAGCTCCTGAAGACCATGGGACTGAGGGGCCCGTGTGGAAGAGGTCTCTCATCCAAGCTCTTTTCTTGAGCAGCGCTGTTCCAAGTGCCAGGTCAAGGCAGAACCTCTGCTCGAAATGCCCCAAGGATGCTGTGAGAAGCAGCTCACGTCACTCCCAGAAGGTCTGGAGCTGAGCTGAGGCAGACCCGCCTCCTCCAGCAGACCCAGAGCAGCACGAGGTCGAGCCAAAGCCGCTCAGCACAACCAGCCCTTGCTAAAGCCAAACCTCGCCGTGGCTCAGCAAATCACTGCGAGAGGAGCCTGCTGAGAGGCAGTGAGGGCATGTTCAGCCCTGCTCCACTCCTGGGGTTACAGCAGCTCCAGGCTGGTTACTGCTTGGATAGATTTATCATGGAATCATGGAATATCCTGAGCTGGAAGGGACCCACAAGGATCACGAGTCCAGGTCCTGGCCCTGCACAGACCCCCAACAATCCCACTCTGTGCATCCCTGGCAGCGGTGTCCAAACACTCCTGGAGCTCTGGGGCTGTGCCCATTCCCTGGTTCAGTGCCCAGCACTCTCTGGGGGAAGAGCCTTTCCCTGAGATGCGTCCCAACCGCCCTGGCCCAGCTCCAGCCGCTCCCTGGGTGCTGTCCCTGGCCCAGGGAGCAGAGCTCGGAGCTGTCCCTGCGCTGCCCTGGGCAGGAGCTGCAGTTTCGGTTGGGTCGAGGTGTGAGGGTGAGAAATTGTGAAGCAAGGGGAGCCCTCACCTTGGGCAAGGGATGTGGACACTGCTGCTCACACCTTGAGCCGGGGCAGGAGCTGCTCTTCAGCCCTCAGAGTGATGGTCCCCAACGCTGGTGGCCTTGGCCCCTCTGGCTGATTGTCCCCTTCTCCCTTCTGCCCAGTTTGACAGTAATTCCTCACTTTCACTGCACAGAGTGGCACTGGGGGAGCCAATCTCCCAAATTCAGAACTGAGTTGCTCTCCTGGCTCCCATAACTCACTGGATTGCTGAGCAGATCCTCCCTCAGCCCCTGCTCCAGGGCCATCCCCACCTTCCCAAACCACGGCCACCATATCTCAGCTTGAGCAGTCCTGAGCAAATCCTGCTCCAGTGTCACCTGTCCTGACTCCTGCTCCAAGACCCCCCACCACTGTAGAGGCCACCCAGGGCCACCTCCCAAACACTGCCCTGGCCATGGATGCACCTTCTCTAACTCTTGGGATGCTCCTTCTGCAATGCTTGGAAAGCTCTGAACGTCTTTAAACCAGGAACAAAACCACCACACGAGGCTGGAAAGTGACATTTTGGGGCTGAGCACATGGAGGAATCACTCGAGGACGCTTCCCTGCTTGGATGAGCACTTCCCTTCCTCCGGAAGGTTCGGAGGAGCAATTGGCAGCCGGGGCTGCGCTCCCGCTTCCCTTCCGCTGGATTAAAACGAGCCCTTAACATTTCAGCGAGTGGCTCTGCTTGCGGAGACGCGCGGGGTGCCGAGAGCTCACTTCAGAGCCCCCTCGTGATGCCGCCCTCCCCGGGAAGGTCGGGACCAGGCTGGCGGGATGAGAGCATCCCGGGGCTCCGGGCAGCTCCGTGCCGGCGGCGGAGGCGGCGGGGGACAGGGTGCCCATCCCCTGCCCCCGGCCGAGCCGCCAGCCCCCGGCTCCGCGGCTCCGGCTGCAATTAAAGCTCACCCTGAACGTTGCATTAATGTCAGGTTTGCATCTCATTTCCCCAGCGCCAGGTAAGGAGGGGCCGGCAGGCTTGGAGAAGGATCACACGTGGCAGCTTTTAATAGAAACCCGCCCGCCTGTCACTGGCGGCTCATCATTCCTCTTGAAGCGGTTGCTAATTACCAACGAGCCGTGTTTGTGTTTCGGGTGTGACGTTCCCCTCTGCAGCCCCGCTCCCCCTCCTGCTGCTCCGCACCCAGGCTGGCGGCAGCGCTCGGGGGGCTCCGGGGGAGGTGGGAGCTGCAGGGTGGGCACCAGAGGGGCTGTAAGGACACGGTTCCTTCAGAGATGGACTCAGGGGTGGCTGGAAAACGGCTCCCTCCAGTTGCTCTCTGCTCCCTTCCCATTTTCCACGAAGGACAATTCCTTTGGAGGTGTCCGCAGTGTTGAACCTGATGAGTTAAAGCTTTGGGATCATTCCTGACACTCCCTCCCACCCTGGTGATGCTCTGCTGGACCGGGAGACTCTCGCCACCAGCTGTGCCCCAGGATCAGCCTGCCCCATGCCACTGTCCCCTCGGAGCCTTGCTGTGCCCAAGCTCCTGGGGACACTGAGACTTGAGTGGTGGCACCATCAGCCGCTCTCCTGTCCCAGCTGCTGCCCAGGGATGTGCCACCTTTTTCTCCCTGGCTGCTGGGGCAGGGATGAGGAAGGAGCTGCTGCAGTGATGCTCTGTGGGGGCTGAGAGAGCTGGTCCTTGGGGCTCTGACCCCACGGGACATCTCCTTCACCCCTCACCCGGGTTTGGGACCCCTCCTGGGGCAGCACGAGCCAAGAGGGGAGGCACTGGAGAGGGGAAAGCAGGGTTGGGAAAGGGGCTGGAGCAGAGGGGATTCCAGAGGTGTCCCAGGGAGGTACAATGCTGAGCAGCCCTGTGACCCCCAGCACTGGGTCTCCCACACTGTCCCACACTCTGGGCCCCTCCATGTGCCCAGTTTGATGTGTCAGTGAGTGCTGGAGCATCCCCACGTCACATTCTGAGCCGGGAGAGGGGCTGGGGAGGGGCAATATCTGCTGAGTCCGGTTCCAACCATTGCCAGCACAGGGATGGCACTCGGGACACCCCCAAAGCGGGAGATCCCTGTGAGGGCTCCTGTGCTCGGTGCCAGCCCCGGGAGCTCCCTGCTCCCTGGCATGTCCTAACTGTGTGCAGAGCCCAGGGGTTCTCCAGCACTCGGGGGGGGGGCTCAGGAAGGCTCCTTTATCCCAGTGAAACGCATTCCCTCCTCCCAGCAGCACCAGGGACGGTGTTGGGGTGGGAGATGGGCGGGAGCAATATGGGAGACCCCCAGCTTTACCCACCCACCTCCCGAATGTTGAGGCAGCCGCGGTTTCAGCGGTTGGAAAGGGGCCAAGGCAGGTGCCTCGCTGGCTGGGGAGCCCACCCGGCACAGGGAGAGGCATCCCGAGGCACCCAGCTCCCGGAGGGATGGCCGGCTCCTGCTGCCACCCGGCTGAGTGACAGCTCCCAGCCCCCCAGCCCACCTCCCCCCTTGTCAATCCCCCGGGGAATTATTTATCCTGACAATAGCAATTGTCTGCACGGGCCCTTCCCCCTCTCCAGTACCTACCCCAACAAAGGAAATCATCCTGATATGAAAGGGAAAATTAAATTACCCCAATAAAGACTTAGTGCTGCTTTAATGACATCACCAGACTCAGGCGCTAATTAGCTGAGTACAAAGGAAAGCTAAATGTGAAAACGTGAATTTCTGTTCCCTTTTCTCCTGTCGTACAGTCTCGGGAGTGGGAGTCTTGGCAAGCATGGCAGGAGGAGCTGCTCCCACCCGGCCGGGCGGCTGCTGGTGCGTGCCGGGCTCTGGCAGCCGGGCGCTGCCCCTGCCCAGGGGGAAGAGCTCCCGGAGCTTTTGGGAGATGGGTCCAGCAGCTGGTGCCCGTCTGGATGCAGCCAGGGATCCCCGGGCTGCTCGTGCTTGAATCCTGCTCGGTGCCATCCCTTTCTGCTGCAGTCTGTGCTCGTCTCGCCGAGTTCAGGCGCCCGCACACCTGGCGAGGAGTAAAGCTCACACCTCCCTGCACACCGTGTACAGCGCTCAGCCCCGTGCCCAAGGCCCCTGTCCCCTCGCTCTGGGCCAGCAGCGGCCATGCGGGCACGTCCCCCATCCGTCCGCATGACCCTGGCGCTGTGACAGTGCCAGCACCTCCCCCGGAGCTGCGCCGCCCGACGCCCTCCCCTCAGCGCACCCGTTTCTGTTCGCTGCCCCCAGGTGTTGCCCCCTCCCGTGCCGTGTCCCCGCCGTGGCTGCAGCCCCCTGGCCCGCGGGGTGACCCTGGGGCCCGGAATCCTCCCGGGCACGCACTCACCGGAGCGGCTCCGCGTTTCCTTCCAGCCCCATCGGAACGGTGACAGCGCCGAGCAGCGCGGCAGCCACGGAGCTGCTCAGCCGGAGGGCCAGGGGACAGCTGGCCACGGGCAGGGACAGCGAACAGCCCACGAGCAGCGAGCCCTGGCCCCGGGGCTGCCCGCTGGGAGCAGAGCGTGCCCGAAGCTCCTGGGGAGAGGGAGTGAGCAGGGGGGGAATTTTGCATCCACTGTTTCCAGCTATATTTGGGATTGTTTCTTCCCGTTGGAAGTGCTGCCACATCTAACCCCACCCGGGATAATTCCTCCCTCCGGTGGGGCCCGGGGAGTGCGGAGGGGATTCCAGCAGAGGCTGCGGAGCTGCTCGCAGAGCCTGAGAGGCCGAGCTGGTGCCGCTCCCGCTGGCCGCAGGAAAAGGGGGGGCTGCTAATGCATAAAGCTTCGCTTTAACTAAAGCTTAAATTATCCCCAAATCCTCGATATTCCTGGATTTCACCCTGAACCTCACCCCCTCGGTCAGCACTTACAGCCCCCTCCACATGGGGCCACCCCAGAAAAATTGAGGGGGGCACGTCCTGGCCTCTGCTCCTTGCGGGCTGTCCCCATCCCCTGCTCAGGCCGGGCTGGCAGCACCACGGCTCTGCCCCGGTGCCACCAGTTGCTCCCAGCTGGCCCCGAGGGAGGCTGGCCCCGGGGCACGCCCTGGGCAAGCAGCCGTGCCTGCAGCCTCGCTGCCGGGTCCCACGTGAGGTGGCACCTCTGGGGACCGGCCACCCCCCCCGGGACGTGAGGGGATGCGGGTCACCCCCACCCCGCCCCCCTCGCCTCCCGCTGCCGGGGTTCATCCGGGAGGGATGGGTGCGAATGCCTCGGTGCCTCCTTAAAATGACATAGCCCGTCTCCATGGCAACTCTTCTCTGCCTTTCGCCTCAGACCAAGAGCATCATCTGCTCCATCATCCCTGCAGGCCAGGGCCCGGCATCCCGGCAGAACGGCTGGTGGGATGCTCAGGCCGTCGCCCCCCCGCCTGCCCCACGCCTCTGCCCTACTGGCAGTGCCAGCTCTGCCAGCTCTCCGGCCAGGCTGCAGCATCCCGGTCAGCAGCTGCCTCCAGCCTCCTGCGGTCCCCAGCCCTTCCCACTGCCGCCAGTGCTGCGGGATGCCTGGCACAGCCATGGCACAGGGCTGGGGGAGCAGCAGGGCTGTGTCTGGATGGGGCTGGGACCACTGGTGGCCTGTCCCCACCACAAACCCATGGCAAAGCCCCTTGCTCCACGTCCACCTGCTGCTGTGGACAAACTGGGCAAGCTGGGAGGCCGGCAAGAAGCCCCGGTGGAGCGGAGGAGGCTGAGCCGGCGATCCCAAGCTGCCCATCAAGCGCTCAACCCCCGCCGCGACAAGGAGAGGGCAGCGCTGAGCCGCAGGGACAATGCCCGGCCCTCCAGCAAATCCCATCGCCCGATGCCAGGGGCGGCCCTGGCCCTGGCCTCCGACATGGCACGTCCCCACCTGTCCTTAAAGCTCCCTAAGCTGCGGTGTGACGGCACCTGCGGGGAGCAGCCCGGCTGGCGGAGCTGGGGTGGCATGGATCCATCCTGCCCCCCAGCCCATGGGAGGCAGGACCCTGGGGATGGGGGCTGCCAGCTCCTGGGCAGCGTGAGGGTCATTTTCCATGGGGATGCACGCGGGGAGGAGGGAGAGGTGCTCACACGAGGGTGCACCAGGGCTTGGAGGTGGCATGAGGGACAGGGACACACGTGGGGGGAACGCAGGTCCTTGTGCTTGGGGGGGACATGCCAGGACCAGGGGATGTGGGGGGAACGCAGGGGTACGGGGAGCTGGCACGCAGGGATGGAGCAGGGATGGAGCAGGGATGGAGCAGGTGTGTGTGTGCTCAGCGATGAGCAGGGTGGTTCCTGGCCCCTAACGCCACATTGTCCCCTCAGACATCCTCCTGCTGCAGGCTCCAGGGCCACCTCAGCCCTGCCTATGCCCTGCTCCTCAGGGAGCTTCCTTCCTCCTCCTCCTTCTCCTCCTGGCTGTTTTGCCAGGTGCCTTTTCCTGACACCCGCACAGCGTCTCCCTGCGCTTGCTCTCGTCCCGTTATTCCCGGTGCTGGATCCGCAGCCAGCCACCCCCCTCCCCTCAGCATCCCGGCGTGTGTCGCGCTGTGTGGGAGTGTTTATTTATAGGGCTGCTGCACAGCCCGGCTGCTGCGTGGGGCCTGCAGCCCCCCACCCTCCTGGGCTCCCTTCCCCGCTTCCCAGCCTGGGCACGCATGCTCCGGTGCCCGCTGGCGTGCAAGTCACGGAATGCTGGAATCCCAGGTGGGAAGGGACCTCAAAGTTCATCTCGTTCCACCTTCTGCTGTCCCAAGCCCTGTCCAGCTTGGCCTTGGACACTTCCAGGGATCGACTTGCAGAGGGATATCCCAGCAGCACCAACCTCATCCCTCATCCTGTCCTGCACCGTGTTTCCAGCTGGCTCAGCCCTGCTACGGCCTCCAAGGGGCCACTCGTGTCCTGTGGTCTTCTCCTCCAGCCCCTCCTCAAGCCTCACTGAGGTTTTTGGAGCACACCTGCTGCTCCCAACCTGTCCTGGCCACCCTGTCCCTCCCTGCCCATTCTCTGGGCACAAGGAGCCTGCCAGTGCACAGGGGCTCAGGGATGTGCTCCTGCCAGGTGCTGGGTACTCAGCCAAGGCTCTCGTGGCCTTTGGGATTACAGGGAGCCTTGGAAGAGCCACACAGGGATCCTGAGGAGACCAAATGCGTTTGGGTCCCGTGGTGTAGCTGGATGGGTGTTGCCAGGGTGAGGACACAGAGGTGGTGACCCCCATGCCCTGGGATGTCCCATGGGGCACTGGCAGCTCTTGAGCTGCTCAGAGGATTACTGGAGGCTCAGCAGATCCACCGGGCACCCAGGTCCGTCCTGCAATAGGATGGGTCATGGGGGAGAGGTCAGGGCAGGGCAGGACCTGGCTTTACACAGAGCACCAGCTCCCAAAAGGATTTGGAAAGGGGCAAGAGGATGGGGCTGGGAATGGAGCTGCTTTTGGGGTGGTGCCCAGCACCCTGCAAAACACAGGCTGGGGCACGGGGGTGTGGTGGGGCTGGCAAACTCTGCCCTGATGCCAGAGCTCCCTGGCACAGGGTGCTGAGCTGCTGTGACCAGCCCCTCATGCCCCGATGACTGTGGCCACCAGATCTCCGAGGGCACCGTGCCAGGGCCAGCACACGGGATGGGGTCTGGACGCCGCCACCCAGCCCCGCATTGGCTGGCCTCTCATTTGTTCTCATTAAGGGTTGGCAGGGTGTCTAATTAGGCGGCGTGAGTGCCAGCGCCCTGCTGACAGACACCTGTGCCGACAGCCCTCCTCCTCGGCCTGCCTCGTAATTACCCTGCCGGATGCTGCCGTGCCGCCCGGCAGGACCTGCTCCGCCTCGCCGGGACGTGGCGTGGTGCCAGGCCTGGCTGGCACTGCATCCCCACGGCACTCAAACCCCGCGGCATCCTCGGGGACATCGCCCTGCGCCCCGTTCTGGTGGGTACCACCAGCACCCAGGCACGTGTTGGCACCTCTGGGTGTCTGAGGTGTGGGGCGGCGTCACCCCGCCCACATTTGTGTCCCCTTATTCCCCACTGGGCAGTGCCCTGGGTACCTCAGAGCCATGGACGGAGCGAGTCCTGCCTGTGCCCACCGTGGGCACCCACCCGAGCGGCTCGTGGGCAGGGGCACGGTGAGGACAGGCCGCCCGCGAAGCCTCATGAACTGTGCAGGGATAACGAGCCAGTGGTCGCTTTAATTAGATTAATTGGCTCCCATTCGGCTCTAGAAGAGCTGTCAGGCTGCAAGTGTGTTCCTGCTGTACCTGGCTAATTACGGCGCCGCGGCCGCCACTCGGCAGCGCTCATGGCCACCGAGAGCTGGCACCGGGCAAAGCTGTGCCAGGGAGGTGCTGCTGGGCAAGGAGGGGACTCAGGGAGCTCTGGCTGCCAAAAGACACAGGAGAAGAGGATGGGGGAGATCAGGGGGTCCTGAGGATGCTGCAGGCTGTGCAGAGCTGCAAGAGAACGAAGGCTGTGAGGAGACGGAGCACAGGGATGGGGTTTGGGGAGCCCAGAGGGTCGGGATCAGAGCTGGGGAAGGTGTTGGGACAAGAGCCAGGGCGCAGGGTGTCCCAGGGGGCAGGACGGTGTCTGGAGCAGCCAGGCTGGGAGGGAAGCTGTGCCCGAGCCCTGGGGGCTGGCAGAGAGGGGTGGACACTGGGATCAGTCTCTGTCCCTGTTGTCCAAGCCCTGAGGAAGAGGATGGCAGCAAGCAGGGGGTGGGCACCCTCTGGGCAGGGTCTCTCGCAGCTGTGCCCAGCACGGGCACATCGGGCTCCTGCCTGGCACTGGAGCTGCTCTGGGGCACTGGCTATTTATAAAAGCCACCCGTGAGAGGAGCCAGGAGGTGACAGCCTAAAAATAAGCAGCTGGGCTGGGGTGGGGAGGCACCGCTTCCCCACGGAGCCGAGTGGGAGGCAGCGCCGGGGGATATCTTTATCCCTCTTATCCCCAGGCTGTCATTACGGTGCCCACTGCAGCCGGAGCTGCAGCCTTTTCCCACGCACTCGACCTGTGCTCCAGGGCATCCTGGAGGAACAACCCACCCTTCTGGGAGTGCCAGCAGGCTGGGGAGCAGGGCAGGGCAGCTCCAGAGGGGTATAAGGGGCCAGATCCCCCTACGCGTCCCCAGCAGAACCCCAGGGCCCCTTTGGGGATCAGGACAGTGGCACCCCGAGGGTTTGCGCAGCTGTGGGATGGCAGCAGCTCCCCAGGGTGTCTCCCAAGAGACAGCAGCACGCAGGGATGTGGTGGGAAGGCACACCTGCACGAAGGGGCATGCAGAACCCAGCAGATCCTTGGCACAGGGATGGGTGGGACCCTGCGTGCTCTGGGGACACCCACACGCTGCTTGCAGGTGCAGGTGGGCACCTCTGTCTGTGCCACCTCTGCCAGAGCTGTCCTGAGGCATCTGTGGGGGATTGTGAGTGTGGGTTCATCACACAGCTCAGCAAGGAACCCCCCAGCCCCACCGCAGCTCCCCAGGATACTCTGAGCACCTGCACGGACCCTGCAGCCCCCAAACCCCACCTGAGCCTGTAAGACACCAACCCTCCAATCTGCTGACCACACAGCACCTCCCTGAGTGCCAGCGCAGTGCCCGGGGACGCTGCCCAGCCTCCGAGCCCTGGCACACGTCCTGCCCGCACTGCTCCCCACGCGGGGTGACGGCACTGGCGGGCGACAGACGGGGGCAGCAGGCGGGAGCAGAGCGCGGAGGAGGCGAAGGCAGCCGGCTGCATCCTCAGGTGTGCGTAGGACACATTCAGCGGGGAGCTCGTTAGCCGAGGCAGCAGCAGCCCTTGCAAAGAGCTGACGCGGCTGCAGCACACACATCCCGGGGGCTCCCAGGGGATGCTGCGCTTCCATTCGTGCCGCACACGAGGCCCCCGGAACAGACGCAGCTCGGATGGAGTTATTTTTTTTTTTTTTTCCACTGGTGAATGTTAATCCTGCCTCAGTTAATGCCTCTGCAGCGCCTCGCACGGACCCCCCGCTCCAGGCTGGCTCCCACCCGGAGCGTCCCAGGGCTTCCGTGGGGATGGGCTGGGGCGTCTGCGGGGTCTGGTACCGCCGGCTCTGTTGCCGGGGTGGATGTGGAACAGAGCGGGATGGTGGGAGCGCAGGAAGGGATTCCCCAGCTGGCGAGGAGGAGGAGGAGGATGTAATTGTACGGTACAGATTGAGCCTGTCAGGCGTCCCTCCGACAGCGCATCCCGGGGCACCTTCACCGTAAATAATAAAGAACAGCCCGGAGAGGAGGGGATTAACAAGGACAGGCGAGGCACTTATTCCCTAATTGATGGGTTCGGATTCCTGCGGAGGCTGCAGCCGCAGCCACCCTGATGCCATCGAGGGGAGTGGGAGCCTCCTCCCCGCGGCTGCTGGGGAGATGCAGGGAGGGAAAGGCAGGGAGGGAGGGAAACAAGGCAGGGAGGGAAAGGCAGGGAGGGAGGGAAACCAGGCAGGGAGGGAAAGGCAGGGAGGGAAATGCAGGGAGGGAGGGAAACCAGGCAGGGAGGGAAAGGCAGGGAGGGAAATGCAGGGAGGGAAATGCAAGGAGGGAGGGAAAGGCAGTCAGGGAAATGCAGGGAGGGAAATGCAGGCAGAGAAATGCAGGGAGGGAGGGAAAGGCAGGGAGGGAAACCAGGCAGGGAAACCAGGCAGGGAAACCAGGCAGCTCCAGGGCACAGCAGCAACTGGGGCACAGCACCAGCACAGAGAGGGGATGAGAGCCCCTTCCCATGGGATCCACCATCTCCTGGATCTTGGGGTCCAGCCAGGTCTCAGTGTTTTGCCTCCCATCCTTGATTTAACCCCTTTTGTATTAAATCTTTAGAGGAGGCACCAAAATCCCAGTGTCTAGCCCCATTCCTGGCTCGCAGAGGCTGGGATCAGATTGTTCCACCTGCTTTGCCCAGGATTTGGGGCATCCCAGCTGGGCAGGAGGGGGGAACAGGATGGGGTCCCAGACAGCTTGAGTTTGCACGTGGGTTTAGCTGAGCTAAAAGCAGCTCTGGGAGGAGGCTGGGCCACTTTGGGAGATATAATTATGTATAAAAAAAGCTTATTCTGGTCCCTGCAGGGAGGGGCTGTGTCCAGCTCTGCCTCTCGGGATGTGCTGGGACCTGCTGGGACCCCAGGCCCAGCCTGGCCACTGTGGTGGTGTCTGCTCCTGGCCAGTGCCAGGGCTGGTGCCTGTTCCAGCAGCATGGCCTGGTTCCCGTCCTGGATTACCCTCTCCCCACCGGCGGGAAGGAGGGGGAAGAGCTCTCCCAGTGCCAGATGGTGCCATTTAATTCCTTTTCTGGGTGAGGCTGGAATCTGTTTGTGCCCGTTTGAGCAGGACCCCAGGAGAGCAGCGCAGGCTGGGGGCCTCCTGCCTTCGGGCACAGCTATTTCCCCTCTGGAAACGGGAGCAGAACATTCCCAAAAGCACCTTCCGAGCTGCCAACAGCCCTCGCTGCTCAGGGCAACGCCAGCGTGGTGACCCCAGCCCCTTTTGGGGGCATTTGGCCTGGCGACCCCTCTTCCTTCCCTGCCCACAGCCCTGCCAGCTTCCTGCCTTTCCCCAGACTGGGATGAGGAGGGATGGGGGAGCGGAGGAAGAGGAGGGGGTGAGGAAGGCAGGGAGATGTCCACGGAGGCAGCGGTTTCCCAGGTGCTGCTGCCAGATTGCTGCCCGTGGCCTCCGCTCGGCTCACAATTATCTGGGGTAATGGCAGGGGAGGGTGACCCAGATAGCGCGGGGAGGAGGATAATAAGGAAGATGTAACCGAGGCTTTGGAAAAGGGAAATGGGGGGGGGAACATTGAGAGAGGGAGGAGAGAAGCTCCGGGATGAACCCTGAGCTGGGATGCTGATCCAGCACAGCTCAGAGCATCCCCATGGCCCGTGTCAGCCCTGAGCCAGGTGATGCACCCCTGCTAAGCAAAAATATCCTTTCCTGGATCGATGGCCCCACAGGGTTTGGGGTGGAAAAGGGGGCAGGCAGAGGACAGGGCTGGCAGCTGTGTCCCAAATGGAATTTTCCTTCCCCAGCGAGCACTCCAGGCTGGGATGAGCGGAGGGGGGGCTGTGTGGTGGGATGCAGCTCTCAGCACGGAGCTGTCCCCACGTGTCACACCCCCAGGGGCCTTCGCTGCAGGACACCTTGGGGGTCAGCCCAGAGGGGCCGGGGGCTGCTGCCCTCGCCGGGCACCTCCCCCTCCCAAAGGGCCCACGCAGCAGTTCTGGGCCCTGCTGGCACAGCCGGAGTGATATTCCATTATAAATCTCCCAGCCCTCTGCCATCATCCCTGCTCCACGAAGAGCTGAGGAAGCAGAGGTGTGAGCCAGCGCTCGTCCATCACAGCAGAGGTGTCCCCACGCTGCCGCCACCTGCTCCGGCCACCTTGGCAATCTGCTGTGGCCGCTTCCCGGGGGGAATTCTGCCTCTTCCTGCCCCCGGGCTGCAGCTCCTCTCCTTTGATTTTCCCCCGGCCCATCCTGGGCTGGGGCAGAGCTCGCTGTTCCCTCTCCAGTGGGACTTTGGAGCTGATTTTCTGAGCCCAGGAGTGCAGAGGGCTGAAAGTGGGCACTGCCCGTCCCAGTGTGGTGCTGGGGACTCGTCAGGAGGGCAGGGCTCTTCACTGGAAATCAAGGACACCGGGAATGCTGTGGGGTGACAGCAGCAGCCCCATGATAGGAGGACAGCCCTGACTTGTCCCCAGCCTGGTGGCCGGCCATGCTCGAAGTGAAGGCTGAGGGTCTTTGTCCCAGCACGGTGACACAGAGGTGACACATCCCCAGCACGGAGCAAGGCTCCAGGATCTTCGGTTCTGGGCTCTGAGCTGCAGCCCCCAGCGAGGCACAGGGCCTCATTCCAGGCTTTTTTTGGGAGCTGAGTCTGCTCTGATCCTGCGCCGGGTGCAGGAGGAGCAGCCCGGGGGAGACGAGCTGCAGGAAAGGGACGTTCTGCTCCATCCTGGTGTGGCGAGGGGGCTGCTGGTGACCTCCCGGAGGATTTGGGCTGGGAAGGAGTTTGCTGGTGTGGGAGAGCATCGCTCCGGGCACGCCAGGGACCCTATGGAGCAGCAGCAGCATTCCCAGCAATCCTGGCTCATCTCCGTGTGATATTTAAGTGGCAGAAAAGAAAATAAAGCAGGGGAGGGTGGGATGAGGATGAGCTGGAGGGAGGGGAGGAGCTGCCCCCCTTCCCTCCCACATCTCCCCATGGCTTTGGGGGACCGGGTGGGCTGGGGTGACGCTGGGGGGGGTCAGGCTGGGCTTTGAGAGGGGGAGGGACACCAGGGAAGGAGGACGACGTGTTCTGTGAGAGGCTCGAACGTGACTCAACGTCACCTACTTTCCACCACGACAACTTCTGCTGCTGCATCTTCTCCCTGCAAATCTGGGGCTCGGGGAGCTCCAGACGTGGCTGTGGAGGGGGGTCCAGGGTAGGGCTGGTGAGGAGGAGGAGGATGATGAGCTTCTTCCCCCTTCCATCCCCTCCTGAGCTGCCTCCGAGGGCGCGTCTGCCCCGGGGAAGGGAGCACCGAGAGCCCTGCAAAGCCACTCTTTTATTAATTGAATATTCAATTTTCAAAATAACCTTGAGGAACTAAATGAAGAGGCTGGGAAGAGATAGCTAATTGTCAGCTGCACCTGCTCGGCACACAACCACGAAAATGCTGCTTCCAGCTTCCTTCCAGCCCACTCACACAATTTAGAGGATTTTTTTTCCCCCCCGAGCCGTTATGTCAGTGCAGAGGGCACAACAGCCTGGCAGGGCATGAGGAGCACCCTGGGCACCAGTGTGGGGTGTGAGATGGGGCTCGGAAAGCTGCAAAGTGGCTCCTCTGCCCCCAGGGGATGGTTTTTTGTAGGGCTGGGAGGGCAGGTGGGACGGGCAGGGGGCAGGCAGGGGTGTGTGGGTGCTGCAGCTCAGGGTGCCACGGTGCCAGTGCTGGCAGGGATTGGGGCATCCTGCACCCCAGCGTGTCCCCAGAGTCACCGGACAAGGCTGGGGCCCTGCTCCATGACTGCCCACAGTGCTGGCTTCTCCCTCCTTCCTTTGGCCAGCTCCCCTGCCCCGGCACCAGGGCCACATCCTGAGCCTGCCCTCACTCTGAAGAAGTCCTGGCGTCCCTCTGTGCCAGCTGTCTGCATCCATGGGGCAACAGGAGCAGCGTGACTGCTCTTCCTGGGGTCCTGAGCCCCCCAGCCTCGCCCTCCTGGGCATCCTGACCTCCTCCAGCCTGGGTATGCCAGGGGTGCTGAAGCCCCCCAGTGTGGGCATCCCCAGCGTGGTCATTGAGGGGGTTCTGAGCCCTCCAGTCTGGGTGTCCCAGGGGTCCTGAACCCTTCCAGCCTGGACATCCCAGGGATTTTGAGTCCTCCCAGCTGGGCATCCTGGTGGTTCTCATCCCCTGCTCTCCCAGGACACCCCAGGGGTTCTGAGCCGCCCCAGCTTTTTCATTCCAGGTATTCTGGACAGCCCCCCCATCCTGGCCAAACTGGGGGTTCTGAACCCCCCATCCTGGCCATTCCAGTGTTCTGACCCCCCCCAGCCTGGCCACTCCGGGGCAGAGCCTACCGTGGCCACCTGAGCCGGCAGCTGCAGGAGCCCGGGTCACCTCTGTGGCCACTGCGGCGCTGCCCGATGCCCGGGGACAGGCAGGGCTCCGCTGCCGCGGTGGCAGGGAATGGGCAGCACCCTCCGGGGGGGCCCGGCCCCGGGGGCAGCCGGCCCGGGCTGGGTGCTGCCTGTCCCCGGCCGCGTTCTCTCCGACTCGCTGGCTGCCTCCACACTTGGCTGCATTAATAATCAGCCGGCTGATGGGGAAGGATTTACCAGCTGTTTTTCACGACTCCATTGGCCTCAGATAAATCAGGGAGGGGGTGTCGCGCGGCGCTTGCCAGGGCCCTGATGGATGGTGCCGAGCGAGCGGATCGCTCACACGCTGACACTCCCGGGCTCTTGTCAGGCTGCCGGAGAGCGCGCGATTGATTAATGGTCCCAATCAAACGAGGAGGAATCGCCGGGGTGGTACCCAGCCCTCGCCCCCTCCCCAGCATCGCCCTGCCCCGGCTCTGCCCCGCGCGGGGGCTGCTGGAGGGACCCCCTCCCGTTCTTCCCCAGCTCTCCCAGTTTGCCCAGCTTGCCCAGCAGCCGGGCTGGCGTGGGCAGCTCCGCCAGGCGCGGCTGCAGGATGGAGATTAGCTCTAAAGAGCTGAGCACACACAATATTTCCAAAGCAATTGCAAGCGAAGCAGGGAGCAGCTGTGGGCTGAGCAGCCCTGCCTCCCTCAATTCCGGCAACATCTGGACGCGGCAGCTGTGCCGGCGAGTGAAACCTGTTCGGGGCGAGGGGGAAGGGTGCGGGACCCCAGCGCTTGTGATGGGAAACCTGCCCCCGGCTCCAGGTCCCTGCCGGCGGGGGAATTCTCCAGAGGCACCATCCCCTCCCTGTGCTTCAGGGCAGGGGGCGGGGGGAGCCCCTCCTGCACCCATCGCGCTGGGAAGGCACCAGCCCGATTCCCTGGGAGCTGGGAGAGCCCCTCCTGCACTCATCCCGACTCCCCTGGAGCTGGGGGAGCCCCTCCTGCACCCATCCCGACTCCCCTGGAGCTGGGGGAGCCCCTCCTGCACCCATCCCGACTCCCTGGGAGCTGGGGGAGCCCCTCCTGCACCCAGCCCGATTCCTTGGAAGCTGGGGGAGCCCCGCCTGCACCCATCCCGATTCCTTGGGAGCTGGGGGAGCCCCTCCTGCACCCAGCCCGACTCCCTGGGAGCTGGGGGAGCCGCTGCCCTGGGACCGCGGCACATGGAACAGCGCTCCCTGCTCCAGCTCGTTCATGGTCCCTGGGGGGCAGGACCCACAGGGTGGGGAGAGTGGGCGCCCCAGGAGGGGCTGGGGGTCTCAGTGGAGAGCCAGGCTCTACTCCGACCCTCTGGGCAGCATTCCTGGGGCAGGAGGATGTTTTAAAGGAGAACTTTCCACCGAGCCCAACCCCGGGGGAGGATGTTGTGGCTCAGGGATTGCAGTCGGATATGAGGGGCTGCTGTGACACCCCCCCCCCCCCCCCCCGGAGCGCGGGGGGGCCCCCAAAAAGCAGGGTCCCCAATACAGCAGACCGTGGCACTGCCGGTGAGAGTGCTGGAATGTGAGCGTGGGGTGGCTGGTGCCACCTCCCAGCCCCGTGTGGGGCCGGGCAGAGCGAGCTGCTGGCACTCCGGATGCTTCCCCTGTCCCTCTGCCCTGCTCTGGGGCACTGCGGGGCAGTCCCCGGCCCCACCGAGCCTCACTGCCCTCCAAGGGACAGTGCTTAGGGTCCTGAGGCAGAGCCCATGTCCTGGTGCCAGCCCTTCTGTCCGTGCCAGGGAAGAGCGTGGCACCAGGGAGCATCAGGGAGCGGCTACGCTTGGCAGGGCTTCCAGCAAGAGCCTCCTGGAAGCCCAAACAACTGAATTATTCCATTTAATTGGGGGCAGGAGCAGCGGTGAAGGTGGCAGTGCTGCCCCTCTGGGCACAGCAGCTCCCAGCTCCGCAGGCTCTGTGCCCCCCTGTGCCCCCCGACACCCTTACGGGCTCTGTCTGTGTCCCTGGGAGCTGCCACCGCTCCGGGATGGGATGTGTGGGTGCAAGGGGCAGGAGAGGAGCCGGAGGGGGGCCTTTTCCCCGGCCATGCCAGGGGACAGCTTCAAGCACCCATGGGTGCTGCGTGGGGCTGGGGACAAGGGCTGCAGCTCCTCGGGGTCCCCAGCTGCGGGCAGGCGGTGCCATCCCTGGACAGCTGGGCTAGTGGAGGGCACAGACAGTGCCCAGGCCAGCCAGCCCTCCCAGGGGACAGCAGCCGGCTGCGCTGCCCGGGTGATGCCCTAGCCAGGCTCCTGCCAGGGCTTTGATCCCAATCCCTTCCTGCTCCGGGCAGACTCTGTGCCCGGCTCTGATCTCTGTTGCCTCGTGGCTCTGCACGGGGCTGGTGAAATATTTACAGCCCACTCCCCTTTGAAGTGTGCTGTGCTCCCGGCCCCCTCCCCGCAGCTCCTCGGGGCGCGGAGCTCTGTCCCACTGCGCCAATCCCATGGGATGAGCCGTGCCACATCCCACTGAGCCCACCGGCCCTGCTCCTGCCCTCCCGCGCTGCTCAGCCTCCTGGCAAGGGGGGGGGAAAGAATGCCACGGTGCAAGCCAGGGGCATCTCCCATCCTTAGAGTGCTGTGCCCGCATCCACAGATACCCCTGCTGCATCCATGGCTTGCCGTGCCCTGCTCCCTCCCTGCTCTCATCCCACGGAGCCAAGGATCAGTGCTGGGCGCTGCAGGGAGCTGGCAAAGGCCGGGCAGCAGGGGATAACTCTGCCCCTCGCTGTCAGCCAGCTCCTGCTCCAGCAGCAAGGCCGACACACCGGCAAACAGGAGCTCGCTGTGGGCCACTGAGCTGGAAATCTGGGCAACCCCAGGCAGCGAGCGTGGCACCACTCCCTGCCCCGGCTGTGCCCTGTGCCCCGGCTGTGCCCTGTTTGCTGCCAGCTGTGCCCTGTGGCACTGGCCATCCTTGTCCCTGGGGTGCCGTGAAGGTACCAGGAGTGTCCCCAGCACTGCCACCACCCCTGTGCATGGGGTGTGCTGGGGACACTGTCCCTGCTGTGTGGCTGAGCCCAGTGCCAGGCTGCAGGGTGGACTGGGAGCCTCACAGCGGGAAATCATGGAATTGTTTAGGTAGGAAAAGTCCTCTAAGATACCCGAGTCCAACATTAACCCAGCACTGCCATGTCCAACACCAAACCAAGGCTCCGGAATCCTTCACCTTCTCTCACTCCCAGGGTGATTCTGGTGAGCCTGGCTGCTCTCCATGAGGGCACTCCCTCTCTCATCCCCCCGATGGCCCTGCAGAGCCACCAAGCACACCCTGGGCACGGGGTGCTCCAGCTCTGCTTTGGCACAGGCACCTTTGGGGCTGGGACCCAAACTGGAGTCCATGGGAAGCCAGATTTGGCTGCCTCCCTACGCTCCCCACCTGCCTGCTGGGGTCTCTGCCCCACCTTCTCTGGGGTCTGGTGACACGAGACCCAGTCCCTTCCACCCTGGGAGCTTCAGTGATGCCCTTCCCACCGGGGGGGATCTGCCCTGCCCTCAGTTCAGGGCGAAAAACACAAATGGAGACCGCCCAACCATTTGGGATGCATGGGCTGTACCTGGGGCAGGGCAGGGGGAGCATTTGGGGCTGTCCCCATGCCCCACAGGTGGCCATGGCTTTGCCAGCCCTCTGGAAGGGGCATTTCCCAGCCCCACCCTCCAGCCTAAGCCTCTGGCTTTTGGGAGGGCTCTCCCTGGGGTGGAGGAGGCTCCTGCCAGCCCTGATGCCCACCAGGGATGGGAAGGGCATCCCATGCAGGGTCACGCACGGAGTGGGATTGGTGCTAATCACAGTGCCCTGGCATGGGAAGGGAGCAGAGCGGAATTCCCGGATTTCTGGGTTGGGGGCAACAAAGCCTCGCGTGGCTGCAAAGGGAATTCAGCCGCCTCCGAAACAAGGTTCAATCAACAGCTCGTGGGGGCTGCGGGAATCCCACGGCACAAACACACACAGAGGACGGGGTGGCACTGCCTGGGCCACGCTGCTGTGACACGGTGGCACACACACACACAGAGGTGGCACTTCCTGGGTGCCCAGGTGACAGCCCGGTCACACCGGCACCCTGGGAGGGTGACAGGTCCCCCAGCCCCCCTGTGCCCAGGTCAGGCAGCACCAGCCCAGCGCTGTCACCTCTTTGGAGACCAGGAGTGACACTTCCAAGAGGATGGGCAGAGGCTGGAGATGTTATGGAATTACTCTGGACACATCCTCAGGGATGGGGTGGGGACAGCCATGGTGCTGTCCTGTCCATAAGGGGATGGAGTGTGGGCACAGGGAAGGATGCACCAGGAATTGTGTCCTTCCCGCAAACCGTCGGCTGCTCAACCCTGCCTGGAGTTCTGCAGCGCTGCTGAGGCTGCAGCAGCAGGATTTGGGGAGAAAAGGGAATTCCCTGCATGGTGCAGGGGGTTACAGAGCATCCCAACCCTGCACTGAGATCCCCCTGGGCTGGCTCTGGCCAGCCCCCAGCCCTGGCAGTGGGACACCAGCATGTGCCTGCTGTCAGCAGGACCTGCAGCACCCTTGGGAGCATTCCCAAAGGGAGCTGAGGTGCCCTGGGGTGCTGCCAGCCCAGCAGGAGTGTGAGGGGCAGGGGCCAGGCTGGTGCAGCTGCACGTCCATGCGGTGCAGGGTGGGCAGGAGCACCCCAAGACCCAGCAAATACATCCGTGGGCTGAGCAGGGAGAGCTTTCCCAGCAGGCTGGGAGTGCTGGCACATTTTTAGATGTTTTGTTCTCCCTGTAAATCCGTCTCCGGAGCGAGCGCGGTCGATTGATTTTGTGCTGTGCTGTGCTGGCAGCACCTGCTCCTGCTGCCTGAGCGGGGACCCCTCAACCAACACCGGGCCTGGAGCAGCCCCCCGGCACCCAGAGAGGTGGCAGGCAGGGGACAGGGACCGGGGGATCTCGGGGCTGTCACCTGAACGGGCTGGCGAAGCGGGATGGGAGGAGGGTAGGGGAGAGAAGGGTGGGAAGGAGGAATATGTGGGAATGGGGGTGTGGATGCTTCCCAAACCTGCAGCTGAGCCACAGGGTGTGAAGACAGCCAATGTCCCAGCAGAGGGGAGCAGGAATGTCCCAGCTGACACTGGGATCAGCTCTGGAACCTGACCGGGTAGGATGGGGATGGAGCTGAGCGATGCAGGACAGGGGCTGCAGGTGACCCATCGTGGCAGGATGAGGATGCTGCTGTCCCTCACCCAGCGCCATCCGTGTGCGGCACTCCGGAGGGTGGCACGACACAAGTGACCCTCCGGTGCCACTGCCGCTGTCCCAAAGGCCGCGGGGACGGCGGAGGCTCGTCGGGGACGCGGCGGGGCTGCCGGGGAGCCGTTCCCCCGTAATTGCGGAGTGTTTGCTGCGCTGCCGCTTTGCCATGGCAACGCCTGCCTGGCGCGCTGCAGCCTCGCAGCACAGATTGTTCCGAAAGGTCATCGCCGAGGGGCGGGGGGCTCGGCAGGCGCGGCCGGCACCGCTCCGGATTCACGGAACGGGGAGAGGGAAGGGAATCACAGCCCCTTCTCGGGAACTGATGGTGCCAGGGGATGGTGCCATCCCGGGATGAGCCCTCCGGGGTGGCTGAGTTGCTGCAGGGAAACTGGGAACTGGGCATGGCGGTGGGACACGGCTCTGTGGGGCACACCGGGGTGTGGGGCAGCCTGTGGGACCACGGGGTACCGCGGGATGTGGGACAAGGACGGGCACAGGCAGCCCCAGTCCCACACTCCTGGTTTGCTGGGAGTTAAAGGTGACCCAAAGCAGCACTGTCCGGAGGGGTGGCAGTGCCACTGGTGCCCCTGTGACTCCCTCCTGTCCCTGGCAGAGCACTGGCTCCCAGCACAGCCCGGGCTGTGTGCCCACTCCTATCCCAACACAAGCTTGGGAGGGACACCCCATCCCAAACTGAGGTGCCGCCGAGTTTTGGGAACTATCGTGGCTCTGCATCAGGAAGCTCAGGACAAATCCTGCCAGCCCAGCACAAGCTGCTGATGTTTGGGTGCCCACCTGGCCAGGAGGGCACAGAGAAGGAGCAGAGATCCTCACATTCCCTTTTCCAGGACGCCCTCCTTGCCCCCTGCAGCCTCGCCAGCGCCCGGGGAGCCATCGGGGTTAAATATTCAGGAGCACTCGCTGTGCACATTTTGTAAAGATCAAGCGGCTCCCAGGCCCCGCAATTCCCTTCCCCTGCTGCCGCGGATGCGCCTTAATGAGTTTGCAGAATGATACATTTTTAAAGTCATTATTTCCGGCCACGTTCAAAGTTCCAGCATTTCCTCTGCTCCAGTTGCTCCGGCGGCCGCCCCGCTGTGCCCCTCCCTGGGGACCTGCCCCGCCCGGGGGACACGGAGGGGGCACCCCACAGCGACCTGAGGAGGGCCACGGGGGCTGTGGGGATGGAGCAAGGAGGGGACCTCCAACCCATCTCCTCCCTGTCCTGCCCGGGGAGATGGGGACACAGATCCCCATGGCAGTGGGAATATTGATCCCTGTGCCTCCTGGGGCCATGGGGGCACTGATCCTTGTCCATCCTGGCTCTCGGGGACACTGATCCCTGCCCTGCCTGGGAGCATGGGGCTGTGGGAATATTGATCCCTGTCCTTCCTGGGGCTTGGAGACACTGATCCTTTCCCTGCCTCCAACCATAAGGGCATTGATCCCTGCCCTGCCTGGGGATGTGGGGACATGGATCCCTGCCCTGCCTGGTGAAAACTGGGATATTGATCCCTGTCCTTCCTAGGGCCATGGGAGCACTGATCCCTGCCCTGCCTGGGAAGATGGGGGCATGGGGATATTAATCCCTGTCCTTCCTGGGGCCGTGGGGGCACTGATCCCTGTCCATCTGGGTCTCAGGGACGCTGATCCCTGCCCTGCCTGGTGAAAATCGGGATATCGATCTCTGTCCTTCCTGGGGCCGTGGGGGCACTGATCCCTGCCCTGCTTTGGGACATGGTGAGACCGATCCTTTCCCTGCCGTGGGATATGGAAGCACTGATTCCTTCCCTGCCTGGGGCCATGGGGACGCTGATCCTGGCCTAGTGGAAAAAGGAATATTGATCCCTGTCTTGCCTTGGGCCATGAGGCATTGACCCCTGTCCTTCCTGGGGCCATGAGGACACTGATCCCTGTCCTTCCTGGGGCCACGGGACATTGATCCCTGCCCTGCTTTGGGACACAGGACACAGATCCCTGTGCTTCCTGGGGCCATGGGGCACTGATCCCTGCCCTGCTTTGGGACATGGGGCACTGATCCCTGTCCTTCCTGGGGCCGTGGGACACAGATCCCTGCCCTCCCTAAGGGTATGGACACATGGATCCTTGCCCTGCCTCGGATCATGAGGACACAGATCCCTCATGGCAATGGGGATGTTGGTCCCTGTCCTGCCTGGGTCACAGGGACACTGATCCCTGTCCTGTCTGGAGCATGAGGGAGTTTGATCCCTGCTCTGCCTGGGTCACAGGGACACTGATCCCTGTCCTGTCTGGAGCATGAGGGAGTTTGATCCCTGCTCTGCCTGGGGACACAGGGACACTGATCCCTGCCCTGCCCGGGGCCATGGCAAGATGCCGATCCCATCCTTGCTCTGGGGGCAGCACAGGCAGCACAGCACAGCTCCCTTGGCAGGCTGAGCCAGGCAGCTGCAGGGGCCCAGCGCTCCCCCAGAGCCCCCCAGAAGCGGCCCCCCGGTAATTGTGGGTCTGCCCGCACACTTAATCACAGCCTTGGGAGCAGCCAGAGGGAGCAGCAGCTGGGAAGTGCCATGGAAACCGCCCCGGAGCTGCACCCGGGCTAGGCGAGGGGCTCTGGGACCCAGCAGCTGCTTCCTGCATCCCTTCCCTCCACACCATCCTGCTTTCCCAGCACAGCGTCCCTGCTCCCAGCCCCTCTCCAGCGTTCCCTCTCTCCCCCTGCCCACCCCCTGCTTCCTGCTTGGGAACACACAGGATTTTTTCTGCTTTGACCAGATATTTCAGCTCTGGGAGGGCTGAAACCCAAAGCACCGAGGCTTTGGTGCAGCAGCTGGGGATGAGACTTGGCACAGAAATTTGGGGGACTGGCGATGCCACCCCTGATGTCCTGATGTGCTGCCCTCCTGTGTCACCTGCACGTGTCCCAAACCTGCCCCAAATCCTCCCAAATCCTCCACCCAGATGTCGGCAGCTGCCTGTCGGCCGTGAGCTGTGTGCTGGCAGGGGAGGATTCCCGGGCACCAGGCCCCCGTGGTGCCAGCCTGGTGCCGGGTGACCCCTGCCTCCTGCAGAGTCCCCTCCGTGCTGTGGGGCAGGATGTACCTGGGGGAGTTACCCCAATTCTCATCCCTGCCACAGGAAAGACCCCACGGGGATGATGTGCTGGGAATGGGGGTCAGGGGCCTGCCTGGAGCTGCAGGGAGGGCAGGGCAGGCAGAGAATTCCAGGGATCGCCACCTTCTCCCTCCCCACTGCCTGCCTGGGCCAGTGAGGGTATTCTGGAACAAACCAGGATGTGCTTTTAGGGACATTTCTCCACTTTTTGGGTCATTTCTCAGCTTCTCCAAGGCCTTGGAATCTGCTGGATCCATAATCTTCCCTGCACGGAGTATGGCGACTTTGGAAGAGGTTACTGTGGGCAGGAGGACCTTTGTAGGCAGCTCAACCAGCCCAGGGAGGGGACCTGGGGGCTTCCTTGTCACCTGCAACCCCACACAGGGTGTCCCCACACGTGGCCATCGAGGTGGGAGCACGAGAATCCCCCGGGAGGTGCCACCAAACTGCCCCGGGCTGTGTCCGGTGGTGTGGCCTGGGGGACACCAGGGTGAGCTGGGTGACACACCTGGCTCATGGCAGGCTGGGGGATCAAACCCTGGCACGTCCAGAGTGGCCTGGGGTGGGACACAGCTCGTGGCAGAGCCAGGGCTGGGGGTGCTCTGGGAGGGTGAGGGGGTGGCAGGGCTCCGTTATCCATCCGAAAACTGGGTGGCAACCCCAGCACTGGTGGCCTGCTGAGGGATTTTGGGATGCTTTCCTCTCCCAGGAATGCATCCCATCACTGCCCGTGGACAAGGATGGACACCGCGGTGCTGCTCCGCGGGTCGAGGCCATCAGGTGGGGGCTCTCTTGTCCCACGGATCCGGGTCCCCGCACGGGCTGGGGACACCGCGAGGGCTCTGCAGCCCCAGCTCGGAAGCGCTGCCTCGAGATGGAGCGATACCGGCGGCGCCTCCAGGCCCTCGGTAAATTATCTCGCCTAGATGTTCATTAATCAACAATTCTTATGTAAACAGACACATCCCGAGCCTCTGCTTCCCGTCACCTTGGCAACAGCACCGAGCCGACCCTGGGTCGGGATGTGCTCCGGGCTCCCACCTGGGCCACAGCCCCGCCTGCAACTTTTTGCCTGCTCCCTTCTCCTCCCACAAGGAGCCTTCAGGCCCCTGGGCCTCCCCAGCATTGGATCCTCGGCCTCCCCATCCCTGAATCCTGGGCCTCCCTATTGTGGGATCCTGGACCTCCCCATCATCGTACCCTGGACCTTTGGATTGTGGGATCCTGGACTTCCCCATCATTAAATCCTGGACTTCCACATAATTTGATTCTGGATCTCTTCATTGCTGGATCCTGGACCTCTCAGTCATTAAAACCTGGACTTCCCCCTTCATTAAATCCTGGATTTCCCTATCATTAAATCCTGGAGAACCCCATCATTAGACACTGGATGTCTCCATTGCTGGATCCTGGATCTCCCAGTCATGGGATCCTGGACCTCTCCAGCACTGGATCCTGGACCTCCCCATCTCCAGCAACCAGAGCAGGAAAGCAGCAGCCTGACTGCCACCCCATGCACCTCCAGGACCTGGAGAACACACCCCACAGGGATGGGTGCTGGATGCAGGAATTTGGCAGTGCCCCAAAAGCCCCAGCCGGGCTCACAGGGTGGGTGGGCAGCAACCATGGCGTGCATCCCTGAACCCTCCCCAGCCATCCATCGGCGCTCCCTGTTATCCCTGTCCGGAGGGTCTCTCTGGGAAGCCCTCCCAGTGGATATCCTGTTCTTCTCCGTCCTCTCCTGGGACAAAACCAAGTCCCTGAGCTCTCGGAGGATCCAGCAGGAGCTGCCAGAGCAGCAGGGCACTGCTGCCTCCCGGGGCTGCCCCGCAGCGGGACAGCTCCGGCATGGAATAGGAAAGCCCTGCGTGGGAGCTGATAGAAGCTGGAGGAGCCCAAGTCATTTAAGGGTGAAGGGAAATGTTAAAGACAGCAGGGAAAGCAAACATTAGTGGTAGCCATGCAGCTGAGGGGAATAGGAAGGGCTTTTACAAATATATCAAGGGGAAAAGGAAATACTGGAGAGTCAAGACAAAGTAGGCCCATTAATAAATGAGGAAGGATATTAAATTAATGATGATCCTCAAATGGCTGAGTTAGTGAACTACTTATTGAGAGCTGCCTTTAACAAGAACAACAAGGCAAAGTGGCTGAGACAACCAGAAAGCAGCTGAGGATGCTGGAGTTGTCCTACATGGAGCGAGGGGAAGGGGACAGCTGGGCTACGAGCCCCGGGTGGCAAATCCCAGGGCTGAGCACCCCATCCATCTCTTGCCTGGCAGGAGCACAGGGAATGAGCGTCGGGAGCGGCCGGGGCCTGGCAGAAAGCCCAGAGTGAATGAGGGGTCTGGGGGCACCCTGGCTGCTGCCTTGGAGTGGGATGGGACCACGGCAGAGCTGGAAGGGAGAGTCCCCAAGCGCAGCCCTTGGTGTGTGGATCCGGGCTTGGGGACTGCCAGGGAACAGCCCCTGAGGAGCCTGCAGTGAAACGAGGAGGGAGAAGGGGTTCAGGCAGCTGGGTCAGAGCCCTCCTGGTTCATTCGAGTTTGTCCTTGGAAAATCAGCCCCTCCAAGCTGCCCTGCTGCTGTTTATCCTCCTTTTCACTGGCACGGGATCAACTGGTGGCTGCCCAGCCAGAGGCTGCTCCTTTTACCCAGGAAAAGCTCTGGGAAGAAAAATTTATGTTCTTCTAGAAAGAGAAAAACCCCCAAAACCCCTCAGCTGCTGCTGGCTGGAAAGGGCTGGTTGGACCCCTGGGATTAAAGCAAGGCAGGATTGATCCCTGCTCGTGCATCCCCTGGGCACTGTGGGTCAATTCCCTGGGCTGGAGCCGGGGCAGCCTCAGGGATGGCTGGGACAGTGTCCCACGTGTGGGATGTGTCCCTTTCTGTGTGGTGCATGTCCCAAACCTGGGGAAAGGTCTTTGGTGTCCACCTGGGCATCCCTGGCTGGGTCCTGCAGGGTGGGATGGAGAGGGAGGGAATGGGCTGGGACAGGAATGGACAGAATGGGATGGGACAGAACAGGATGGGATGGGATGGGATGGGATGGGATGGGATGGGATGGGAAGGGATGGGATGGGATGGGATGGGATGGGATGGGATGGGATGGGATGGGATGGGGATGGGATGGGATGGGATGGGATGGGATGGGATGGGATGGGATGGGATGGGATGGGATGGGATGGGATGCACACCCCTCAGTTGGGCTGGGCAGAGATGTGGGACCTCTCCTGAGACCCAGCCCCTCCTGCCCTGCCTGGAGGAGCTGCAGGAGCCCCGGGGCTGCCTGGGGCCGAGGGCTGATCCTTCCCTTTCCCCCCCATACCGGGAGCTCCCCGGTGGCCGTGCCCAGCCGGGAGCACGTCCCGTGGCTGCGCCATCTGACAAAGGGCTCTGTGGGGGACAATGTCCGGGAAACGAGGGCCCTCATCAATGTTTTATGGGCCCGGGGCTCCCCAGGGTGTGTTTACGGGGCAGTAAATGAAAGCACTCAGCCAAGTGACATTTGTGTTCTGCAAATGCGATTATTATGCATGATTAGCAGCCAAGTGCACTGCAAAACCCACGCTGGCGGCGCGGGAGGGGCCCTGCCCGCGGCTCCGCGCCCCGGAAAGCTCCTGCTCCTCACAAAAGCCTCTCCACGGGACAGCAGCGAGGATGAGCCGAGCGCCAGCACCGGCAGAGATGCCGGGACCGCCCCGCTGCCCCTCGGCCGGCTCTTCCCTGATCCCTGCCCGCTGGAGAGGGACCGTGCCAGCCGAGGAGTTAAAAGATTCCCTTCCCAGCTGCCAGCCCGACTTTCCAGAGGAATGCATCCAAACCCAAGTTTTAGCTTTAATTATTTATCTGTAACCAATTTGGCAGGAAAACCAATTAAACGAGTGGGTGATTAATGACCTGCTGATTCGCACAGGTACCTAATTTAAATGTCTATATAATATACAAGCACATTTTGGAGATGCTTTGATGGCTCGGGTCAGTCCCTGGCTGCTGGATCCGTGTTTAGAGGGTCACTCGGTGGTGAACCAGTGCTGGAGCATTCCATGCTTCCCGACATCTCCAGGAGCATGGGAGGGCTGTTTATCCCAAAAATCCCACTGGACTTTCTCCCTGGCCAGTGCTGTGCTCACCACATCTCCTTTGCCAGTGTTTCTCACTTGGAAAACTGACCCAGATGGGAAGGAGCCGACGGGACAGGAGGATGCTGTCCCCTGGGTCAGCCCTGTGCCAGGGACAGACAGGCTGGAGCTGGTGTCACACTGTCCCCATGGGCACTGGGCAGGGGTTTGTGCAGCTTGAGCCAGCGCTCACACCTCAGCCGGGCACAGATTGGGGTTGTCACCACCCAGAGCCACCCAGGCTCTTCCCTCCTGCTCCGTGAGCTCCGGGCATCCCTGTTCTCCCTCACACCACCCATCCTGCCCACCTCTCTCAGGTGGGTGCGTCTGCAAGCAGCCTCCTGGGCATCCCTGATGCCCCCAGGCTGTGTGACACCTTGGTGATGCCTTGGATCAGCCCTGGATCCCAGAGGGACACACTGCCTGCAGAGGGACAGCAGGATTTCCGGTTTTTCCATGTCTTTTCCCTGCTGCTGGGGTGAGTCAGAGCCGAGGCCGAGGGCTGCCAGACCCCAAAGCCTCTCCGTGTCCCTGCTTGGCTCAGACATCCTGGGGATGGAGCTCCCCCCGGGAACAGGGCGGAGCAGGGAATGGGCCCATTGTTGAGGTAGGAATGGTGAATCCATTAATCTTTAGGAATACAATTCACCGTGCAAAACAGAAGAGGAAAAGAGACACCTCATTTGTTATCAGGTGCATTGTGAGAGTCGGGTTCTTTAATTATCTCACCAAATTCTACAGCCCATTCATCAAGTGCCACCACCAGGCTGCCGAGATTGCCACCCACAGACCATCTGGGCACTGCCAGGGAGCCCAGGTGCCGCGGTGTCCTGCAGGCACAGGGGATGCCTGGAATGCTCCTTGTCCCCCTGGAACACCCTCAGGGCTCCCTGGAACCCCCTCAGGGCTCTGTGCCCAGGAATTCACCTCCTGGATGCACAGGCAGCCCAGCACTGCCCGGAGTGTGGTGATGGAATCACAGAATCACGGAGTATCCTGAGCTGGAAGGGACCCACGGGGATCACCGATCCAACTCCTGGCCCTGCACAGCCCCAACAATCCCACCTCTCTGTGCCTGAGAGTGTTGTCCAAACACTCTGGCAGCCTTGGGACCGTTCCCTGGGCACCCTTGTCCCCTAAATGGAGAGATGGCAGCCAGGCCAGGGACATCGTTGTGTCCATTGGGGTTTACGAAAAGAGGGAGAGTTGCCTTTTCCACAGGCAGGCAGTGATAGGACAAGGGGGAGTGGTTTTAAACTAAGCCAGGAGAGATTTAGTTGGGATATTGGGAAGGAATTGTTCCCTGGGAGGGTGGGCAGGCCCTGGCACAGGGTGCCCAGAGCAGCTGTGGCTGCCCCTGGATCCCTGGCAGTGCCCAAGGCCAGGCTGGACATTGGGGCTTGGAGCAGCCTGGGACAGTGGGAGGTGTCCCTGCCATGGCAGGGGTGGGATGGGATGGGATGGGATGGGATGGGATGGGATGGGATGGGCTTTGAGGTCCCTTCCAACCCAACTCATTCTGGGATTCCAGGACTCTGTGACATGGCAGCGTTCCCAGGCAGAGGCCAGAGGAAGGTGATTGGGAGCGATGTGTGCTCCAGCGCCTTGGGAATTGCTGTGAGATGAGGGAATCACCTCCCACCCCAGGGCAGGGCCTGGGACTTGCCCATCCCAGGGCTGGTGAAGCTGCAAGGCCCTTACAGCTCCCAGTGCCTGCCTTCGGCTTCATCCAGGCTACGGCTGAAGCTTCCCATCCTTCCTGCCTTCCCAGGTCCAGCAGCTCCCTGCCAGGCTGGCAGCCACACCCCTGCCCCCGCGAGCTGGCAGGATCCTGGGATTTGGGGACCCATTGTTTCCTCTGGCACAGCTCCATGCAGGCCTGGCCAGGGGCACAGTGCTGGGCAGGAGGGGATGGACCCAGGGAAGCAGAGGATGGCCATGGCAGCAGGTGCAGGAGGGAGAAAGATGGAAAGGAAAGGGATCTGAGGTGCTGGGAGGGCGGGAGCCTGTCTGGGTTACATCAAAAGCCAAGTCAGAGTGGTGTTTGTAGGAACAAAGAGAGCTGGGCCGCCGAGGGAAATCCCTGCTGGGATAAATGATCCATCGGGAGAAGTCCAGGAAGGCCAGAGGTGGCTGCAGCCCAGGGCTGTGGGTGAGGTGTGGGTGCACAGCCCCGGGCCCCAGTCAGCCTAAGCTGGGCTGCTCCTCCTCCACCTTCTGCCACTGCCCTCCAGAATCCCTGCGGGAGCATCCCAGCTCCTGGAAGCTGCGGATGGAGCTGAGGGAGCTGGGCTGGGGGTTCTCAGGGAGGGCTGGACCGGGCCCCTGTCCCCGCCACCTTCCCCCAAAGCTCCTGGGAGGAAAACCGGTTCCGGTCCATCTGGAGTCCAGATCGGCTCGGCTGGGTGAGTAATCCGGGAGTGGGAGGGAAGGCAGACATCTCCTGCAATTCCCAGCAGCGAGGAGGAGAGAACAGACTATCCTGGGAGCGCAGATGGGGCGGCACCGCACAGAGCAGGGAGAGGGGGCTGGGATTCCCAACCCTCCTCTTCATCCCTTTTCCAAGGGGACAGGGAGGAAACCCCCGGAGGGGCCACGGCGGTGGGCACGGCGCAGCCTGGGTGACGTCCCACATCACAGCTCTGCGGTGGCACTTCAGCTGAAGCCACGGCTGGGGCCAAGAGAGGGAAAGGAGCTGAGGATGCCCTGAGCAAGCCCCGCTGTGGCATGAAATCCACAGCAGGAGCCACCCTGCCAAGGCCCCCTGCAGCAGGGGGCACGTTCCAGCAGAGCTGGCACCGAAATCACCTCCTTCTCCCCCGAGGTGCCACGCAAGGTTATTTTAAGGCCTGGCACAAAGCCAGGCTGCCCCTGGGTGCAGCGGGCATGTAGGACAAGGAGCAGGGACCAGGAGCAGGGCGTGTCCCCTCCGGGATGTCGCGACATCTCATCATCACTCACCCCTGAGCCTGTGCTCGGTGGCTTTGGGACAGGGACACGGAGATGCCTCGTGGTGTGTTCCACTCAGACATGGCCCACGGGGATGTGATATCCCGAGGGGAATGCCCTTATCCAAGCGCTGTCTCCTCCAGCCTGGGCTGGAGAGGCAACGTGATGCAGAAGCCAAGTGTCTTTTGCTAGGAATATTTGTTCTTTTCTCTTTTTTTTTTTCTTGGTCAAACGAAAACATTTCTGCAGGGAATGACTGTGACTGATTACATTTGTCAGGGTTTTTATCAAGCAATTGAAAAAGCTGGAGATTTTTTGGAAACCAAATAAGTGGAATATTTTGGCTGGTCAAAATTGTTTCCAGTAAAAATCCCCAGAAAACGTGGCGAGAAACTGTTGTAGAAAATTTGCAGTGCCAATTAAAATGTGTTTTTCCAAGGGAAAACAGCTCCAGGGAAAACAAATTTCCTAGCACCACTGGTGGAAGGATGCTCCATGCTGAAGGCATCGCTCCATGGGGTGCTTGGCTCTGGGAATGTGGCGCCAGGCCGTGGATAGTGGGTCCAGGTTTTGTCCTCGCTGCAAAATGGCTGCACAGATTTTCCTCACTTTTCCCCCAAAATGTCACCTCTAGGCCACAGGGGTGGGAGGAGGATTCCAGGAGGAGCGTGGTCTCCTGCGCACAGCGGAGCGGATGTGGTGAGGAGCCCCGGGAAAGCTCAGGAGATGCCTCAGGAATGGGATGTACAGGAAGCAGGATGTTGAAAGGATCTGGGCCATACCCCTGGGCACCCTGTGCCACCGTGCCAGGAGGATGCAACATTCCAGCTGCACCTCACCTTGAATGCCCACAAAATATGGGGCAGCTAAACAGGGTTAAAATATTCCTCAGAGTCAGTGTGGGGAAGGAGCACCGACCAGGGGGCAGCAGGAAGGTGCTGGAGGCAGAGCTGGGATCAACACCGAGCCCGCTGTGGGCTGTGCTTTGGGATCTCTGCATCCCTTTGGGATCTGTGCCACGTTGTTCTGGCCTCCTGCAGCAGTTTTGTGGCCTCCTTGTCTCCGAGCCCTGCGTGTCCCCAGCGTGGCCCGGGCTGGGCTGATCCCTGACCCCAGCTCAGGCTGAGCTCTGCGCTGAACGAGCTGAGCTCTCCGGGTAAAAATAGCTCATGACCGTGCAAATCTCCGGCTGGATGTTAATGCAGATGCAAATAGGTGCTGGCAAAGCTGGCAGAGGAGCCCTGGCCAGCCGTTCCCACCTGGAATTTGCAATGCACAGGCTGCTGGCATCTGCTGGGAGGGGGGATCTGTTGGGCTGGGCGGCAGAAGCTTGGGAAGCGCCAGCGTGTGGGTCAGGGTGGTGAGGGGAGGCAGATTCCCTAGGGATCACTGGGGAAGCTCCCAGGAGGAGGAGATGGCTCTGGGGAGGGTGCCCACCCTTCCCAGCATTGGGAGCTGGAGGTTGGCACCCCTGAATCCACCAGCACAAGGATAGGGAATAACAGAGCCACGTTGTGCTCCTGGCACCACCACGGTTCCCAGGGAGATGTGAACACTCCAAAAACACCATCCTGGGACTGGGCTGAGCAGCTGCTTGGAGCCAGCCGGGTTCTCCAGCCCCAAAACGCCTCGGTGCCCTGTGCCCCCGAGAAAAAGCCATTTGCCATCGCTGCTGCAACCCTGTGCACGTCAGAAATACGGCTCCTGCGGGCAGAGCTCCAGTCAGGAAGAGCCAGAGCACTCCACGGGCAGAGAGAGTCATGTGAAAAATGCTCTTGTTCCCTCTTAAGATGCTCGGAAGCAGCCTGAGGGCTTTAGCACTGTGCCGCTTTGGTTTAAGTTTCTCTAATGAGGTTTGCCTTCTATTACTGTCAGGGAACATTTTTCATTGTTGAAGCCACTGTAAATGCAAAGCCTTAAAAATGAGTTTCCATTTCAGATCTGACAGCTCAGCTGCTAATGTAAAATAGAGAAAAACCACAGATCAGGCTGCCTTTTAGTGCAATTAGCCCTCCAAATGGAGCAATTTACATTGGCACACTTGTGTATCTTCCTGCAGAAGGCAGGGAAAAAAGCCTCATTACTTAAGCGCAGACCTTTATGAGCAGAAATGAGGGGAAGAGAAGAAAAACACACCAGGGCTGGGAGCACCGGGCTGTGCCTCCTCCCTGCGTGCCGACGTGCAGGGGAGACGCGGGGCTGGGCTGGGAGCGCCGGGATCTGCTCACGGAGCTGCCTTCCTGCCCGGGCTGGAGCTGCTCATGGAGCTGCCTTCCTGCCCGGGCTGGATCTGCTCATGGAGCTGCCTTCCTCCCCGGGCTGGATCGGCTCACGGAGCTGCCTTCCTGCCCGGGCTGGAGCTGCTCATGGAGCTGCCTTCCTGCCCGGGCTGGATCGGCTCATGGAGCTGCCTTCCTCCCCGGGCTGGATCGGCTCACGGAGCTGCCTTCCTCCCCGGGCTGGATCGGCTCACGGAGCTGCCTTCCTGCCCGGGCTGGAGCTGCTCATGGAGCTGCCTCCTGCCCGGGCTGGAGCTGCTCATGGAGCTGCCTTCCTGCCCGGGCTGGATCGGCTCACGGAGCTGCCTTCCCGGCCTCTTTCCCGGTGCCTCTCCAGCTGCGCGTCCCTTGCCGTGGGTGTGGTGGTTGGAACGGTTCCCTGTGCCACAGGCTCTGTTCCCGGTGCCACACTCTCTGTTTCCAGTGCCGCAGGCTCTGTTCCTGGTGCCACACTCTCTGTTCCACTGTGCCACACTCTCTGTTTCCAGTGCCACACGCTCTGTTCCCTGTGCCACACGCTCTGTTTCCAGTGCCACACGCTCTGTTCCCGGTGCCGTGCTCTCTGTTCCACTGTGCCACACTCTCTGTTCCCAGTGCCACAGGCTCTGTTCCTGGTGCCACACGCTCTGCTCCCAGTGCCACACGCTCTGTTTCCTGTGCCACACGCTCTGTTCCTGGTGCCACACGCTCTGTTCCCTGTGCCACACGCTCTGTTCCCAGTGCCACACGCTCTGCTCCCAGTGCCACACTCTCTGTTCCCAGTCCCACGTGCGCCGCCCTCCCTCCCCTGCCAGAGGTGTTGATGGATTAGAAGAGCTCAGCAAGTTTTCAGACTCTGCCAAAGCCTGCGGTGCCCCGTTGTCCTTTTTGTCATGTGCCCAGGTGACTCCACCATCGGGTTGTGCCATGCCCTGGGGACTCTGCTGCCTCACCATGGGGTTGTGCCACACCCTGGAAACCGCACCACCCCACACTGGGCTGTGGGGTGGCCTTTGTGACCCTGCCTGGAGCTGTGCCATGCCTTGAGGCCTCTGCCGCCTCTATGGGGCTGTGCCATGCCCTGGGGACTCTGTGCCACCTCACCCAGGGGTGCTGCAGGATCCCACAATGCATTCCCTGAGGCGCTGCCATTTGCTCCTCAGCACCAGCCCCGTTTGCATCCTCACTCCTCTCCCCGGCTCTGCACCTGCATCCTCAATATCCGCCCAAGGCCACGGCCCCGCAGCTCCAGCCCCTCTCAGAATAAAATCAAGTTTCTTCGAGGCCTCAGAGCTCTGATTCCCTCCTTGCTCTGGCCTCCTCCTCCTCCCCTTCCCGGCTCCATCTCTCTGGCTAATGAGGTTGGAACGGCTCCATCCAGCAGGTCTGTGAGAAGCCCCTTCCCTGCGAGGGCAGAGCAGACCTTGGGCCCCAATCCAGCTGCTGCCAATTCCAGAGGCCCCTCCATGCATTTATTAATCCCATTTGCAAGGACAAGAGGGAGGAGGAGGAGGAGGAGAAGAAGGAGAAGGAGGAGGAGGAGGAGGAGAAGAAGGAGAAGGAGGAGGAGGAGGAGGCGGCATCGGCAGGCGGGAAGGAGGAAGGAAGGAAGGAAGGATGGACAGTGGTGGGGCGGCCTGTGAGCATCCAGGGCTGGACACTGCTGGCAGGCAGGGATAGGGATGAGCTGGAGCTGCGTGGGTGGGATGTGCCACTGCTCCAGGCAGGGATAAATCAGAATTAACTGGGCAGCTCCTGAGCTGCTTTGAACTGGGAATGGCCTGGCTGTGCTGGGGGCTCCCTGCCCGCTGGCCCTGCAGAGAGCAGGGCTGAGCCTGGCCTGCTGCAGCCTGGAATGGTCACTGAGCCCAGGATTCCATCCTTTCCGCTCCATCCCATAGGCTGAACTCTCTTCCTGTGCATCCTGCTCCCAAATCCATTGGTGTTCTCACCCTTCCAGCCCTCGGCACAGGGGTCTGATCCGTGTGCCGAGCTGGCTGGAGCTGCAGTGGCCATCCTTGTGGATCCTGGCAGGATCAGCCCTGCACTTCAGGGGTTTTGGCATCCCCTGGCGTGGAGACAATGTCTTGGGGGCTCTCCCCAAAGCCCTGTGTGGAGTGAGGAGCTGAGTTTGTGCTTCAGCATGGGGGGCATGGAGAGGTGGAGCAAGAGTGGATGATGGTGACAGCTCACAAGCAATTCCAGAGGCCTGTGCTGTTCCCTTCGGCCATCAGACCTGTCTCCCAGCCCCAAACGATCCCATCAAGCTGACACCACGCATTTCCCACACACCTGCACTGAGTGGCACTGGTGACACCGCCTTCCCCCGGCTCCTCTGACATCCAGCCCCGAACAAGGCTCTCTGTGGCACTGCCCGGGATGGATGTCAGGCCGACCTTTTCAAACAGCACCGTGACACCAGCCTGCTCTGCTCACCTGAAACCTCCCCGCTGCTCATCCCCGCCATGGCAGCTCCACATCCCGCTCTTCCCACCTCCCACTCCCTACCCTCACCTCTGGCACCTCCACCCGCAAAAATCACCTCTTCATCTCCTCCTCTCTCCCAGCCAGACCCCGTGGGAAGACACAGCACGTCCTGAGCCGCCCATCCCAGGATCCCAACCCCCTCGGATGCCGCAGGTGTCCGAACGCCGCTTCCCATTGTCTCCCCCGGTTGTTTTGTCCCTTTGCAAGGTTGGAAATGATCTGCTTCCCATCCCCATCGCCGCTATCGCCGCTTTCATTCTCTACAGCTGCTCTCACTTTTGTCTGACGCCGCCCGCTTTTCTTAGCAGGCCTCTGCTCTCCTGATTGAGGGATTGTCTCCTTGGGTGGCTGCGAGAGTATTCTTCACAGCTTGGAATTATGATTCAAATGTCTCCGTTTAAATGTGCTCTTCCAGCTGATTCAGCTCCTGATTGTTTCCAGCGTGGCGGAACCGGCCCGCTTGATGCCGGAGCATGTTCGGCGTCAGCAGGGCTGGGCTCCAGCCTCGCACCTGAGCAGCCGCTGCTTTCCAGCTCGGAGATCAATTCCTCTTTATCTGCCAGGAGCGAGCTGATCCTGCCTTCCCTGTGCTGCTTGGAACTGGCTTTTTATTGAGGGTATTGATTTGTCCCCTTTGGATAGCGGCGAGTGTGAGGCGCTGGCAGGACACGAGATTAGCGGAGTGCTCATGCTGTCCCTTGCCTGCCGGGCAGGAGGCATTTCAGGAGTGCTGGTTTGGCTCCCAGCGGGTCCAGCTCTGTTACCTGGAGCAGCCTGGCCTGCAGGGACACCTCCCACTGTCCCAGGCTGCTCCCAGCCCCAGTGTCCAGCCTGGCCTTGGACACTGCCAGGGATCCAGGGGCAGCCCCAGCTGCTCTGGGCACCCTGTGCCAGGACCTGCCCACCCTCCCAGGGAACAATTCCTTCCCAATCTCCCATCCAGCCCTGCCCTCTGGCACTGGGAAGCCATTCCCTGTGTCCTGTCCCTCCATGCCTTGTCCCCAGTCCCTCTGCAGCTCTCCTGGAGCCCCTTTGGGCCCTGGAAGGGGCTCTGAGCTCTCCCTGGAGCCTTCTCCTCTCCAGGTGAGCACCCCCAGCTCTCCCAGCCTGGCTCCAGCCCTTGGAGCATCTCCGTGGCCTTCTCTGGACTCACCCAGTTCATGCTGAGTGGGCAGGGGCTGCTTCTCCTGACGTTTTGCTGATGCCCAGAGGTGCTGGCAATGGGCACAGGTGTCAGCATCCCGGTGGGAGCTGCTGAGCCCTGTGTCCCCAGCCTTCACTCCAAAGACTCCCAAAAGCACTGAGGGCTCATCCACCTGTCCCTAGACCTGGGCCAAACCAGTGTCCAGCCTTCCCCGAGGGCTTTGCAGATCCCTGGGCCTCCCCATCCCAATGGATTTAGATCCCATCAGTCCCCAGGTGACATCTGGGTCAGGATCCCCCATCTGCTGGTGGCCTGTCTGGGGTCAGAGCCAACACAGAGCCAAAGATCTCCCTGGCACTGCCATGGTCCTCTCATTTCTCTGGCCCTAGGAGCTTCCTGTTGCCTGTGGCTACTGCTGGATCTTCACTGTGCCCTCTCCAGTGTGGATTTTTAGCCCTTTCCTTCTGTAAATCCATCCTTGTCCTCCCCAGGCTGAAGTGCTCCACACACCAGAGCCATCGGATCAAGCCTGCTCCGGTGCCTGCTGCCCTGGGCACTGCTGGAATCCTGTCCCGGGGGATTCAGCCTCCTGCCCTGTGCCAGGGGCACTGCTGGAATCCTGTCCCGGGGGATTCAGCCTCCTGCCCTGTGCCAGGGGCACTGCCAGAACCCCTTCCTGAGGGATTCAGCCTCCTGCCAGGAGCTGTGGGGCAATGCTGGCAGGCCTTTCCCACAGCTCTGAGGTGAGGAACTGAGGGGGACAGGCTGACAGCAGCGTGGGGCGGCACCACGTGTGCCCGAGTGTCCCTGGGCACCGGGGCTGCCGTGGCTGCAGGAAGTGCTGCCCGTGCCTTTTGTGTAATTTATGAGGGCTCCTCCAGCAGCGGAGAGGAGAAGGGTGGGAATGGGATGAGGCACCGGGATCATCCCCTGTGTGACCCCAGCAGTCCTGGCAGGGCTGTGGGATGAGGATGGGGATGGGATGTGGGACAGGGATGTGGGACAGGGATGTGGGACCCAGCTCGGCTGGGGGGACCCAACTCCCCCTGTTCCTTCACACGGAGCCGGCTGAGGACGGATCCATCCCTCTCCTGGCACCAAACCTGAGAATTCCGAGCTAAAACCAATTCCATGTACACGGCAATGGGCGGCTGCATTTTTCATGAGCCAGATGAGCAAACAAAACAAGGCTTTTCCAGGCGGGAAGAGCCGGCCCTGCCGCTCATGGTCACTAAACACACGGGCGACGAGCGGCTCTGACAGCCCGTCGTGTTCCCGGCATCCACGCACCGGATCCGGCCTCGCTTCCCAGCCTCCAGCCAGCTTTTCACACCAGCAGCGGCTGCGGTGGCCACGCCGGGCTCCCTGGAGAGGGGTGGGGACAGCGACACCGGCACGCTCTGCTCGCACATCCCTCTGCTTCCCTGCTCCTGCCATTCCCCCGCTCTCCCCAAACCAGCTCCAGCACCAGCAGCTCCTCCCGGGGGAAGAGCTGTGGGACTTGTTGCTGGCTTATTTCCTTTTATTTTTGCCTGATTTTGAACACAATTAATTAAAACCCAGCGACGGTGTCCCAAAAGATGCTGTGGGAAAGCAGAAAGCCGGGAGCAGCCGGGCTGCCAGGCAGCTCAGGGATGCACCTCTGTGTTCCACCACGCTGGGGGGCACGGGCAGAGGGGCTGCAGGGTTCAGCTCCGGGGTGGTGCCACCAGCCAAGGCACAGAGGGACCCTGCCAGTGTCCTCCCAGCACTGGTGGAGGATGGAGCCAGGTGCCAGAGCTTGCAGAGCAGCAGAGCTTTGCTGAAGGCTCCAGCTGTGGAGATTTAATGTGTAAGGAAAAGTTTCTTCCCCCAGAGGGTGGTCGGGCACTGAACAGGGAATGGTCACAGCCCCGAAGCTCCAGGAGTGTTTGGACAATGCTCTCAGGGATGCACAGGGTGGGATCGCTGGGGTGTCTGTGCCGGGCCAGGATCTGGACTGATGATCCCCATGGGTCCCTTCCAGCTCAGGATACTCCGTGATTCTGTAATTCTGTGATTTCCCGGCCATGCTGAGCAGCCAGGACCATCCCTCTGGGACAGCTGAGGCACAGCCAGACCCGCGGCTGAGTAACCACCACGCTCACCAGGCTCAAACCTTTGATTTTGGATCTGTCTAGACGGGAGCCCCATCAAAGCCCAGGAGCTGAGGGAGAGCGTTTGAGAGGCACTTGGAGAGCGCGCTCAGCACAGCCCCGGCTCCTCAGAGCTGCCTCCAAAGCCTCTGACTCACAGACTAATGAGCAGCCTCCCTAATGACTGCTGGAATTGCTGCCAGAGCCCCAGGTGGAGGCCTGGGAGCCTGGGAATGGACCTGGAGGTTTTTTTTTCCTGCAGAAAGAGGGGATTTGGGCTTAGGTCTCCATGGATGTGATGGAGATGTTCTCCTGCAGGGGTGGGACTGGTGTGTGCGGTGGGATGTGCTGCGGGGCTGGTGGGGTTTCGTGGTGATGTGGCTGTGGTGTGACCCTGACACGTGTCCAGAGGGGACATCGGAGGGTGTGGGGTGACTTCACCCTCCTGGCTCCTCCCCTTTATTCAAAGAGAATCCGTATTTTGATGATAAATAGGAACCAGAACCAGCAGGGACTGATGGGTCCCCATCCCTCCTCTCCTGGTGTGTGCCCAGCACCATCCTGGGAGAGGAGCCTGCTCCATAAATCCAGTGAGGCAGGAATCCCTGGGAGCCAGCATGAGGGACCTTCTCCCTGCCAGCTCCAGGGGCACCCCAACCTGTGCCATGCCAAGCATCCCTGTGTGGGTTCGGGATAATCCCACTGCAGCTCAGGCCATGCCAGGTCTCCCACTGGCACTTGATCCTTTTGGAGCGCTGGAAGGAGCATGGCTGAGCTGGGATGTGGGGTCCCTGCTCTCAAATCCGTGCTGAGTGCCGGGGGATGGCTCCATGCCCGCAGTGGGAATGCCCCAAGCCCCAGGACTGGGACACATTCCCAGCCCTGGGTGTGTTCCCAGCTGGCAGCACCTCAGGGGTGCCCATTCCCTGTGGGTGTCCCAGCCGTGGGTGCCTTCCCTTCACCCCAGGGGCAGCACCGAGGCGTGGGTGGGTGGGAAGTGTGTCCCCAGTGAGCCAGCCCTCCCCAGAAGGCTGCGGTGTGGCCGCATTTGGGGCTGCTCTGCTGTCACCGCCTCGCCAGGGGACAATCCCTGTGAACACCATGCTCCTCGTGCTGACAGATTGTCAGGGAGCTTTCCTGGGAGGTTTGAAGTGGTTTTGGGGAGATACAGTGGTTTTGGGGGCCAGCAGCTGTGGGTGAGTCCCATGGGTGGCAGCAGCCAGAGCAGGGAGTGTCACGGGTGCCCCACTGTGCCTTGCACAAGCTGGGAGCACCCCTGTGGGCACCCATTCCAACTGAGGGACATCCGGAGAGTCCCAGGAGCCTGGCGTCTTCTCCTGCCCCTTTTTTTGGGGTGCAGAGGTGCCACCACAGCAGTGGGGTGCTGTGCTTGAAGTCCTGGGGACCCCAAGGACACCTCCCAGTGCCACCACAGCAGTGGAGTGCTGCGCTCGGAGCTCTGGGGACCCCAAGGACACCTCCCAGTGCCACCAGAGCAGTGGGGTGCTGTGCTCGGAGCCCTGGGGACCCCAAGGACACCTCCCAGTGCCACCAGAGCAGTGGGGTGCTGTGCTTGAAGTCCTGGGGACCCCGAGGACACCTCCCAGTGCCACCAGAGCAGGTCTGGGAAGGCCCTTAGCAACAAGGAGGTGCCTCCGTGCCCATTCAGAGGAGCTGCTGGAGTCGGAGTAAATAATTAAAGTGGGAGCTGCGGAGGAGAAAGCCGAGATAACGGAGGGAGGCAGCTCAAGCAGAAAAGCCGGGATTCGGGATTCGCTGCCGTCAGCTCTCCCGGGCACGGCCGCCCCGGGGGCTGTCCCTGCTGTGTCCCCATTGTCCCCCCTCCCCGGCCGTGGATTTGCCATCTCCCGCCCCTTTTCATGCCTCGGCCGCTGCTTTTCACACCGTGCTGGTGCTGCTGCGTCTTGGCCCAGCCATCCATAAGCCCCTGAGGGCCTTCCAGAGCAGCCGCCACCATCAGCCTTCATCCTCCTCCTCCTCCTCCTCCTCGTCCTGGCTGCCCCCGCGGCCCAGGGAAGCCCCACATCCGAGCCGACTGAGCCGCCTTGTTTTGCTGCTCCCTCCTGCGCTTCATAAATGTCAACTTTTTTCCTCTGACAAAGAAATTTTGTGGTAATGACTCTTTGTGCCACTTCTAAATCCCCAATTACATAAGGAGCAGCAGCACAAAGCCATTCCCTTTGGTGGAAATCTCCGCGTAATCCCTTTTCCAGAGAAGCAGCCCGCCAGTGACACGCTTCTAACTCTTTGTTTGTTCTTTTGGATCAAATCTAACTGATTGCCGTGACTAATTAACTTTCCCTTTCTTCAGGCCTCTGTTGTCTTAATTAATTTCACAAATGCTTCGTTCCCAGCTCCCAGGCAGCTCCCAGGCTCGGTGGTGCAAAGCACTGGCAGCGGCAGCGGGGCCGGGCGGGTGCCTCTGGGGCAGGGCTGACCTTGCTGCCAGTGGGGTTCCCTGGCAGACAGGGCCACCCTGACACGTCCCCAGTGCCACCAGCACTGGGTGGGCTGCAGGGACCCCTGGGCATCGCTGCTGGGGCGTGGAGGGGCAGGAGGTGGCTCGTTGGAGGTGTGGATGGATCATCTCCTGCTGCTCCTTGGGCAGGGTTTAATTCAGGTCTGCACCGCTTCCAGCTCCTGACAGGCTCTAATTTCTGCCCAGGGTACCTCCCTCTGCCCTGCAAGGCCCTCCTGAGTCAACAGCCAGGAGGGGAGAAATCCAGCCCATAAATCTTAGGATTTTAAGGGCCGGAAAGGACCTTGAAGATCATCCCGTCCCAACTCGCCCTGACACTAGAGCAAGTTGTTCAAGGCCTTGTCCAGCCTGGCCAGGGATGGGGCATCCACAGCCTCCCTGGGCACCCTGTGCCAGGGCCTCACCACCTTCACAGGGAAGAATTTCTTCCTGAAGCAAAGCCTGGTGAAATCCTGCTGCAAAGGCCTGGTTTGGTGACAGATTTTCCAGTTCTCTTCCTGCAGGATCCTGGCACAGTGGTCACCACCATGTCCCCCCCAGCTGCCAGTCCAGGACCCCCAGCGTCACTCGGATCCATATCCCACGTTCTGCAGTGATGGGCACGGGAATCTCAGGGGCAGTTCTGTGCCCCCTGGGTGTGGATCTCGGGGTCAGTTCTGTGCCACAGATGTGGATCTGGGGGTCAGTTCTGTTCCCTGGGTGTGGATCTCGGGGTCAGTTCTGTGCCCCCTGGATGTGGATCTAGGGGTCAGTTCTGTGCCCTGGGTGTGGATCTCGGGGTCAGTTCTGTGCCCCCTGGATGTGGATCTGGGGGTCAGTTCTGTGCCCTGGGTGTGGATCTTGGGGTCAGTTCTGTGCCACAGATGTGGATCTCAGGGTCAGTTCTGGGCCGTGGGTGTGGATCTCAGGGTCAGTTCTGAGCCCTGGGTGTGGATCTGGGGGTCAGTTCTGTGCCCTGGATGCAGATCGGGGGGTCAGTTCTGTGCCCCCTGGATGTGGATCTCAGGGTCAGTTCTGTGCCCCCTGGATGTGGATGTCGGGGTCAGTTCTGTGCCCTGGGTGTGGATCTCAGGGTCAGTTCTGTGCCCCCTGGATGTGGATCTCAGGGTCAGTTCTGTGCCCCCTGGATGTGGATGTCGGGGTCAGTTCTGTGCCACAGATGTGGATCTGGGGGTCAGTTCTGTTCCCTGGGTGTGGATCTCGGGGTCAGTTCTGTGCCCCCTGGATGTGGATCTGGGGGTCAGTTCTGTGCCCTGGGTGTGGATCTTGGGGTCAGTTCTGTGCCACAGATGTGGATCTCAGGGTCAGTTCTGGGCCGTGGGTGTGGATCTCAGGGTCAGTTCTGAGCCCTGGGTGTGGATCTGGGGGTCAGTTCTGTGCCCTGGATGCAGATCGGGGGGTCAGTTCTGTGCCCCCTGGATGTGGATCTCGGGGTCAGTTCTGTGCCCCCTGGGTGTGGATCTCAGGGTCAGTTCTGTGCCCCCTGGATGTGGATCTCAGGGTCAGTTCTGTGCCCCCTGGATGTGGATCTCTCTGTGGTTATTCCCCCAGGCTGGGTTTTTCCCAGACGGGCTGAGTTCAGCTCTCAAACCCATCCTGTTGTCCCAGGCAGCACAATGGAGCTGCATATTCATGAAGGCGCTGCATTAGGCAGGGCTGATGGCAGAACCGAGATCTTATCAGCTGCTTCCAGCAGCCCTTGTGGTGGCTCTTATCAGCGCTTTCCTATCTGGGGTCTGCCCTGGGTGAATAAACAGCGCAGCTCTTCCACTCAAAGGCTCTTGGGCTGTGGAGTGCAGCAGTGGGTGCTCAGTGCAGTAAAGGGCAGCAGCCTGGCTGAGATCCCTGCCAGCCTTCCTGTGCCCCAAAAGTGGGCCTGGGGGCCCTTCTCGCTCCATGGGAAGGGCTCTGCTCCATGGGAAGGTCCCAAACCTTGGGGGAACCTGGAGGGAACATGCTTTGGACACTGTCCCAGGCCCTTGATGTGGTGGAGTTGTGTGACCACTGTGCCACACGTGACAGGGCCATGAGAGTGGCAGGATCCTGTGGCAGGACAAGAGGGAACGGCCTCAGGCTGGGCCGGGGGAGGCTCAGGTTGGAGATCAGGAGGAATTTCCCCATGGAAAGGGTGCTCAGGCCTTGGCAGGGGCTGCCCAGGGAGGTTTGGAGTGCCCATCTCTGGAGGTGTCCCAGGAAGGGCTGGAGGTGGCACTCAGAGCTCTGGGTGGGCATCAGTCACAGTTTGGACTCGATGGTCCTGGAGGCCTTTTCCAGCCTCAGTGATCCTGGGATTCTCTGATCTGTGGGAGTTTCCCCTGGCACAGACATGACTGGCAGAGTCTCAGCACCCTGGAATCAATAGTGGCACCAGCCAGGGGGGTGAGAGGGGCCAGGCAGAACATTGTGAGCCCTGGATTGGGGTTGAAGGGCTGACCCTGTTGGCCATCAAGGCCTCTGGTAGGAAATGAAGGAGCTGGAGGCAATCCAGGAGCTCAGAGGAGGTGCTGAGGGAGCCAATCACCCCTGCAGGTTCTGGGAGCTCACAGGGACCTGTGCTGTGGGAAGCACGAGGCATTCCTGGAAGAGCAGATGACTCCTTGCGAAGGCTGCCAGCAGAAATCAGCCCCTTCGCAGCGGCTGCATTGAAACCCATCTGCAATTAAGCCCTGGCACTGCTGCTGTGCCTCCCCAGGGTCAGGCAGCCTGCAGAAATCCGGCAGCAATCGCTGCCCTTCCCGGCGGATTCACCTGGAGCAGCACCCAGCCCTCCCCCCGGGATCAGACACCGCTCTGGAGCTCAGTCCCTGCTTGCAGCTCGGAGCTAAAAGGCTTCTGTCACCACGCAGAGGGAGCCGTGGCCTCTGGGGACAGCAGCTCCGGCGCCGTGGCCCGGCTGGGCCGTCCACAAACGGGGACTGCGGCTTCACAGCGAAGGGCTGAGGACAAATTTGAAAAGATTTGGTCTCCCTTTGTAGAAACCTTTGATTAAACCGTGGCAGCCAGGATTGAGCTGGTGCTCATCTCTCCGGCCTCCCACCCCCTCCTACTTCTTCATCTCCCTCTCTTCTGCCTTTGTGTCTTGCCTCTTTTTCTCCCTTCGCGTTGGAAGGGAGCAGATCAATAAATAAATAAACCCACAGAAATGTTATTTCTCTGGTGAGAGGCGCCTTGAAGTTCATCAGAAATAACAATCCCGACCTCCCGTGCATGCGCAGGGCAGGGAGAAGGGATATGATTATTCCCTGGGGAAAAAGCACCAGCACAACACGCTGGACCTGTTCCGAGGGCGCCGGGCTGACAATTTACCAGCAGCCCTTGAGCTCTCACTCAGTGGCTCGAAGAGTTTTGACATGAAAGGGCCACCAGTCAAACGAACGGAAGGATCAACTTGCAGGATTAAATGTCCTTGTCACCGACCCATCAAAACACAGCATTATTTCGGAGGGACAGATCGTTTGGAGGAGTTTACAGCAGATTAAGCCTGAAGGTCCAGGGGATTTTTGGTGGGTGAAACGGCCGCAGGTGGCACCAGTGCTGCAGGAGCACGGCGTGGCTGCGTGTCCCCAGCAGGCTGCGTGTCCCCACCTGGCGTCACGGGGAGCCCCAAGCCATTCATCTGCCATGCAAAGGAGCATGCAAAGCCCTGGAGATCCTCCCAAATCGGCCCAAAGCTTCCTCCAGGGGATGGGGAACTCGAAATCCAGAGTTTACAGCGAGTGGTGAGATGAGTCAGGACCCAAAGGCTTTCATCTTGGGACTTGACTGCCCCGGAATGGCCCCAAATGGGGAGAGTTTGCAAAGGGGACGCTGCTGCAGACATTCCTGGGAGAACACACACGCCAGCAGGGACACGAGGCTGTCTGGGTGCATTCCTGAGAGCAGATATGTCCCTGTGTCCCACCAGTGACTGAGGGTTCCCAGAGCACAACCCTGCAGAGCAGAGCCAGAGGATGAGGGCTCTGTGTGGGCCCTGCATCCCCTTCTCAGGGAATGGTGGGAGTCGGGGTGAAGGTGGGCAGGACCTTCCTGCTCCCTGTCACACCCCAGCAATGCCACAGGTGAGCTCTGGGTGTGCTTGGCTGAGTGAGGGAGCAGGTTTGGGGTGGGGAGTGGCTGCCAGGAGGAGCCACAGGGCAGCAGCTCCTGAGATGAGGTGGGAATAAGGGATATCTTGGTTCTGGAGAGCTCAACCAGCTCCTTTCCAGGTGCAGGTGTTAATGGGAGCTCAGCTTCAATAAAAGGGGGTCGTGCACAGGCATGGGGAGCTGATCTGAGTCCCTGGCCGGGGCTGGGAGCAGAGGGAATATTATCCAGTCCTTTCCTCCAGGAGATGTCTCAGCAGCTCTGGCTGTCAGCCAGCAAGAAAATCCATGTGTGGAAAGTCCACCCCATGGTCTGTTCCAAGGAGTGCTGTTGGCAGCAATTCCTGAAGGTCTTCCATGAGGATTGAGCCCAGCACAGGCATGGGAAGGGTCAGGGGGAGCTCTTCCATGCCAGCAGTGAAATGCTGGCTGTGTTTGGGTCGAGAGAGGAGCAGCGTGGGGAAAGGAGTCAGACAACTGGAAGTGAAGGTCCGTGGAAGTGGAATGGGATCAGCCTGGGGAAGGCCTGGTCAAGAGAAGCTGTGACTGCCCCATCCCTGGAAGTGACCAAGGCCAGGCTGGACGAGGCTTGGAGCACCCTGGGATAGCGGACGTTGACCCTGCCCATGGCAGGGGTGGAACGAGATGAGCTTTAACCCAACCCATTCCATGATCCCATGAGTCTGTGACCTGTACATGGTGTTGTTTGAGCCTGTCACACAGAACCCCCTCCCAGCCAACAGGAGAATCCCTCACAGGGTTCCTGGAGAGCCCTGGAGCCTTGTATGAATCTGCTTTGTGCAGAGAGAGAGGGAGGGTGTCAGAGGTGACCTTTTCCCTGACTTTGTCCCATCCCTCTGGGGAATCATTTGGGCCAGGTGGGGTGTCAAGCAGCATCTGCAGGTGTTGTGTTTTTAAATTCTCCTTCCTGCAGAGGAATTCCACGTGGCCAGGCCAGCCGGTTTCCAAAGCACTTCGCCCAGGGTAATTTATTGCCAGGAGCGCTGCACGTCCCTCCTGTCCCCTCCCTGAACCACCTGCGGGCCACAGGGCACCCAAACCCCAGCACGTGCGGGGCAGGCAGAGCCAGAGCCGTGGGACATGGCTGGGGATGATTCCTGCAGCCAGCCTGGGTTCCACCAGCACCCACGGGTGCTGCAGGACACGGGACCTGTGCTCTGACCTAGAAATGAGCTGCTGCAGCCGCTGCCCTCGTTCTGCCCGTGACTCCTGCCTGCACCCTGCAATTCCAGCAGTGGGGAGGGGATCTGTGGCACCCGGCAAGGCTCACGTCCACACGGGCAGACAGCAGCCAAAGGGCAGGGAAAGGGCTGGATGAGGAGCAGGAAGCTTGGGAAGGGCAGGGAGAGCTGGTCTGACCAGCACGGGGCTGCTCTGGGGCTGCACCCCAGGCGGGCTCTTCCCTGCCTGCCCTTATCACAGCTTCCCCAAATAACTCCTGGAGCTGGTGCACGATCCCTGCAATCCATGGGGATGGGAGCTGAACTCTGCCTGGGTCTGCTTTGAAGGGAGAAGGGCTGCAGAGAGCCAGTTAAGGCTGCCGAGTGCTTCGCGGCATCAAAGGGTGGCCTAAGCTCCTCTCTGCTCCCTCTCTATCCTGCCCAGCTCGTTCTGGAGCCTCGGGGATGATCACAGCCCCCTCCTCCACATCTCCTGTTAAAGAGCTTTTGGTCCCTCACTCCAGGGAGTTTGCAGGAAACGCTCAGCCTGGTGCTTGGCAGGAAAGGTGCATCCCACAGGGATGGGATGATGGGGTCCCTGAGGAATGATGCTACTGGAGAAACCAGGATCCTCATCACAGAATCCCAGCCTGGGTTGGGTTGGAAGGGAACTTAAATCTCATCTCGTGAGACAGGGACATCCATGGGCAGGGACACCTCCCACTGTCCCAGGCTGCTCCAAGCACCGTCCAACCTGCCCTTGGACACTGCCAGGGATCCAGGGGCAGCCACAGCTGCTCTGGGCAAACCTCCCATCCCTCCCATCCAGGCCAGGCTTCATCCCATTTCCAGGAGTAGGAACAAAAACAACAAAAAAAAGCATGAAGTGAAAGATGTTGAGGGTGCACATAACCAGATCACAAAGCATCCTTCCCTTTGCACCTTCCAGCGAGGAGAGGGAAGAGCAGCAGCGTTTCCCGCTGGCAGGCAGTGCCAGCCGTGGCACAAACATCTCCTCTGCACCTGGAAAATGAGGCTGGGCAACCTGGGAATGAGGCAACTGCCCATTAGGCTGACATGACATTAATGCTGCACGTCCTGGAGATTGGAGTGCCCACGGTGAGCCTGAGAGCAGCGGGACAAGAGCAGGGACTGGCACTGCAGGGTGGGGGCTGCCAGGACACCCCCAGCTGTGGCACCTCAGCCCTCTCCTTAACCCGGCTGCGTTCCCCAAAGCCGCCCCCACAAAGCTCCGCTCCTTCGCAGCATCTCTGGAGTGGCAGTAAATGAAATCCTATTGCCTGATTACAGTCAGGATATGGCTCTAAATTGACTGGTTTATGGTCCTGGGTAATTTCATTTTTTCCTGCAGCGAAGGGGTTGCCATATGCCCACAGCCCTCGCTCAGATCCCGGCACAGCTGCTCCCTGGGCACAGCTCCTGGCCCCATTCCGGGGCTCTGCCATGCTCAGCCCCCGGGGTGCCCTCCTGCAGGGAATCCCTGCCCCAGCGGGCCGAAAACCATCCAGACACTCTCCAGGGAATCCAAGACCTGTGGGAGGATGGTCCAGCAGTGGGTGCAGGGTCTGAGGCTGGAATTGTCCTGGCAAGGATGGGTGAGGAAGCTCCAGGATGGGCACTGGCGCTGCTGGAATGCACCCAGGGCTCCGGGAATCCCAGGGAAGTGGGATAGAGGCTGCATTTTGGGCTGTGGAACCCTAAAAAAGCCTCTGGTTAGGGACTGATCTAGCTCATCTCCCTGCAGGCATCACCACCCTCCCAGGGCGGCATCCCCAGGGCTCGTGGGGAGCCAGCCTGGCTCAAAACTCTGCCAACGGCAGAAGGGTTTCCAGCAGGCTCCAGTCCTCCGGAAACTGGGATGGATGGTGAGAAAGGAGAGCAGTGGAGTGGTGAGAGCACCAGTGAGAGCTCAGCCCTGCTCAGCCTCGCTGCACCACCCACGGGGCTCCCCCCGCCGCTGCCTCAGGCCGGGATTCGGATCATTCTCTCCTCAATGGCCTGGCTGTGTTTTCCCAAGTGGATCACATTCCGCCTGCCGGCTCGGTGGGGTCCTCGCTCCTCCTTGGGGCTTTGAGCTCTTCCCCAATTTGGTTTCATCCGCAAATCTGAGGGATGTGTTGTTTAGGAGAGGGGTGTCTCGCTCCTTCCAGACAACGCCCCTTGGGAATATTGCTTTTGTTTCTGCCTTAAAAAAATTCCTCTCCATTTCTGCAAAACCCCTGATTTTTCTCTGATTGTTTTTTCACTCAACTGAGCAGAAACATTTTGTGTGACACCGGTTCTAGTGCAAGTTCTGTGAACAAGGAGTCCCTGGGGACTCCCTGCTTCCTTCTGGCTGCTTTGCCTCACCACGGGGATGCTTCAAGGCCCACCATGGGATGCCCCCAAGTCCCAAAACCCACTGAAATCATTGTGGGAAATCTCGTGGAAAAAGGTTTTATGACTCATTCCACGTCCTGTGTGAAGGACTGGGCATCTCTGGCGTTTTCACAGCCAGGTAACTCCACCCCTGGAGCAGCTCTGGGTGTGGTCAGTGAGGACATTCCCACCTCATTGTCTGCGGAGCACTGGAATCTCTCCGTTCCCGTGTCCCCGGCCTCTGGGGCCCTTCAGGAAGCCTTCTGCTGATGCCTTCTGAGTCAGAGAAGAAACAGCGATGAGTAAAATCGTTGTCCTAAAGCTGTGAGACCTTTAGGGCTCAAAGCTGTTTTCGCAAGTGCCCTGAGGGCTGTGAAAAATTCAAAATCCTGCTTTGAAACTGGAAAGTCCCTGCAAGTCCCTCACAGCTGCTGCTGCTGTTTGCTCTCTGTGCCAGGGTTATTAACGGAGGTGTTGAACAAGCAAAGCCAGCCCTGCTCCCTGGAGCTCTCCTGGCGCTGCCTGATCCTTGTGACCGTCCTTCGTCCTCGGCTTTGACAGTGGCAGAGCACGGGCAGAGACTGCCCAGTGGAGATGGATGGAGTGGAGTTCCTGCCGTGCCTGAGGCTTTGCTGGGTGGGATGACCATCCCTGTGCCAGTGTGACCATCCCTGGGGCTGTGGCTGGGCAGGATGACCACCCCTGTGCCAGTGTGACCATCCCTGGGGCTGTGGCTGGGCAGGATGACCATCCCTGTGCCAGTGTGTCCATCCCTGGGGCAGAATGACCATCCCTGTGCCACTGTGACCATCCCTGGGGCTGTCTGGAGGTGAGCAATGCCTGGCACTGCTGCTGTCCATAGGACAGTGTCCCTTTGACACCTTTCAGGACCCTGGAGCCACCACTTTCCTGTGGGAAAACGAGCTCAGTCTTGGCCCTTCCTCCACGTGGAATGGGTTGGGCTGGAAGGGACCTTAAAGCCCATCCAGTGCCACCCCTGCCATGGGCAGGGACACCTCCCACTGTCCCAGGCTGCTCCAGCCCCAATGTCCAGCCTGGCCTTGGGCACTGCCAGGGATCCAGGGGCAGCCACAGCTGCTCTGGGCACCCTGTGCCAGGGCCTGCCCACCCTCCCAGGGAACAATTCCTGCCCAATCTCCCATCCAGCCCTGCCCTCTGGCACTGGGAAGCCATTCCCTGTGTCCTGGCACTACAATTCCTGATGAGGAATCCCTCCCTGACTTCCTTGTAGCCCCTTCAGACACTGCCCCGTCCTGGATTTTGGGGAGGAGAGCCAGGCAGTGTCTCTCTGCTCCCTGGCTCCAGGGGTCAGCTGTGACCTTGGGAGCAGCAGGGGAAATCCAGGACATCCTTGTCCCACATTCCAGGTGTTCGGTGCGTTCTGGATGCTGGGGACCCCCATCGGCTCTCCCCCACTGCTTCCCTCCCTTCCCTGCTCCCCATGGGAGTCACTGAGCACCTGTGGCCTTCCCTAGAGGGGAAAAGGGCCTTCACCCCATCCCTGCCTCCTGCCATCGCTGCCTCCCGCGTGCCAGGGCAGTGCTGGGAAGCTGCCAGCTCCCGCAGGCTCATTAATGTGGAGCGCGTGCGTGCCCCGCTCCCCGCGCATCGATCTGATAAACGAGGAGCCGCCGATGGTATTTTCTACCCTTTTAAGTGTTAAAATAACATTTTAGTGAAAGATGAGCGGGTCAGAGCCGAGCTGCCCCCTTTCATCTCCCAGCACAAAGGGGCTGGATGGGAGGGAGCTGGCGCTGGTGAGCACCTGTGCTCCCACATCCACGGGGGACACTCCCACATCCACAGGGGACGCTCCCATATCCACGGGGGACACTCCCACATCCACAGGGGACGCTCCCACATCCACGGGGGACACTCCCACATCCACAGGGGACGCTCCCACATCCACGGGGGACACTCCCACATCCATGGGGGACGCTCCCATATCCACGGGGGACGCTCCCACATCCACGGGGGACGCTCCCACATCCACGGGGGACACTCCCACAGGGGACGCTCCCACATCCACGGGGGATGCTCCCACATCCACGGGGGATGCTCCCATATCCACAGGGGATGCTCCCATATCCACGGGGGATGCTCCCACATCCACGGGGAACACTCCCACATCCACGGGGGACTCTCCCACATCCACGGGGGATGCTCCCATATCCATGGGGGACACTCCCACATCCACGGGGGACTCTCCCACATCCACGGGGGATGCTCCCATATCCACGGGGGATGCTCCCATATCCACGGGGGATGCTCCCACATCCATGGGGGACACTCCCACATCCATGGGGGACACTCCCACGGGGGACACTCCCACATCCACGGGGAACGCTCCCATATCCACGGGGGACGCTCCCATATCCACAGGGGATGCTCCCATATCCACGGGGGATGCTCCCACATCCACGGGGGACTCTCCCACATCCACGGGGGATGCTCCCATATCCATGGGGGACACTCCCACATCCACGGGGGACTCTCCCACATCCACGGGGGATGCTCCCATATCCACGGGGGATGCTCCCACATCCATGGGGGACACTCCCACATCCATGGGGGACACTCCCACGGGGGACACTCCCACATCCACGGGGAACGCTCCCATATCCACGGGGGACGCTCCCAGCTCCAGGGATGGGCACGTTTGGGGCTGTACAAGCAGTGCTTGAGTGCCTGGGAGAGGGTTGGGGTCAGAGTGGGTGTGCAGGGCTTGGTGCTGCCCCTGTGCCCAGCCCTTGGCACGGGACAAGGAGGAAAACCCATTCCCATCCATACCACAGGGAAAACTTCCACATCCTGCAGGTGCAGAGGTTTTTTTGGAAGCTTTGGAGGCTTCTCTTTGAGACTTCCTGGCTCTTCTCTCTGCAATTCCTTTGTGGAAATGCCATGGCTTGGTTTGAGGAGTGGGAAAACGAAATGATGTTGTCCTTGGGGTCCCTGTGCCCTCCGGCCTGTCCCTGCCCGGCAAGGAGGTGAGGGCGGGATGCAAGGGAAACCAAACCCCACGTGAAAAATGGGGGATTTCAGCCACTTAAACTAATCTAGAAAATGGATTGGATGGGAAAAGGAAATAGGGAAATGCTCTCTGGGCTGTGAAATGATTTGCTGGAAATTGGAGTGTGTCGCTGACAGCTGCTCCTGGTGGAGTCCCGGGTGTCTGGAAAAGACGTGGGAGCAGCAGCAGCTCTGGCAGCTCCTGGGAGATCCCGCCCTGCCTGGGGCACTGATGGCCTGGCCTTCCTTGTCTGGGGGATGCAGCCCTTTCCAGGCCTGCTGGATTAGCGGGATCTGGCGGCTGTAGGGGATGAGAGCCATTTTCAGCCCCTGGATAGGAGGGGTTCCTTCAAAGCTCAGGATTCCTGTGCATCCCTGGGCTGGCCTGGAGCTGCCTTGGGCATCCTTCCCATGCCCATCCCATCCACCATTCCCCTGCCATCCCGGACATCCTTCCCCTGCCCACCCTGTCTCTCTTTCCCTGCCCATCCTGTGCCTCCTTCCCCTGCCATCCTGGACATCCTTCCCCTGCCCACCCTGTCTCTCTTTCCCTGCCCATCCCATCCACCCTTTCCCTGCCCATCCTGTGCCTCCTTCCCCTGCCATCCCGGACATCCTTCCCATGCCCACCCTGTGTCCCTTTCCCTGCCCATCTCCCTCCCCCAGCCCTTTGATTCCCACCTTCCCCTGCTGCCAAGGAAGCAGTTCCCAACACATCTTTGCATCCCCTCTCTCCACCCAGCTGAGACCAGCTCCTCCTCAGGCTCCAGCCCCACTTTCCACCCTGTTGCCCGGTGCCTCTTCCCTCTCCACATCCCTGGAGTGAGATTGCTCCGCGCCCTGGGTGAGAGCAGGAGAAATATGTGCTGAGATGACATTTGGGTTATACACGATGCTATTAAAATATGATAAGAACGCTATTAACATTAATAATCCTTTTCATTGTATCATTTAGGGAGCAAAACAAGCCATTAAATATTACAGAGTCATTGGGGCTTTGATGGCTTCAGGGAGGGGAACATTTGGCCGGATTTGTCTACACGCACGCTGGAAATACAACATTATCTCTGGGAAATGGGTTGCTGTGGATCCAGGAGGGTCTGGGATGTGCCAGGATGGGATGGAGGGTCCCAGGTGCCAGGTGAGGCAGCAGTGTGGGAGGTGACACCCCTGCACCCGTGTTGGAGCACAGGGACAAGGGACAGGATCCTCTGGGAAGGGTGCAGGGGGTGGCTGGGTGCGAGGAGGCCCCGATGGAGATTCCTTGTGGTGCTCACACCGGACAGGAGGGGATTGCATGGATTGGGAAGCATGGATTGGGAAGGGCTGCTCAGCCCGGTGCAGGGCTGCAGGTAGTTCTGGGTACCCCTCTTCAATCTCCACTGCCCTCCCCCTGCCTCCTTCTCTGGGCTATCCGCAGCAGAGCAACCACTTGGATTTCCCAAGGTTTCCAGAGTTTCCAGGCTGGAAGCTCTCAGCTTGGAGCAGGCTGCTGTTTGCACACCAAAGCTGGTGAGCCTCCTCCCACACCACCTCGCAGCTCGCTCTGATTTACCCAAACCTCAGCACAAATCTCCTCTCCCCGCTGCCGTGCTCAGCCCTGAAGCTCATCCGTGTGGGAGTTGCCTGGACACTGAAGCATTAGCTCTTAAACGCTCAGAAAGGCACCTCACTCCCCAGCACCTCCCTGGAGAGGAGCAGTTTCTGCATCCCTGATGCTCTGCCTGCCCCGCTTATGTTCCCTTTCCACCATCCCCTTTTCTGCTCCCTCATCCGCCAGGGAAAGGGCAGCAGGGATCTCTTGGAGCTGGAAACCCCTGGTTTTGGGACAGTTGTTCAATTCCCAAACTCCACCGCCTTCCCCTGGGCAGGAAGCAGCACCTGCTCCTCGCCCAGCCCATCCCCAGGATCCGGCCACGTGAAATCCAGGCTGTGAAAGGGCTTGGGATCAGCATCCTGCTCCAGTCTGGGAGCTGGGAGTCCTTTTGGTACCCACAGGCTCTGCTGCTGCCGCTCAGGGCCAGGTTCAGGCTGCTGGGCAGGGACCAGGAGCCAAGGCAAGGCCCCTGAGCTGCTCAAATGCCACCAGGGCCATTGTTATCCGGATATTTCCCCGTGGTGACAGCAGCAAATGAGGGAGAGAACAGAAAAATGTGCCGAGGCTTTGACAGGACTGTCAGAGCCCCGAGTGAGCGCTAACAAGGACGAGTGTGGGCTCTTTAAACAAATCACTGTCATGTTGCAGGCATATCACGGTTTAACACAGCCACCACGAGTCACCAGGAAAGGTTAAAGCAAGAATGGAAGACTCAGTCCTGGGAAATGTGTCAGAGCCGAGCTGTCCCAGGGACTGATCGCTTCCTGCAGCCAGCACGGCTTCAGGGCCGGAGCCTGGAGTCCTTGGAGCATCCTTGGGATGGACCTGCCACGGTGCTGGGTGTTGGCAAGACTTCCCTGTGGCTGTGGGCAGAGCAGCAGAAGGATCTGCACTCCCAGGGATGCCCATTCCCTGTGCCCTGCCCTGGGCAGCCGCTGGAGGAGGCTTGGCCCCACGCCGGCCAAATGCGAGCACAGGACTCCAAACACACCCCTGGGATGCTCCGGGGATGCCACCAGGCAGCTCTGGGATGGCCACACTGCCCAGCGGGCTCTGAGTCCCAAGGTTTGCCCGGAGAGGCCGCTGTGGCTGGGTTGTCACCGTCCAGGATCCATCATTCAGGAAGCCTGGAGTGGCCTTGGCATCCCAGCCCTGCTGAGTTCCCTGTGGGGACCAGTGCCCCAGGGTGTGTGAGAGCAGCGTCCTGCCCCTGGCCACCGCCCTGCTCCAGCCCTCCCATCCTCGGGGAAGGGAAGAGGGGCCGAATGGGCAGGGACCTCCTGCTGCAAACCCATTCCAAGCCCCAATCCTGCTGCCTGTGCCCCACAGCAGGTACTGGGCGATCCGGAGCCACCTCTGTCCTTGGAGGCTCTCAGGGCACATCCACGGCCCGAGGCAGTGCTGGATGCAGGAATCCCCAAGGAGCCTTCCCAGCCACTCTGCCGGGTTCTGTGTGGAGCAAACGCCCCGCAGATCCCAGCCATAACTCTCTGGGAATCGCGGAGGTTGCTCGCTGACACCCAGGGTCACCGCCTGCAATTCATGAGGAGCCGCTCCCAGCGCGGAACCGAACGTTCCTGCCCGGGGAAAATCATCTGCCAAGGTCACAGCAGCAAGGCCGGCTCCGACCTCGGCACTCTGCTCACGTGCAGCCCATTAGGTGACGAAATATATAACAAACAGCCCCCGACGATCCCAAAGGCTCCCCAGCTCCTGCAAGGCTCCTCTCTCCATCACGGAGCCTCTCCCAGAGCGCTGCATCAAACTTTAATATCTCCCTCTCAGTCACACAGAGGCTGGGATGAGCCTGGCCTTTCATGCTGCACAATCTCTTGAATCAAAGCCCCTCTGCCAGAGCAGAGCACCTGAAGAGAATGTTCCTCTCTCATCCGAAGCTCCTCGTGTCGGGGCTCTGGGTCTCCCCCAGCTCTGCGAGATTCAGCCGAGCAGCCCGTTCTCCTGCTGGGTAAAACAATTGGGCACGTTGCTAATTAGGCAAATGTCGTTAGGCAGGAGGTTGTTGTAGGAGAGATGAAGGGAAGGTTGATGTGGGAGCTGAGCCCACTGGGCTCCGACAGCACTGCCTCACTCCTGCACCCTGCCCAAGATGCTGGGGGTACTCTGTGTTTCCAGAGGGAAAAGCACCCAGGGCCCATTCCCAGGGGTGGAAAACATTGTAGGGAATCCAGGCTGCAAGGAAAAAAACAAACAAACAAAAAAAATAGGAGCTTGTGAAGGAAATGCCTCCAAAATGGCTGCAGGACAGCGATGCTGAGCCTCATTCCTGGCAGGCAGGGACTTCCCACCTTAGAGAGGGAAATCTGGGACAGTGGCGCTGCCCCAGCGGTTCCCTACAAGAAGGGGTGGTGTGGGCTGTGCACTGCCCACCTGTGCGACGGCTCCCTGCCCTCTGATGTCCGGATTTTCCCCTTGGATGATGTGTCTGGAGGGGGAACACAGGACTTGGACATGCCATGGGCTAGGCAGGATCTTTCCATCTTGGTCCCTGCTTTTGGCCTGTCCAGTAATCATGTGGGCAGCAGCACAGGAAGGGCTGGAGTGGGTTTAGGCCATAAGGTCCGGATTCCAGCAGCCTGGAGATGTTTCCAGCTCCCTGCCTGTGCCTCTGGAGCCCAGAGCTGCACGGCTGAAGCCATCCCAGAAGGGAGATTCCATGCAGGGAAGGGTGTTGCACAGACCCTGAGGGACAAGCCTGGCAGAGCAGAGCATTCCCTGCCCCTTGGCTTCCATCCCTGGCCTTGTCTTCCATCCCTCAGCTGGGAATTCTCTGGTGCACATGCACAGCCCGTGTCCCAGGCCAGCCATCCCAGCTCTGGCCAGGAGGTCCTGGATCCCATCCTGGTTCCAGAGGGATGTGTTCACCAGGCTCTCTGCCACAGGAAGCTGTGGATTTCATGGAATGTGGGCACCTCTCCCTGCACGGTGCCATGGCTTTGCTTTCCTGGGCTCCCTGGGAGGGGAGCAGGGGGGCTGGGCAGGGCTGGTGAGCAGGGGGGAGTCCCCAGGATTCCCCAGCTGCATCCATCCCCATCTGGGTGCCTGGCCAGCAGCAAAGCATCTGGATTTGTGCAGCTGGCAGAGCAATCCCGTGATCCCAGCGAATCAGAGATTATCGAGGGGCAAAACTCGGGGCTTAAGTGGGATCGGGAGGAGGAGAGGAGGATTTGGAGCTGGTCCGATGGGTTAAGCCACTTGTACCGGCTGAGATTAAGACAGAAGGAGTCTGGTTTAGATGGGAAATCTGCTGCACCCCCTCGGAGCCCTGGCCATGCATTCCAGCAGCTCCTGGTGCAGGAATGTGACAGCTTGTCCCGAACCAACACGCTCAGAGGGCAGGAATGGGGCCTGGAGAGCTCCTTTTCCCTCTCTGGGGCTCCTGTCCGTGGTTGGAAGTGCCTGCACCTCCTTTCTCATGGTCCTTCCTCTGATACAGCATCTGTCTTGATGGCTTCCCATTGGATCCTGCCCTCTGGACAAGGTTTTCCATGGATCCTGCCTCGCCCCCCTCCGGACAAGCCCCTTGCTGGGCCTGCAGATGGAGAGACATGGAAGGAATTGGCATTTCCCGCTTCCCTTCCCCGCAGGGATCCAGCTCCAGCACTGCCACAGCTATCCCACAGCTCCAGCCCTGTCCAAGGGACACCTCCCTGCTTGCCTGCCTCTTTCCCTGCTCCCAGGAGTGAAATTCCCTCGTTGCCTTGAAATTCCACCTGCCAGGAAGGGCAGCTGAATCCAGCCCTGAATCCCACGGAGAGGCTCCACTGCCCAGGACTGCCACCATTGCCCAGTTTCTCCTCTCTCCTGGTTGCCCCTGAAGCCCCCAGCCCCACCTCGCTGATCTTTCCTTGCCGTGGGATCCCTGCTGGGATCAGGATGCTGCTCCCCTTGGAATCTGGCACAGACAGCTCCGGAGCAGCCCTGGGTCTGGGAGCACCCCCATCCCAATGGGAGCTGCGACCTTGGAGCTTTTTCAAGGGTGAGGATGAGATGAAGGAAACCTGAACAGAGCCAGAGATGGGAGACGGGCTGGGATCAAAAAGAGGAGTCAGGAATGACAACCCCTCCTGGCACCTCCCTTCCGTGGCGCTTCCGAGCCGTGCGCCCCTGGGCTGCTGGGCAGACATGTCTGGGATTAGGTCCCAGGAGCTTCTCCTGCTGGCAGAGGGAAGCAAAAGAGACCTTGAGCAGCTGAGAGAGGAGATGCGAAGCTGGTCCCCGAAAGCAGCCCCGGTGTCTGGTGGTGGCTGAGGTGGCAACAAAGCCCTGCCTGTGGCCACCATCACCAGCCAAGCACAGCCAGGAGCCAGCCTGGAGCCTGGGCTGCCCTTCCACACCCTCTGGACTGGCAGGATCCAACCCAGGAGACCCCCGTGTGCCACTGGAGGAGGCTCTGGGTGGCAAATCCCCAAAGCCTCCTTTCAGGCTCCCCGTGCCCCGGAGGGTGGTGAACCCCCTTGCCCCCCTGCACTGGCACTGCCTGGCTCTCATGAGCCTGTGGAGGAGTGCAGAGAGCCAGAGGGGGTAAAGAATCCAGGTTTTGGTTGGGATGAAGCCCTGGGAGCACAGGGATGAAGTGTCAGCAGCCCTGGAGGTGCTGTGGGATCCCCCCCAACAAACGGAACCGCAGGGACGGAGCGGGGCCGGGGATGGGGCCTGGGGCCTGCATCCCCCCTCCAGAGATGGATTTGCGTCCTGCTTGTCCCTCTCTGTGCCCTGGGCATGGAGAGCTGCCCTGCAGGACCCCAGGGCTGGGGGACACCTGGGCAGGAGCCTGGGGGGATAAAACCAGCCCGGCCCCAGTCACGTTCCCAGAGAATCAGCACCATCTCCAGCCTTGTGCTGCCTCCTGAGGGGACAAGGAGAGGAAAAGGATCTCCTGAGAGGGAAGGGAAAGGAAAAACATCTCTGGAGAGGAAAAGGAGAGGGAAAAGAGAGGAAAAGGAGAGGAAAAGGAGAGGGAAAAGAGAGGAAAAGGAGAGGAAAAGGAAAGGAAAAGGGTCTCCTGAGAAGGAAGGGAAAGGAAAAACATCTCTGGAGAGGAAAAGGAGAGGAAAAGGCAAGGAAAAGGAGAGGAAAAGGCCAGGAAAAGGCGAGGAAAATGAGAGGAAAAGGAGAGGAAAAGGAGAGGAAAAGGAGAGGAAAAGGCCAGGAAAAGGCGAGGAAAAGGTGAGGAAAAGAAGAGGAAAAGGAGAGGAAAAGGAGAGGAAAAGGGTCTCCTGAGAGGAAAAGGAAAGGAAAAGCACCTCCTGAGAGGTGTCTCCTCACAGGGAGCAGGAGCACCAGAGCCGGTAGCAGGAGCTGCACACTCAGAGAGGAAGGAGACCTAATGAGGTGCTTTATTAATTGCGTTGTGAACTTTTCCTTTAATGATTCTCCCCGCAACTCCCTCTAGTTAAAGCTAATGGCCTGTGGCATGTTCAGCAGATGGATTACCCAGAGGTGCCCAGGCAGCCGGGCCCCGCTGCCAGAGGGTGCGTGGGGGCTGCCAGACACTGCTCCCGGTGTCCCACGGGGGCTCTGCCAGACCTCGATGATCCAGAGGGGCTGGGACACCCTGTCCTTGCCTGATACTGGTCCCAGTATCCCTCTGCAGGTGTGGAATGAGCAGCAGCCAGAGGGGTTCCCATCTCGGGGGGATTTTGGGGGCTCTGCTGTCCCGTGGCTCTGTGGGACACCTGGGTCCCTGCTCCAGGGCAGCTTCTCCTGCTTTGCTGCTGCTCGAGGTGGCCTGGAGATGGCAGGGAGAGGGAGCAGCCCCAGGCAGGGCAGGGTGGCACTCAGTGACAGTGCCCAGGCACCTCCACTCAGCCCAGGATGATGCTCTAGGGGTGACACGGAGCCTCTTTGGGTTCTGTGGGGGTCCAGCCTCAGTATTTACATTAAATGACAGCAGATCCTCCCCAAAAGGACCACGTGCCACCAGGCAATGCTGGTGGCCAGCCCCTGAGAGCAGCAGGAGCCTGTGCTGCCCCATCCCGGGATAACCCTGGCAGAGCAGGACGCCCTTTCCTGCCGCCCCACGCGTTTCACGGCGCCCGGTGAGAAAATATCGATTTCCAGCTCCTGCAGAATGTGGGGTCACGGCCACCAGCTGCATTAAGCGCTGTGAGCTGTCAAAATGTGTCCAGCTGCTGCCTGCTGGGAGAGCAGGGAGCTGTGATCCATAAAAACCCACAGGACTCGTGATCCAGGGAAGATTTGGGCCACAGGGGTGCAGCTCAAACCCCGTGCGCTTCAGCCAGGGGCTGCTCTCCCACAGGTGTCCTCCCTCAGATCCCCCTGTGCCTCAGAGCTGCATCCTGCCCCACATCCCTGCCACGCTCTCCCCTTTTCCCTGCCCCTTGCTGGCTGCTCTTTTCCCAGAGAAGGTGGGCACGGCCAGCTCTGGACTCATTCCACGCGCCGGGGCCCGTCTGCAGGCTGAGCAGCAGCAAGGGGAATAAATTAGCAGCTCCAAGAGGAGCTGGAGGTTTCCACGTGGGAGTTTGTTTCATTTTTAACGCTGCTGCCACCCGGCCACGTCCCGCTGGTGACTAACGGGGCCGTGTTTGTATTTAGTGCTGGCATTAATTGCTGGTGGGAGACGGGTGAGTGTGGGCTGCGCTCCCCGGGCTGACTCATCTGTCCCCTCCTCGGCACCGCAGCCTTCGTGCAGTGGCTCTCGTGTGGCTCTGGTGGCTCTCCACGTGCCCGGCGCTGCCCCGAGGTGCCCGACAGAAATTCCCTGCCCGGCTCCGGCTGCTGCCACGGGAGGAGCCGGTTCCTCTGCTGAGAGGTGAGAGGAGTTTTAGTCTTGGAGCAGCTTCTGCAGCCTGTGCTGGGGGTCTCGTGTCCCCTCCTGTAGCTGGAGCTCTTCTGTGGCTGTGTTGGGGGGTTTGGACTGCCGAGGTGCCCAAATCCACCCCCATTCTGAGCCAGGAGCCACCTCAGGTGGAGTTTTCCCTCTGTCTGTACCCCCACCACGCTCACCCCGGTGCTCCATGCGGGTTCAGGAATGCTGGGGGAGCTCTGGGCACTGCCAAGGTCGCCTCAGCCCCTGCAACCACCCAGCCCATGGTGCCCGCGGAGCACCCAGGCTCTGGGGGGGATAGGCTGGATGTAGGGAAGGGGTGGGGCAGGGCCCACCTGCAGCACAGAGGGTCTGGGGGCTGCTGGGGGGGCAGGGGGGCCAGCAGGGAGTTGAGAAGGGGCCACCTCGCAGCAGGGGAGGTGACATTGTTTGGGGTTGAGGTTCAGGATCACAGCAGGTGGGTGGGAGGCTGTTATGAAACAGCATTTCCCCTGCACTGCCTCTCCCTGAGCTCTCCGTGCCTGAAGCCAACCTCAATCCCACGGAAATGAAGCCTGGCATGGATGTCCAGGTGCTCTCTTGGCCAGACCTGCAGCAGGCTGGGAAGGGCTGAGGGATGGCTGCAGGGCTGGGGGAGCGGGCTGGCGTCCGTGCCCAGGGATGAGCCAGGATATGGATCAAAGGACAGCGCCCTGGAGGGGCCTCATGCAGGGCCTTGCTACAGCAGCTACCCAGATTTGGGGTGGGTGGGAGCCCCATGGCTCGTCAGACACCCCCAGAACCCTCCTCGTGCCCCTTCAGCTCCCACTCGCCCTCAGCAGGGCAGGGATGGGGGGTCCCAGCCCTCGTGGGGGGCTGTGGGGCAGCCCAGCAGCTCCGTGCTGAGAGGAGCCCCCTCTCTGGGGTGGACATTCCCCAGGGCAGCTTCGTGCTTGAGCCGTGGCCTCAGAATTCATGCGGTGACCAACCCCGCGGGAGGCTCCTCCAGGGCACAAACCTCGGCCATGGCTGAGCTCCCATCAGCTCTGTGCCCCACCAGGGATGCCACCAACCCAGGGACCCGTCTGTTGGCGGCCTGGGCCAGCCAAACCCTGCTCAGTTCTCGGCAGCAGAGCAGTGAAACCACCCCAAACCCTCTCCATCTGAAGGCAGAGGGAACAGAGGGGCCCTGGATGAGCCTGCACCCCATGAGATCCCAGTTTCCTGCCTCTGGAACACAAGGCAGCTGCGTTGTTGGGTTTTTTCCCTCTTGTAGCTGGAATTTTGCTGAACTCTTTGTCCTGGATCCGCTGAAAACAGCTCCAGTCACTGTTAACAATTCCTTGGCTGTCGTTGCTGCTGCCTCGCGCAGGAGGGGAACGGCTCCGGAGAGCCCAGAGCTTCCCAAAGGCTGCTGCTCACGGGGAGAGGCCTCCAAAGGCAATTCCCATGGGCTGAGTGCCTGAGCCCACTCCTGGCGTTTATTTTGCGCTGGGCTGTGCGATGCAATCCCAGGGAATGGGCTCTCCCACGATCCTGCTGCCTGTCCCAGCCCATCCCCACCTCTCCTCAAGGCCGCTGCCGGAGCTCAAGACAGCACTGACACGGTGGGGTGGGATTTTGTGGGGTTTTGGAGCCTCTCAGTGTGACACCATCGGTTCAGGGATGGGAGAACCTGGCACAGCCTTTGCTGCTGCCCGTCCATTCCCACTCCTCCTGCCACAGTTGATATTTTCCCATCTCCAGCTCTGTGGCTTCCCATTTCCCGCATGGGGAGCGGGGCTTTCATTACCAGCAATGTCCTTTCCTGGCTGCCCTCGTATTTATGGCAGTCCTTCTTTTTTATAGCCAATTTTGTAGAGTGCCCAGCAGTTAGCTCAACTGCTTCCTTTCATTTCGGCATTATTGCCAATTTCCTGTTCCACGGGCTAAATTTATCACTTCTTTAATTGTTTGATAACTCCAGGAACCAACTGAGAGCCACCCTGCCCCGTGCCAGCCCATTCCCCGGGGCAGGGCTCCACGCTCCCACCTCCAGCACGCCTTGGTGCGCTCTTGACACATCTCGGAGAGGAAGATTCCAGCCTTGGTGCCATTCCCAGCCTCTCCCGGGTGCTTTTGGCCTCCTTTCTCTCAGTTTAATTTGCCCAGCCTAGTTCAGCATCCCTGCTTTGGTGCACTGCCAGCTTATCCTGGGAATCCTGGCAGTGTGTGAGGGGCTGCCCGGAGCTCTCCCTGCTGCAGGGTCACTGCTCGGAGCTGTGGCCTCAGCACATGCCAAAGCAGAGGCCACGACTTGGTGGGAAGAGTCTCCTCAGGTGGGTTTTGGTGCATGACACCCCCTCACTGCCTGACTTTGCGCTGAGCAGGAGAGCAGGGGATGGATTCTGTGGGGTTGGGATAGCCCAGACTTCCCCAAAATTGCACCAGCCTGTGCTCCAAGCGCCACGGAATGAGTGCCATGGCATTTCCCGCTTCAGCTGCTGGAGGCCTCGTGCCTGCTGAGCTCTGTGAGTCCATGAGGACTCTCTGGGTACCTGCTGGGCTCCAACAGCATCCTGGCTGCTGCTTCCAGCCCCTCAGGCCCGGCAGGGAGAGCTTCAGACCGGCCATGGTGGCTCTGGCTCCAGCAAAGATTTCCCTCCTGACTGCAGGCTTTTCTGGGAAGCTTCCAGCTTTTCTCCTCGGGGGGGGTGGAGCCGGCCTTGTGCTGCCCCCAGTGCTTGCTGGGGGTTTGTGGAGCTCCTGCATTTGGATCCCCACTCCCTCCCTGTGCCCACAGCTCGGCTGGCTGGGGTTCCACAGGATCCCCGAGCCCTGCAGCCCTGGGTCAGCCTCCTGGCACCGGGTCTCATCCTGCTCCCAGTGCCCTTCCTCAGGCGCTGCAGCAGGCTCGGCTGTGGGACAGGATGGATACCTGGAGCCCAACCCCAAGGCTGATCCCACAGCTTTTCCATGTTTTCCGTGTCATCCCATTCCAGGGGCCTGGCATGGAGGTTGTGCCTGCAGGAAGAGCCGTTTGAGGACATCAGGGTGCAGAGAGGTTCGGGCAGTGGGCAGAGGCATGGGTGCCCCACAGACCACCCCGTACTGGGTGACCCCTTCCTGGGGCTCCACTCCACCCCGATCACAGCTCGACACCAAACAAACACCGAGCCAAGACTTTCTGCTGGATAATGCCCAAACGTCCCAACACCCCAAGCATATCCTCCACTCCAGAGCAGTGATCACAGCCCCGAGGCTGCAGAGCTCCAGGAGCTTGGACAACACCCTCAGGCACAGGGTGGGATTGTTGGGATTGTGCCATGCAGGGCCAGGAGCTGGACTGGACGATCCTTGTGGGTCACCACGGGCTATTCCATGATTCATCAGCCCGGCTGTGCTGTCGCAGAGGGGGTCGAGCATCCCAGCTGTGCATCCCAGGAGCACCACACCTCATCCTTGTCCTGGCCCGTTGTCATCCATCCACTTGGGGCTGGTTTGTTGTTCCTGTTGCTCCTTTGATGCATGAATTAAACGGGTCTGGGTGCTGTGCCCCATTTACACCTCCCTGTGTGAAATCCCCCAAACCCAGGGGGGAGCAGCCGCTCCTCATCCGAGGTCCTGCCCCAGCCTTTCCGTGTCTCCTGAAGCCTCCCTGGTCCCGCAGTGCTGGAGGTGATGGCTCCCTTTGAAGGGGAATTTGGAGCCACAGAATTACCAGGGGGCCTCACGCCTTGCATTGTTAGCACTTGTCAAATATTTATGAAAAAACAATCTGGGGATAATTAATTCAGCAGCAACAGCAAAGCCCCGGCTGAGATTTATTGGCTGGATGCGATTGGAGCACGGACAGAGCTCTGCCAAGCCCAGCAAAGTGTATCATCAATAATAGATTTGTCAATAGATGAAAACATCGGCCGATAAACTAGTCTTGAGTGCCACCTGGCCAGCACATCCCTGCAGCCACCCATGGCCAGCGGCTGGCAAACAATTCCCGGTGCCACCTTTCCCGGCTGGAATCCTGGGGACCGGCAAAAGCCGCTCCACACAGCTGGGGACAAGGGATGAGACAGAGCTCCAGGGCGAGCCTGGCAGTAAAGAGCCCCAGCGCTGGCCGCGTGCCATCATTCCTCCCTTTGGTGTCACCGCCCGTCCCCAGGGGAGCCCCGGCTCCGGGATTCATGGCACAAAGGCGACCTTGAGCGCGGGGAGGTCCGTGCCCTTTCCCTGAATAGCTCGGTGCCCGCGGGGTCCCGCTGACCCCAGCCCCGACGCCCGGGGGCTGCGGGGTGCGGCCGGGGGCTGCGCACACTGAGCCCATTCACGGGGCAGAAAGGAGCCCTTGTTCCCTGCAGACAGAACCGCAGGGCCCCGAGCAGCTGCGGCGACGCGGGGCCACCCGGGCCACCAGCAGCCCCGGGGCACGAGCGGCCCGGTGGCTCCGGCGGGGCTGCGGCGGGAACCACCCCGTGTCCCCAAGCCTGGCAGCTGCGGCAGGAGCCACCCCGTGTCCCCAAGCCTGGCAGCTGCGGCGGGAGCCACCCCGTGTCCCCAAGCCTGGCAGCTGCGGCGGGAGCGCGGCAGGGCCCCACAGCCTCCAGCTCCTCACGCGAGCCTGGGGAGCCTCACCCCAGTCCCGGTGCACCGGGCAGGGAGGGAGCACGTCCGAGCTGCTCCAGGGAATCCGTGCGGGGAAAGGTGACGGTCCCTGCGCTGGGGGGACACGGGGTGGCCCAGCCAGGACACAGCGGGATGGCTCAGCTGGGAGCAGGAGCGATGTTGGGGCAATGGTGGGTGGTGACCCCATCCAGCCTCTCCCCAGTGTTGGTCCCGCTCTGAAAATCCCCAATATCCCGCTGGCAGCTGTGCGTGGGGCACATTCCATGGGGCGGGAGATGCTGGATGGGGCTGGACCCGGGGTCTGTGCCCGCCTGGGCAGCGCTGCCCCCTCTCCCCGCGAGCACCGAGGCTCCCCAGCCGGCCGGGTCGCTGGCTCAGGCTGCTCCTCATCCATCTGCTCTCCTGTCACATCCCCGTCTCCCTGATTATTTTAATGAGGATAATGATTCACACCTGGGCAATTCAAACCCGCTAACAATAACAATTTTAATTAGTTTCCACTACAAATCTGAAACGTCGTCATTAACATTTTAAACGCTCGCGATTGGCAGCTCCGTGGAAAGCCGGGGCTGGGTGGGAGCTGTGGGAGGGGTGGGCAGAGCTCCAGGGTGCAGGTGGGACAGGGGAACTGCTGACGGGGTCAGGGCCAAGGAACCACATGCTGAGGGTGGCACTGAGCCGGTTCCTGCCAGCCCTGAGCCCACCACAGCGTGGGAGGGAATCGGATCCTCCCCGGCTCTTCAGTGGGTGTGGGCAGGGACCAGCACCTGGCGCTTGGTGGCACTTTGGTGGCACTTTGGTGGCACTTTGGTGGCATCTCGGCTGCTTGCTGGGAGCTGCGGCCTTTGGGGACAGGGCAGGCAGGGGGTGCACCCATGGAGGGGACACCCATCAGCCAGGCAGGGACACCTCCCTGCCCCACTCTGGGCACACAGGAGAAGGGATCGTGTCCCAGGGGCTCACCCCACTGCCCCAAGGCTTTCTTGAACCGCAAAAAGCATTTCCTCCCCCCCAAAAAGCTTTGCTACAGACTCCCCATGGCAGCCACGAGCATTGGGGTCAGCCTGTCTCTGTCCCACACCCCACCGTGCGCCCCTGGTGCCAGCCCTGCCAGGCAGCCCCACCCGGCCCCCTGCCCCAGTGATCCGGCGGTGCCCAAGGAGCCCTGAAAGGTGGGGAACACCCTGAGGGGACCGGGCAGGGGTGCAAACACTGCCATGAGGTGTGAGACTGACGGGGACGAAGTGCTGGTGCCCTGGAGACAGGGATTGGGAATTGCTGGAGACGGGCACTGGGAATGCGCAGGGTGCAGAGCGGGGTGAGCAGCCCTGGGTGGCACAGCCCGTGTGAGATCATCACGCGGGGGCACACGGAGTTCCCTGGTCCGTCCTTTATCCCGGAGCACAATCCCAGCGATACAGGGATGGGCTCGGGGTGTCCGGAGCGGTGTCTGGGGCTGTGGAGGAGCTGCCACGGGGCCCTGCTGCTGTCACCCCGCACACGCTGGGGTCCCTGCGATCCTCCTGCCTGCCCGCCCGGCTCCCCCGCAGCCTGGCACAAGCCAGGGCAGCTCCACATTCCCAGCGCTCGGTTTTCCTCCACTGGAGGCATGCGTGGCTCCAGCCGTGGGCTCTCCCCTCCTGGCTCGCTCAGGCGTGCGCGGCTGGGGACCAGGCTCCGGGAACTTGCTCCAGGCACTACGGGGAACAAGGGAACAACACAACAGCGATGCTGCCGCCGTCCAGCTGCTGCCGGTGCGGTGTGGGGGGTGTGTCCCCGAGGGTCCCAGCTCGGCTGTCCCTCGATGCCAGCTCTGTCTTTGCAGAGCTGAGCCCTTCCAGCCTTCTCCAGCAGCTCCCGGCGCTGCCGCCCTCCTGTCCCTGGAGGAAGCTGGGGAAGAAATGATTCCACAGTGCCCAGCTCGGGCAAGCTGGCAGCGATCACATCCATCATTCAGCCCGGCCTGGCCTCCTGGGACGGGCTCAGCCTCAGCAGGAGGCTCTGGGTTAAGGCCGGGCCGGGATGTGGGGTGGCACACGTGAGTCCCACATGTGTGACCCCGGGAGCCTCTTCCCGAGGCAGCAGCAATGAGCAGCCGAGCTGAGGCTGTGGTTTTGGGGCAGCAGGGACCCAGCAGCCCCCTGAGGATGCCCCAGAGAGAGGGGAGCAGGCAGGGCTCCCGCCCACGGCGTGCTGGGTGCTGCGGGCTGCGGGAGCTTGCCGGGTGGGGATGGACACGGTGGATGCTGGCCAGGGAAGGGTGACCCACGGCCAGGGAAGGGTGACCCACAGCCAGGGCAGCGACCTGGGGGTCACGCTGGGGGCTGTTGGATGTCTTTCCTGGAGTTTGTCCAGCTCTTTGAATGCAGCTGGAGGGAGCTGCCTGATTCCTGCCCTGCTGAGAGCTCTCCCCCACCCTGGCAAGCCTGGGGAGCACCAGGGCTGGAGCTGTTGCCCTTGTCCCTGCCTTTCCTTGATTTCCAGGGATGTGAGGACTCTGCTGGAGCCTTGAAGGGCCCTGGGCTGGGGGTTCCTGCTGGCTCAGCAGGGCAGTGAGGGACACCTGACTGGGAAGGGCACAGCAACTGTGTCCCCTCAGCAGCCCAAGGCCACCATCAGCCAGGACGGCCCCTGAGCCCTCACCTCAGCACCCCACACTGCTGGGGAAGGGCTGTGCTGGCAAACCCCCAGTCCGGCCACATCCCAGAGCCAGAGCTGTCCGTCCTGGCAGGGTGGGATCCTGCCCAGGTGCCCTCTGCCCTGGGACAGGGGAGAGCTGGGGACCTTTCCTGCCTCTCGTGCAAACAGAGCCACTGGGCAGTGAGGAACTGACCACTGCCTGTGGGCAGGGCTTGGGCAGGGGGGGCCCTGCTGTCCCCCGATTCTGCTTCCCTCTCCTCTTCCCGGTTCCCCTCAAACCCCCACGGCCAGGAGCAGGTGAGCCCAGTCCTTTGGCAGGCTTCGGGCAGGGTGGGCAGTTGTTCCCCCAAACCCCCCTGAGCCTCAGCACCACACAGGGCACGCTCGAGTGACACTCAGGGCTTGAGACAGGGTGGTGGCATCGCTGCTGAGAGCCCTGGATCATCCCAGCAGCCACAGCCTGGCCTAACCCAGGCTCAGCAGCTCCTGAGGGGCAGAAAGCTTGAGAGAAGATTGCAGCCACCTCCCCTCCTTCCCCCAGCTCCACCGGCTGTTGTCTTAGTGTAAACAAGGTATTTAATATGCACAAGCACTCATTAGCATCTCCTGCTTCCAACGGCACCGTGTCTGCAGCTGGACTCGCGGGACGTGTCGCAGGAAATCTCTACACACAACTTTTAATTACAGACAAATGGCTGGACACGTTGGCACTGCCAGCCCCCGGTGCCTCCTGCCAGCCCTGCTCTGTGCCCTCTCCCAGCAGCCTCTGGCCAGGGTGGGGCTGCCTGGGCTGGGGGGTCCCAGGGCAGTGTGGGCTGAAGGGGCACTGCAGGTGGTGGCGGCAGGGGCCTGAGGTGCAGTGCCAGCCTCGCTGGGTCTCTGTGACATGGAGCCAAGTGAAGGAGTCCCATCCCTATTTTTAGGGTTTTGGAGGATGTCAGGGGTGGCTGTGGTCCATGGCTGGGGGCCAGCGAGCATTTGGGGAGGGCACCTTGAAGCAGGAGGCTGCAGAGGAAGGGCAGGGGCCTTCGTCCATGTCACCTCCTGTGTCACAAGGGTTGGGGTCACCCTGCCAGGACCCCAGACACCCCTGACCCCCTTTGTGACACCTCAGGGTCCTGTGGCTCATTGCGACAAGGCGACAGGGGAAAACCCAGGCCTTTGCTGGGCTCGGAGGAAGGATCCCAGGGTGGACCCCACTGTTCCCAGAGGCGGCTGGGTGGGCCTGAAGGCCATTGAGCAGATGGTCACTGCTCGGCAATCATTGCCCGAAATCAGAGGTGCTGGCCCAAACCGGACCTTCCAGCAGCCCAGTGCACTTCCAAAGCCTGGAGCTGCCCATCTGTGGTGGGCTGGACAGCCAGGCCCTGCTGGCAGAAAATCCACGTCCCCTGTGGGGGGGACGGCAGCCCCGGGCTGATCCAGCCTGATCTGCAGCCAGGGATTGGGATCCAGGAACATCCAGGGAGCAGGAGGATGGGACCCTGCACTGCCCAGCTGGAGCCAGCACAGAAATCCCCTCCTCTGATCCTGGTGCCAGGGATGTGGGCAGTGGTGTCAAACACTTGCCATGGCACAAGAAAACCGCCGGAGCTCCAGGCCTGGTTCCTGGTGCCGGGCTGGTGCAGAGAGCAGCTGCTGAGCTGTTGTTCACTTCTGGGCTCCTGGCCATGCCCCAGCTCCAGCAGGCTCTGCCTGCTCTGGACAGACACTTTGGGGAGCCGATTTGGGGCAGGTTTTCTTGCACAAGCGACTCACAGCCGATGGTTTCTCACTGGAATTCCCTGGGGATCACTCATGTGGAGAGGGAGGCAGGGTGGGCAGGGGCACGCAGGTGCCTCGCACACAACCTCGGGGTGTTCGGGAGGCTGCAGCCGAGGCCAACAGCTGGAACTGCGACCACATCTGCAGCAGCCTGCGGCTGCCAGGCGGCTGCATCCCCATGGAGGGATTTATCCTCCTAGAACGCCTCATCCTGCAAAGCTTTGTGCAAAAGCCGTTTGTTGGGGTTACCTGTGGCACAGAAATGCCCCTCCCGAGGTGGGCAGCAGGCAGAGAGCAGCAGCTTCCCATCCCGGTACATCCCGGCCAGCTGATGCTGGCTGGGAGCTGTGTGGGGTTTCAGGGAGGAACCAGCTCATTCTCAGGGAGTTTGGGCATCTCTGGGGTGCAGGAACAGCCTGGAGGAAGAGCTGGCTCGATCACAGGGAGTTTGGGCATCTCTGTGGTGTGTGGGGCAGCTGTGGCTTCCCCTGTTCCCTTGGAGGGGTCAAAGACCAAATTTAGGAAGCTGGGCTGGATTTCAGGGCTAGCTGTGGCTTCCCCTGTTCCCTTGGTGAGGCCAGAGAGAACAAATTCATGGGTCTGGGCTGTGTTTCAGGGGTCCACAGCCCTACAAGGGCACAGATGACCCCCTGAGCCACCAGGCCGGGAGGGAGTCACAGCAACTCCCCCATGTCACACCCTAAACCCCACATCACCCCAATCCGTGAGGGTACCCGTGCCTCGCCCACACCTCAGAGGATTTTCCCTGCTCCTCCTGCTGCTCCTCATCCCCCTGCTCCTCCTCGTGGGCCGGGCTGAGCGCTGCTGGCACCGCTTTGCTGCATCCTCCCCTGGGACCAGCCGGGCAGAGCTGCTCTGCAGCCCGGGGGTCACCGGAGGTGAGCACAGAGGTGACGCGTGGCCATGTGTCCTCTCCTCCTGACGCATCCCGGCTGCCCTCCCCTTCCCTGCTGCCCTCCCCTGACTGCCAGGCGCGCTGGGATGCCCTGGAACGGGCAGAGATGCGGGATAAAGGGATCCTGCCCATCTTCCTGCTCCTTCCCCGCTCCAACCGCTGTCCCTCCAACCGCGCTCCCTGCCAGCCACAGCCCCAAATAACTCTCCAAAAACGCCCAGCTTGGCTTGGCAGAGGGCTGGGAATGAGCAGAAGGAGCCGGGAGCAGCAGCCTGGGATCCCCCGTGCCCTCCTGGCCGCCCCGATGGGTGTGCACAGGCCACGGAAGTGCGGATTTATGGAGAACCTGGGAATTCTGCGGCACCGCGGGCTGGGAGCTGCCACCGCCTCCCCACAGGGCACCACGCGGGGCCACGGTGCCCATCCCTGGGGAAAGGCAGCGAGGGCACACGAGCCGGCCTGGCAGGAGGTGGGATCAGGGAGGTGGGATCTGGGATCAGGGGATGTCTTTGGCAGGTTTGGGGGAAGCACAGACGGATGGGAACTGTCCCAGCCGGGAGGATGAGGAAAGCCAGGCTGGAAAAGCTTTCCCAGAGATGCTGCGCTGGGGAAACCAGCAGGATTTCCATCTGGAATGGGGAAATTGCGAGAGAGAGGGCTGGGAGGAGGGTCTCAGGCAGGGCAAAGGGTGACAAGAAGTGCTCCATGGCTCTCTCCATGGCAACTGCCGGGCTGGGAGGAGGATTAAGGGATACGCTTTGGCTGTGCTGATCCTAAGCCACTGCCTGAGGGGCTGGGAGCACCGTGGGTGTCCCTATAGCTCCGGGCACATTCCACCAGCGGGCTGGAGGGGCAGCCAGCTGCTGCCTGGGTCCCAACATCTGCCCTGGCAGCAGAGACAGCGCTGGTTTGGGGGATGAAACCCCCCAGTGCCTCCCAAACCCCAGCAGCTGGCACCAAACCCACCCAAGGGGCATCCTGGTGCCCGGAGGTGAGTCCCTGGCCTGATGGGGATGAGCCTCCTGCTCCCTGGAATCCTTCCTTGGCTTCCGGGGGTCTCGCTGAGGCTGCGAGCTCCGCAAGGGGAAATCTCCTCTCTGGGGAGGTGGTTTTGGGCCTCTCTGCTGCTCCCAGCAATCCGGGGTCTCTCCCAGCCCGTCTGTCCCCTCGGTCTGTGCCAGGGGGGGTGTGTGCATCCAGAGGCGAGCCCGTCACGTGGACTCCACGCAGGAGCAGAGGTGTGGGAGCCAGGCAGGGAGTGCCTCCCTCGCCCCACGTCACCGCCGCCGGTGACCTGGATTCCTCCCTGAGCCACGAGCCGGTGACCTCAGCCATAAACAAAGGAGTGGAATCAAACCAGGGCAAGATAGATGCCTGCTTTATAGGCTTTTTAAAAGCTTTCGACTCATTCTGGCAGGCAGGACTAACCTTAAATTGCCGTGTGATGGAAGTGGGGGGGGGAAATCTTCTGGCAACGTCGATGCCGTGCACCGATCCGTCAAGAGCGGGATAAAAATAAACGGCGTGGAAAGGGGCCCTGGGGCTGGCAGGGGAGCTGCACCCCGGAGTGAACCCCTGCACCCCAACTTTGCATCCTACCTCTGCCCCCTGCACACGGCAGGGATCAGCAGGATGGGGCTGGGGGCTGACATCTCTCCCGGTCAGGATTTTCCGGTGGAAATGTCCTTGGCTGGGATCCCAGTGCTGCGCCTGGGCCTCTGCACGGCCCCCTGGGACTCACGGCAGATTGGCTTCCCTGGCAAGGTTTCGAAAAGAGACCTGGGGTTAATGTCCTGCTCGGAGGAGGGAGGAGGAATATTCCTAAATGGATCTGGGATGTTCCAAAGCAGTGCACGAGCCAGCTGAGCTCATCCTCTGCCAGGGGGTGCAGCACAAAGGAGCATCTCCCAGTGCCCACCCGGGATCTGGCTGGGAGAGAGGGGCTGGATATGGGAAAGGCAGGTGGAAACCCCACCCAGGAGCCACCCCGGCTGTGGGAGAGGGGCTGGATATGGGAAAGGCCAGTGGAAATCCCACCTAGGAGCCACCCCGGCTGTGGGAGAGGGGCTGGATGTGGGAAAGGCCAGTGGAAACCCCACCCAGGAGCCACCCCAGCTGTGGGAGAGGGGCGGCATGGCAGCAGCATTTGGGATCTTCCCATCTCCCCCCTCCCTCCGTGCCTCAGGAGAAGGGACCTGCTCGCTGCTGCAGCCTCGGGGCACAAGCCCTGTGTGATGCCGCCAGATCCCCGCTGCCCTCGGCACCCAGGGGTGGCATCCTGGGAGCACCCACACATCCCTGCATCCAGGGATATGGGCTGGGAGCTGCCAGGAGCTGGGTGCTGAGGGGGGCACGGCGCTTGCCCAGCATGTGGCACTTGCTGGGGGACACAGGACCAGGGTGGAGGCCCAGTCCTGGCACCGCTGTGGTGACCCCTGGGGACAAGGGGCAGGCAGAGCCCCGTGCCAGCCTGCTCCTCCTGCCTCAGCGCAGAGCATCTGTGACATCAGACGCTGCAGCTCCGCTCGGGAGGGCTTTGAAGCGGCTCCCAATGCATTTCTAATTCCTGCTTATCGCCGGAGCCTGTCGGAGCTGCTCTCCCAGCCCCTCGGCAGCGCTCTCACAGCAACAGCTCAGCTTCAGAGCCAGGGGTTTGCCTGGAAAACCTCTCCACATCCCCCTGCCCCACTGAGGGGGAAGCTCCCACTACGGCAGCTCCCTGCCTGGCCCTCTCCCACTCCCTGCGTCTCCTGGCACTGGTCGGGATGAATTCTGGTCGCTGCCAGGCTCTGATGGCATCTCTGGGCAGGTGTCCCTGTGCTCCCTCTCTCCCACAGGCCTAGGAGCTGTAGGATGAACCCTGCGACCCCTCCCCGACCCCAGAGTCCCCGAGAGACCTTCTGGAGGTGACAAAAACGCCTCGAAGGACAGGACAAGTGAAGCAGCACCTCTGCCGGAGGCTGCGGGGCAGGGAGACCGATCCCAGCCCTTTTCTCTCCGCTTCCGGCGCTGGAAGGGCGGTGGAAGGGGCATCCCTGGCATCCCGCACCCGCCGGCGCTGCGGGGTGAGGAGCTGGGGGGAAATGGCTCGGTGCAAAGTGCTCCGAGGCTGCGGATGGGGAGTGCCCTCTGCTCCGCGCCGAGAGCTGTCATTAGCGCTAATGGCTCTTTGCTGGGGATATTCAAACAGCGCCTGCTCCATTTCCAATGCAAATCTCCCCCCTCCCCTTCCCCGCCGATCCGGGAGGGACACAAAGGCTCCCGTCCCGCCCGGCTGGGGCTGCTCGGGGACCCTCGGGCTGAGCCAGCCAGGGGTGCTCGCACAGCAAAGGGCCCCCGCGGCCGCTCCACCAGCTCCAAAAAACTCCAAAAGCTCTCCTGTGCCAGGAGCAGAGGGGCCCGGGTACAAAGCGGGGACAGGGACAGCCCGACGAGGCCACGGGGAGCAGGAGCTGGCAGCTGGGAGTGCAGAGCATCTCCCGCATCCCGAGGGATGGATGGCTCGGGGCTGGCTCCGTGGGCACCCAGCCCACCTGGCACCGGCGGCTCGGTTTGCATTTCAGGGATTCACGGAAAATGAGAGTGGTTTCGGTTTTTTTTCCCCTTAGTAAGCACGGAGTTTATGTGAGTTGAAAATTGACTCGATAAATATTTCAGGTGGCGTTTTAACGGCGTGTGCGGGCTTCAGAGGCTCGGAGGGGAGCAGCTCCAGCCAGGCAGGCACTGAATCACCCTGGCCAGAGCACGGCACGGCCCCGAGCTATGACACTGCTCCCGGGGCAGCTGCTCCTGCCGCTGCCCGGCTGGGATAAAGCCTCTTTCCCTGCGAGCTGGGAGGGATGGGAGCAGGGATCCGCATCCCTGACGTGCCACGCGCTCCGGGGAGGATGCTGAGCTGGGAATTCGCAGCATGGGGAGCGTGCACCGTGGGATCTGCCTTCCCTGGGACGCCTCATGCGGGCGAGGTCCCGGCAGCGGGGTTTGGGAGGATGAGGAGCCCTGGGTGCTGCTGTGGGTGCTGCGGAGCCAGGATCCAGCCCTGCCTGGTGCTCCCTGGTGCTGCAGAATGAGCTGAGCAGCGGCAGGGGAGGGTTCAAAGCCCCGGGGGAATCCTCCTCCTCCTCCCTTCTGCTGGGGAGAGGGAGGCAATTCCCGCTTGCAGAGCCCTCCCCATCCGCTGGTGCTCCGAAATGGCCCCACGGGCATCCTGCCAGGCAGGGCTGGCTTGGCCGGCTCGGGCTCTGCAGCTCCCGGCACCGCTCACGTCCCCAGCCCAGCCGGGCACAGCCAGCCCGGCGACAACAGCAGGGATCTCCTTTGGGCACCTGACCCCGCTGTGACCCCCTGCAGGCCCTCGGTCCCCCTTCCCTGCTCGTCTTCCCAGAGCCCAGCAGAGCTGGGAATGCTCACAGCCAGCCAGACAAGTGGAAACCACTCCTCTGCACTTGGAAATTAAACGAGAGCTTTAAATATTGCTGAAGCCAATCGATGGCGTGGGCAGCAGCCCAGCGTGGCCCTTGCCAAGAGCTGTCCGGCACGGAGAGGGCTCAGCCATGGCTGCAGAGCGTCCCCAGCCCTGTTCCCCTTCTCCAGTGCCCCCCACATCCTCCCTGGTGGCAGCGAGGGTGGCCCTGGTCCGTCGGCATCGCTGTCCCGGTGCCGATCGGTTACAGATGCGCGGGCGGGCGGGGGCAGGGAGCCGTGCTCCGGGATTAGAGCGGTTTGCTCTGGGATTAGAGCACTGTTCAGCCATGGCACGGTGCAGGAACCCCGCTCTGCCTCACTGAGCTCCCCGGGATTAAGGCTTTGTTTCAAGGGATTAGGGCGATTAGGAGTGGGGGGGTGCTGTGGGATGCGGGGCTGCTTCGCTGGTGCCACCCAGCAAACAGGCACTGAGCCAAAAATGGGGCTGAGGGGCTCCAGAGGTGCCCCAAAATTGTGCTGCTGTCTCTGAGGGCTGCTGGTCCCTCACGGGTCCATGCCCAGGGTGTCAGGGCCATGCACAGAGCTGCAGGAGACACACCTTGCCCAACCTCCCCAGCCAAAGAGGGTGAGATCCAGCCTCTTCGATGGGATCCAGCCCCCTTGGAAGGATCCTGCCCCATGGTGGGTTCCAGCCCCCTCAGTGGGATCCAGCCCCGCTGTTGGGAACCCAGCCCCTTGGAAGATCTGCTCCCCTTGGTGGGATGCAAACCCACCTCGTACGGTGCAAGCCTGGCCTGACCTCACCTTCCCCATCCTCACAACTCAGCCTTTCCCCCATTCCTGCACATCCTTGGCCACAGACCCAGGGAGCAGGCAGGGAGCAGGGGCAGCATGTGGGAAGATGATGGAGAACAGGGAAATGTGGAAAAAAATGACATCATGAGCTGTCCCCAAGTCCCCACAGCCAGCAGGGACCTCTCATCCCTGACAGATGGACCAGCAGCTCCTGGCCCTGGGACCCTCTGTGCCACCCTGGCCCCTCACAGCAGCGCTCTGGGGGGACAGGAGGTGCCAGCACAGCAGCTCCTGGCTGGCCCCAGGTGAAGATGAAGGTGTCCTGCCAGTCCCCTGCTCCCCAGGTGTCCCCAGCTCCTCTCTGGAGCACCACGCTGGGGTAGGAGCTGCTGGAGCTCAGCTGGGCTGGGAGCAGGAGCAGGGGAACCGCTCTGACCTCTGCAGTGCAGGAGTGAAGGTAAAATGGCAAATCCCACCCGAGGTTAGAGGCTGGAACAGGCAAGGAAAAGTAGCTGGGATAGCCAAGGAACAGGAGCTGGAATTGCCAAGGAACAGGAGCTGGAATTGCCAAGGAACAGGAGCTGGAATTGCCAAGGAACAGGAGCTGGAATTGCCAAGGAACAAGAGCTGGAATTGCCAAGGAACAGGAGCTGGAATTGCCAAGGAACAGGAGCTGGAATTGCTGAGGAGCAGGAGCTGGAATTGCCAAGGACCAGCAGCTGGAATTGCCAAGGACCAGCAGCTGGAGGCTTCAGCCCCTGCTCTCTGGTTGCTCCAGAGCTGGGGACACTGGCAGCATCCCTGTGCCATGGTGGCAGTGCCAGGGACACTCGCCAGGCTCCCACATCCCAGTGCTCATCCCCTGTTTACCCGCTTTCCGTGCTGTGCTGCATCCCAGCTCCCTGACCTGATCCAGCCACGAGGACTTGGATCCGTTCCTGGCAAAGCCCCACCAGGGAATGGAGCCGGGGGGTGCAGGGGGACCCCATCCTGCAGCTCCTCATGGCTGAGGCTCCCTGGCCAGAGCAGCAGAGCTCGGGGGGCTGCAGGGAGCGGAGGGGAGCAGCCCCCAGGCCTCTGCTCCGAGATCCCACAGTCACATCTGTCCTTACCTCGGAGGGACTCTGAGCCCTTTGCTCGGGTCCCTCTTCTCCCCCCTCAGACCCTGGGCTGACCTTGCCTGGTGGTGGCAATCACGGAATCATGGAATGGTTTGGGTTGGAAGGGACCTTAAAGCTCATCCCATCCCACCCCTGCCATGGCAGGGACACCTCCCACTGTCCCAGGCTGCTCCAAGCCCCAATGTCCAGCCTGGCCTTGGGTACTGCCAGGGATCCAGGGGCAGCCCCAGCTGCTCTGGGCACCCTGTGCCAGGGCCTGGCACCCTCGCAGGGAACAATTCCTTCCCAATCTCCCATCCATCCCTGCCCTCTGGCACTGGGAAGCCATTCCCCCTTATCCTATGAGGCATTCCATGGATGGACCTGTGGGCAGTGCACCCCCAGCTCCCACGTGCCAGCCACAGGCATTTGCACAGGGACAATTTGCATGCAGGGAAATGTTCTCCTTTACAAAGGAAATGCCTCAGTGCTGCTTTGGGCACGGCCACCCTCAGACCTTCAGAAACCTGGGATATCAGCTCTTCCCTGGCCATGTGCTGGTGCCTGGCTCCTGCTGAGTGCCTGGCTCCTGCTGAGTGCCAGCCCATTCCCAACCAATTCTTTGGGAGAGGAGCAGGCAGCGCTGGGACTGGCCGTGCTGGGAGAGAGGGGATTTGCGGCTCTGGGGTTGAGCTGGGCATTGCAGAGGAGGGTTTGGGGGTTACTGCCTGGGGCTGGGGTGAGCAGGGATGGTTCCCATCCTTTCCCCTCCTCCAGCCCGTGAGGAGGGCAGGATTTGAAATCCTTTTCCCCTGCTCGCTCCCTCTGAGCTGGCGCTGCGCTGGAAGGGTTTGATGTGGAGGAGAGACAAATGAGTGACTCACACACACTTGGGGAGGATAAAAATACTCGGGCCCCATGTGTCCCACCCGTGTGGGGTGGCCGGGAACGCTGCGGGTGCCATCCCTTCTCCCAGAGCACAGCCAGGACAAATCCTCAGGGAACTCAGCTGCCAGCGCTGCTCTTACCTCAGGCAGCTCCGACTCTGCTGCCCAGGAGTGACAAAGATCAGGGGCCACGTGCCCCGGCGATCAGGTGGACTCTGTGTCCTTCAGCGGGCAGAGGCTGGCACGGCTCTGGCAATAAACCTGGTCCCAGCACGTGGGGAGCACCAAGCCCGGCTCACCAGCAGCGGCAGCAGCAGTGTGGGCACTCGGGCTGTACCCAAGGGGTGCCCGCAGGGCAGGATTTGTTCTCCTCTGGCCTCTGGAGGGGTGGCACAGCCCTTTTGGGCACTGCCAGCACGGTGTGCCCAGTTTTCAGTGCCTCTCCTTAGTGTGGCACGTGCAAGGGTCACACCAGAACTCCCCGTAATTCCCTCATTTCCTATTCCCAGGGGGAGGAAGGAGGTTTGAAAGCAGAGCCTTGACTTCACCTCTCTTGCCTTTTTCAGTGTTACTTTTGAGACCAGGACGTTTTGCAGGGTTTCCCCCTGATTTTTGGATGCTTTCTGCCACAAGAATGCCGTGTTGGTGAGGGCACGCACTGCCAGGAACGCCCGGGGATGATCCGTGCCCATCCCTCCTCTCCCCGGGGACCATCCCTGCAGGGCTGAAGGGTGACAAGTGTCCCACAGCTTCTCGGAGCTGCTGATGGGGATGCTGGTGACACAGTTGGGAGGGGACATCACCCAAGTGTCCCTGGAGGCTGGCGTGGCACTGCCACACGGCAGGAGCACGGAGGGCACGGAGGGCTTTGCCTGGGGGTGCTTTGTGCCGGTCCCAGGGAACCTGTGCCGTGACCTGTAACCCCTTGAGGGGCAGCGATCAGTGCTGGCACGTGGGAAAAACACAAGGAATGGTGAGGGAAAGGGAAAAAAACGGGCAAAAAGTGAAGAAAACCCCTTGGGTGAAGGTTTCCACCACACAGCCTGAGGGCGCGGTGGGGACTGATCCTCTGCTTCCTTCCCGCTGCTGCCCCTTCCGTGGATCCACAGGCGTCCCCACGGCACCCTCAGGCACAGCATCCAATTCCCGATGGCTTCCCTGGGCTCCCAGCAGGGAGAACGGGGGCAGCGGGAATGCGGGGATGGGGTCTGGGTGCACCCAGCCTCATCCCCCACATCCTGGGTGCTCCTTGGTGATTTTCCAGGAAGGGGGGGAACCACCTCGCTTTGCCCAGGGAGGGAGCAGGAGCCTCTCCAGAGCCTCCCTCTGCATCCCCGACCTGCAGGTGCCCACCTCGGGAATTTTTTGTGAGCAACTTTGACACTCAGGAGGCTCCCGGGGGTTTTGGATCAGGCAGGGGCAGAGGTGAAGCGCTCCCAGCGGGATGGGAGCACCCCAAAGCGAAGGGGCCCAGCTCCGGAGCCACCCCAGTGCCAGCGCTGCAGAAGCGTCGCTCCCGTCACCTGGCAGGCTCCGGAGATCACGTTCCTGGCATTTCGCTGGCAGCTGAAGCGCAGGAGCCCGGCTCTGGCAGGGATCCCAGCACTCTGCGCTTTCCTGGTAGCGGGGTGGGAGCTGCCACGGCTGGGCGGGGGCTGCGGGAGGAGGAGGAGGAGGATGCTCCTGCCGGGATGCAGCCCCGGGAGCCGGCTGGCGTGGGAGAGGGTGGGAAGCCAGTGCGGGCGGAAAGCAGGGTGGGAAAGCGAGGCAGAATTCCAGGGGGAGCAGGGTGAGGTGGGGTGGGAGCCCCGCTGCAGTCGGGCTTGGGGCCGTGCCCAGCTCGGGCGCCTCGGCAGATGCGAATCTCGCTCCCTTCGCTCTCTCGCGTGGATCCGGGCGCTCCTCTGCTCCCGACGGCGAGCGGGACACAGCAGGGGCGGTTCGTCACCCTCTGCACCCCGTGACAGCGAGCGGGGACGCGCTGCTCGCCCCCAGCGCACCCAGGGGACCCCACTGGCAGCGGGAGTCCTGGCATTTCGTGTGTCCCCTCTGTTGGGGGGACTCTCCCCACCGCTGCCCTGGTTATACTGGGACAACCGGGCCGTGGTGGGACAGTGCTGGACCGGGGGAGTTGCCTTACGGAACCGAGCCAGTTAAAATATACAATAAAAAAGGACTATTTTTAGGCAGGATTCGTTCCTGGATCGGGATCTGACCCCCTGGGAGCCTGCGTGGCTGTGCCAGCCGTGCTGGGTGGCACCGGGGCAGCGGTGAGGGGCTGGGACAGGGCCCCCTGAGCTGGCAGGACACACACCAGGACAGACACAGGGCCACCTCCCAGGGGGACGTCTGCAGCTTGCCCAAGGCAGAGGGAGCGCCGGGAGGGGCAGAGCCACCGCATCCCTATTCCTGCATGGAATCGCCGATCCCTGCACGGCCGTGGAATCACAGCGTGGGTTGGGAAGGAGCCTTAAGGATCGTTTCTATCCAAAGGCTGCCCTGGGCAGGTGATCCTGCCGTGCTGACTCACGGCAATGCAGACATGAGTCAGTTGGGGGAAAAAACCGCTCCTTTTCCCTCTTCCCTTCGCAGTATCCCTTCCTCCCTGGATCCCTCTCTGCTGAGCTCTCTGCTCCACAGCCTCCCCACAGCCAGGGCCGGCACAGGGATGGAGTGGGACTGTTTATTCCTGGGGGAAATGGGAATTCCCTGCAAATGGGAGCATTTCTTTTCCTTAAGGCTCTACCAGCACCAACACCCCCATCACTGTTCCTATTTCTTCCTGACGCATTTATCTGATTTTTCACGGGATTTCAGCCCACCTTGGGCTTTCTCAGTCCCCCAGCAGCAGCTCTCCCCTTCCCTCAGGTTTGCAGGGATGCTAAACCTCACTTCCTACTGCTCCTTCATATTTCTTCTCCAAACCCCGGGCTCAGTTTGGCAGGAACAGCCAGCACTGCTTGTTCCCAGCTCGAACTCTCAGCCGGGGGATGAAATAGGGAGGCTTGGATCGGCCTGCGCTGGGCTGAGGGGCTGCTGGCTCCTCATCCCTGGTTACTGCTCTGCCAGGCTCCTGTGTCAGCTGCGAATATCAGCAGCAGCATTGGGGATTTATTTCCAGCCCGCTGATGAAAGTGTGGCCCAGCCAGGAGCAGCACTTCTGCCGGGCTCCACATCCGCCGGGAAAATATCCAGCGGGAGCATTCCGGGCTGGATTCACGAGCTGCCTGGGCACTGCGGGGTGAGCTGGCTGCCTGTGGGGCTGGAAATGCCCCCTGGCACTGCAGGAGCCCCGAGGGGTGTTTGTCCTGCTCCAGCAGCGGCACAACCGGTCCGGCAGCACCGGCCGAGGGTGGAGCAGGGACAGGAAACTGCCCTCGAATGAGCGCACGCGGTGAATCAGAGCCTTTCCTAACCCCGGCTATTCAGCCCGGAACAAACATGCCAAAGGAACAGCTCAGAACCTGCCGTGTGGCACTTCCCTGATCCCGGGAAAGATGCCGGCGGGAAGCATCTCACCTGCTCCCTGCCCGTGGGAAAACCTCCACACGGCCAGGGGAGATCCTTCCAGGCTTTGCGTGGCTGAGCCGGATCCCAGATGGAGCCAGGCTGGTCCTCACCGTGTCACACTTCAGGATGGTGGCTGGCGGAGGAAGAGAAAACATAATCCTGCTTTTTCCCCCTCATGTCCATGATATCCGACATGAGGCAGCAGGAAGAGTGGATGAGTCAGTTCTGTGCAATGCAGCTCCTCTGCGGCGCCTTCCCGGGCCTTGAGGATTGCCACGGGCTCAGGGTCCTGCCTTACTTTCCTCCCTTCCCATAAATTCCTTCCCAGCAGGAAATGCGGGATCCTCCTGGCTTGGATTCCCCTGGGCAAGCTGCTCGTCCTGCTGGGGGTGGGGCGAGCTCGTGGGGACCCCCGGGTTTGGCAAACACACAATCAGGGCAGGAAAGTCTGAATCCATGAGGGAAGGGGGAGGAGGGCTCACTTTTGGGGTGCAGAGCAGCCCAAGCAAAGCCATCCTGAGCAAGAGCCTCTGCGGCTTTCGGGGAGGCTCTGGGTCATGGAATCATGGAATGGTTGAGATGGAAAGGACCTTAAAGCTCATTCCACCCCTGCCACGGTCAGGAACACCTCCCACTATCCCAGGCTGCTCCAAGCCCCAGTGTCCAGCCTGGCCTTGGGCGCTGCCAGGGATCCAGGGGCAGCCCCAGCTGCTCTGGGCACCCTGTGCCAGGGCCTGCCCACCCTCCCAGGGAACAATTCCTTCCCAATCTCCCATCCATCCCTGCCCTCTGGCACTGGGAAGCCATTCCCTGTGTCCTGTCCCTCCATGCCTTGTCCCCAGTCCCTCTGCAGCTCTCCTGGAGCCCCTTTAGGCCCTGGAAGGGGCTCTGAGCTCTCTCTGGATCCTTTTCCTCTCCAGGTGAGCACCTCCAGCTCTCCCAGCCTGGCTCCAGAGCAGAGGGGCTCCAGCCCTGCGATCATCTCTGTGGCCTCCTCTGGATTTCCTCCAGCAGCTCCAGGTCCTTCAGGAGATGCCAGAGCTGGAGGCAGCTCTGCAGGGGGGTGGGCGCTGCTCATGGGGTGCTGCTGCAGGGGGCTGTGGGTGCAGCTGTGGGTGCTGCAGGGGGCTGTGGGTGCTCTGGTGCTGACAGGACACTCACAGAGCTCGGGGGCTGCTGGCTGTGGGAATGGGAGCAGGTTTCTCCGTGGGTCTGGCCCGGAGCGCGGCAGCGTTTTCATGCACTGATAATCTGTGAAAACAGGGTGAAAAATCTCTCCTGCGTTGTTGTCAAGTTTCAAATCTCCAAAGGGTTGGAACGGAGACAAAGCTCTTCTGGTTTGCTCCTTTTCCGTGGCTCCGGATTCGGGCTGAGTGGGCAGATCTCTGCGGAGCCAGGCAGGCAGGGAGCTGCGAGATGTTTTCTAGTTTCACGCTCTTTACGCTGTGATGCGTCCTCCAGGAGCTCGGGTTTTCATTTTGGGGGATGAGAGGCAGCGTGTGGCCCATTGCTCCCCGTCACATCCTGTCCCTGAGCTCCCAGGTGCTGTCCTGAGCCAGGGGAGCTGAAGGGAGCAGCTTCCCACAGCTCCTGAGGCGGCTGCCTGCCCAGAGACCGGAGCAATTTCAGTCCATATGGAGCATCCCTGGGAATCCAGGAGCTTCCAGAGGGGGAGCAAACCTTGCTCCCTACGGGCACTTCAGTGAGTGCTGCTCAGGGGAGGGGCCGAGCCTGCAGGACATCTGGGGACAGGGGAGCTGCCCGTGGCCTCCTGCTCGGACAGGACATTGATGGCCACCCTGGGAAGGTGCCACCACCACCTACACCTGGGGATACCCCGTGCAGGGCGATGGAGGCTCGGGAGCACCTCCCCACCATCCTCATCCCTCCCTCCAGAGCGGGACAGGCTGCTCCGATGTCCCCATCCCAACCCCACAGCAACGCCTCTGCTGTGGTCCCCTCAACACCCCTGTCCCCCCAGCAATGTCCCTCGTCCCCAGCAGTGTCCCCCACCCCTCTGCCAATGCCTTTTCTCCCGGTCTGGCAATTCCGCTGCCCTCCTGGGGAGGTGGCAGAGAAGGATGTCACCCCACTGTGGGGTTTTCCTCGCCTGTCTCCCCAAGATCTGTGCCTCCCACTGTGTCTGGAGGCAGCGTGGGGAGCTGCCAGCTGGGCTGAGCTGCCTGGGCACCCATCCTGGCTCTGAGGAGCCCATTCCAGCAGCACTGGGTCACGCCGCAGGAATTATTCCTGTTCCCGAGTGTGTGGGGGGTGCCCGGCTCTGCTCAGGGTGGCTCTGGCTCCCTGCTGGCAGGTGGCCCCCCTGGGGTTTGTTGGCAGCCGTGAGGGAAGGGTATTTTTAGCTGTCCCCTCCCTCTGGCTGTGGGTGGCGTGTGGCATTTATTTGTCGTGGAAGTATCTGGAGCTCGGGTGGCAGGCGGCACGAGCGGCGGCACGGAGCTCGCACGGGCACAGGGCACCACCCTGACCCCAAAATCCCTGCCTGCTGGGGTGGCCCCGTGGGCTCCCCGCCTCATCCCGAGCCCAGGGCTCTGCCCAGGTCAGAGGGAAGCTGCATGGCTGGAATGCGAGAGACCCAATGAGCTGCTGCAGGCAGAGCACAGGTGAACTCCCAGGGTCACAAATCATGGAATCATGGAATGGTTTGGGTTGGAAGGCACCTTGAAAACCATCTCATTCCAACCTTCTGCCATGGCAGGGATGCCACCCACTAGCCCAGGTTGCTCACGGCCTCACCCAGCCTGGCCAGCACAGGTAAATCCACGGAAGCCATGCTCAGGCTCTGTGTGGAAGCATTTGTGTGCCCTGCCCCCGGGAGCTGCCTCCTCCCTCTCCCCTCCATATGCCCGTGCCCAAACCAGACCCACTTTTTCTCATGCCAGTCCCTTGAGTCAGCTCCTGCTCTCCCCAGGCTCCCAGCCTGTCCTGCTGCTCCGTGCCCGCACACGAATCTCCGTGCAGAAAACGCCTTGTAGCCGTGAAATGATGCCCTGCAGGAAAATGCTACCCAGCCTGTCAGGTGCCTTTCCCAAAGCTCCGCAGGCTGCCGGAGCCTCCCTGGCACACGGAATCCTCCCTGCAAGGATCACGCATTCCCTGGCACGGGGGAGAGCCCTGCTGGAGGCAGTTCCGGGATGGGCTGGGCACGAGCGGGAATGTTGTGCCTGCACGTGGAGTCCCCTCTGGTGCGGGGGACAAGCTGGGGGGTGCAGGTGGTGATTCCAGCCTCGTCCTTTCCACGGATGTCACACCTCGGATCCCCACGTGCTGCTCCCGTGTCCCTGCAGGGGCCAATTCCCTGGGAGCATCCCGAGGTGTGGCATGGCAGAGGCAGAATTCCAGCAGCTGGCAGCGGGCCAGGTTTGCTGCTGCAGCTCCTTGGGCTGGCATCAGGAACCTGGAGCAGAGGCAGGGGCAGCATTCCCGGGAGCTGCTCAGTGGGAATGGAGCGTGGGGACAAAACAGAGCCCGGGGAAGCAGCTGCCAAAATGAACCTTGGTGCCATCTCTCAGGGCTGAACAGGAGGGAGCTCCCGCTGGATTGCTGCCCTGGACCCTCTGTGGCTCATCCCTGATAACATCACGGAATCCCAGAATGGTTTGGGTTGGAAGGGACCTTAAAGCTCATCCCATCCCACCCCTGCCATGGGCAGGGACACCTCCCACTGTCCCAGACTGCTCCAAGCCCCATCCCTTGCACACCTCGGTGTCACCCCTGTGTCTCGCTGTGTCCGTGGGCCTCTTCCCTGCAGTGACATGGAATGCCCAGCCATGGAAAACCCCCCGGGAAGGGAAAACCCCCTGTGCAGCCCCACACGGCAGAGAGCAGCCAGGGGTGACTGACTCACTGCAGCCCAGACACTGTGGGAGGGCTGGTTTCGGCTCCACCAGGCTCCCAGTATAACCAGTAAGGGCTCCTGGCTGGTGCCTCACCACCAGCTGCAGCAGAGGCTCCACCCCGGAGCCTCCACCTTGACTGGGAAGGACTGAGGGTAAAATTGCCCTGAGTTGGCCTCTGCACGTCCTGGTGGGTGACATTCCTGGGTGGGTGGGAGCCAACCCCTGCACACGGCTCCGTGTGTGTGTGTGTGTGTGTGTGTCCCCTCAGGAGCTCGGCCCCTGCCCCAACACCTCCTGTGTGTCCCTCTGCACCCAGCGGGGTGGCACAAATGGGGCAATGGCCAGGGCAGGTGCCTGATGTCCCCAGGGCTGCATCCCTGGGTAGTCAAGTGCCAGGAGCAGCCAGGGAAGGCCACAGATTCATGGAATCATTGAGGTTGGAGAAGCCCTCTAAGATCATCCAGTCCCACCATTGCCCCTGCGCTGCCCAGGACACTGCTAACCCATGTCCCCAAGTGCCACATCTGCAGGTGTTGGAACTCTCCAGGGATGGTGACGCCACCGGTTCCCTGGGCACCTGTTCCAGTGCTTGAGCACCCTTTCCATGGGGAAATTCCTGCTGCTGCCCACCCTGAGCCTCCCCTGGCCCAGCCTGAGGCCGTTCCCTCTCCTCCTGTCCCTGTTCCCTGGGAGCAGAGCCAGACCCCCCCGGCTGCCCCCTCCTGTCAGGGACTTGTGCAGAGCCACAAGGTCCCCCCTGAGCCTCCTTTGCTCCAGGCTGAGCCCCTTTCCCAGCTCCCTCAGCCACTCCTGGGGCTCTCCAGCCCCTTCCCAGCTCCGTTCCCTGCCCTGGACACGCTCCAGCCCCTCAGGGTCTCTCTGGCCATGAGGGCCCAGAACTGGACACAGCCCTCGAGGTCCCTCAGCAGGGCCAGCACAGGGGACGGGCACTGCCCCGGTCCTGCTGTCACACTGGTTCTGATCCAGGCCAGGTGCCCATGGCCTCCTTGCCCACCTGGGCACCCCTGTGCTCGTGTCCAGCCACTGGCACCAGCATTCCCAGGGCCTTTCCTGCTGGACAATTCCCAACCACTCTGCCCCAGCCTGGAGCATTCCTGGGGTTGTTGTGACCCAAGGGCAGGACTGGCACCAGGGCTGCAGCGCTGCCCCACAGGTGAGGGACGGGCAGGCACAGAAACCTTCCCGAGGCCGGCTGATGCCGTAACCGTGGAGACCAGGAAGGTAACCGGGGAAAGAGGCACCTGCTGCTGAATTCAGCCATGGAACAGCTCTTTGAGGTAGCTGCCGATTTCCACATCAAAAGAGGAAGCTGAGAAAAGGCAGCCCAAAGGTTGCGGCTGAACTGCGCTCAGGTCCTCGCCCAGATGGCAACTGGCCTCGGCAGATGGGGTGGGATGAGTTCCTCGCAGCTCAAACTGCCCTCCCTGTGGAGCCCGTGCTCACTCGGCCCTTTATAGGCCGTGGGGAGGACGGGCACCTCCGGAAGACAATTTGTGACATCCTCAGGTAGCTCTGTGACAAGACTCCGGACCTGGGGATGTCTTGGCTTTGTGAGGGGACAACCAGCGGGATGAAAGCTCTCCTGGCCAGGGCTCCCACCTGTGTGGGACAGCCACCACCTCTGAGGCCTTCTCTGCCACGCTGGGCTTGTTCCCAGCTTTTTGTTTTGGGCTTTGTACCCCAGCCTTGTCCCAGCGATGGGGATGGGCACTGGAAGGGGCTTTCCCCACTCAGAGCTCCAAATTCCAGGGTTCCCTCCCACCACCAAGCGTTTCCATGTGCCCACGCCAAGAAGGATGGAGAGAATTCCTCCTGAGGCAGGGAGACAAGAATCTTTCTGCAGAGAGATTCCAGAGGCTGCCACCAGCATTTTGCAGGCCAGAATCTCTTTGACACAGCAGATTTCAGACCATGGTCATCAATTCCAGTTCCAGCTCCTTCTGCTCATGGAGTTGGGCCTGGGGTAGATGGGAATGGGGTGAAGAAGGAGAAGGCTGAGGAGCTGTTCCACAAGGGATCTCTCCTTGGTCCATCCCCCCCCTGTACCTGGCTGAGCTGGGGACAGTGGGAGGGGAGGCTCAGCTGCAGCAAACCGGGGTGACAACAGCCATTGCCACAACCTGTCAGTGGGACAAAGTGGCTCTTTGAGGTCCTGCTGAAGGGGACGGGCATGGCCTGGTCCCCATCTGCTGTTTGTCCATGCAGCTCCTGTCCTGTTTCCCAGTTTGTCCACACACAGCCCTGGGTTTTGGATCTGCAGCTCTGCCTTTGCTGGGCTCCCAGGAGCCTGAAGTGTCCTTTTCCAAACCCCACAGAGTCCTAAGCTGTAAGTGACCCCAAGATCACTAAAGGCCAACCCCTGGTCCTGCACAGACACCCCAACAATCCCCACTGTGCCTGAGAGCGCTGTCCAAATGCTCCTGGAGCTCTGGAAGCCTCGGGGCTGTGCCCATTCCCTGGGGAGCCTGGGCAGTGCCCAGCACCCTCTGGAGAAGGACCTTTCCCTGATGTCCAGCCTGGCCCTCCCTGGCCCAGCTCCATGCTGTTGTCCCCAGGACAGCTGCTCTGGCACAAGGGGTGAAGCCCTGCTGAGATCCTGGTGGTCCCATCACCCCTGGCCATGGCATTTCCCACCAGGAAGTTGTTCGCCAAGTGCAGCAGAACCACAGCTGATTTCCATGGAATCACAAACTCACAGAAGGGATTGGGCTGGAAAGAACCTTAAGGACCATCTCATTCCAGGCCCTGCCATGGGCAGGGACACCTCCCACTGTCCCAGGCTGCTCCAAGCCCCAGTGTCCAGCCTGGCCTTGGACACTGCCAGGGATCCAGGGGCAGCCACAGCTGCTCTGGGCACCCTGTGCCAGGGTGTCCTCTATGCCTCCTGTGCCAGGGTGTCCTCTATGCCTCCTCCAGGGATGTGGGGGTGAGGAACACATCCCACATCCAGCATCCAGTGCTGGGCCGTCCCACAGTGCAGGGAAGACGGGAACATCCCATATCACCCCCAGACCAACCGCAGCGGCCAAATCCGGGAGCTCTGCTCAGGAAGCGGGGCCAGGCTGGAGATCCCGGCATTCCCAGGAGCAGGGGGAACAAAGGAGTGGCCGGCTGGCCCCGCTGGGCTGCAGCCCACATTAGCAGCCTGCCTGGAGTCTGTGTATTAGCCGTGAATTAATGTCCTGCAGAGACTGGGAACCGGGATCATGCGGGGATTAAAGAGGCATTACCCCTTTGTTAAAGCTGATGTTTTTGGGATAATCTGGAAGCTTTAGCTAATACATTATTACAGAAACTCCTTCAATCACAGCGGCAGACAGTAAGCAGATTTGGATATTACTGCAGAACTGTGCAGGGCCGTGCTTCCCTTCTCCCCTTCCTGGGCAACACCACGGCACAGCCGTGACCTGGGAGCTTCCCAGGGACCTGTGCTGGCCTCGTCCATGGAGGGGAGCACTGGGAGCTCCAGCTCGGATCAGTGGATCACCAATCGAGCAGTGGGAAGCATCCCTGGAGCAGGGGGAAGCTGTTGCTGTGGGCACATTTCTCCCTCGGTGCTGCTGCTCTGTTGGAGGTTCCGCTGCTTGGAGCCCCAAACTGCTCCCTCCTGTTTGCTTGGGAACCCCCACGGCTCTGACAGAAGGAATCCTTCCCTCATCCCAAGGAGGACAGCAGCCCCAGGATTTGGGGTTCGTGGAAGGAGCCATTTGGATGTCACCTGTCCCTGCTCCCAGTGGTTCAGCTGGGACCAGTTCAGGGTGCGGGTTTGGCACCACATTCCCAAGAGTCACTGGGGCTTTGGTGGACACCCATTCCCAGTTTTCTGTGTCTCCCCACTCAGTGACTGCCAGGGATGGCTCCCTAAATCCCAGCAATCTGCGAGGGCAGGGGAAGCTCGTGTGTTCCACCCTGCACGGCTTCCTCACTGCTGGCACAGCAAACTGCAGCTCGGCACTTCCCACCTCTCCACAAAGGCTTAAGGAAATGGGAAAGGTTCTCACAGAGTCATGGAATCATGGACTGGTTTGGGCTGGAAATTAAAGCTCTTCTCATTCCAAGCCTGTGCCATGAGCAGAGACCAGGGTGCTCCAACTGCCCTGTAAGCGTGGCACGAGCCAGACCTGGGTTAAGTCTCAGTCCCTGTCCTAACTTTGGTTGTGATCCTGCTTCCCAGAGGTGCTGTGACTCCCACAAGGCATTCGCAGAGACACGGAGCCAGGATGCCAAGCCTGGGGTGGAAGGAAGAGCAATTCTCACTGTGCCACGTTTCCTAGGACATGGAGATGGCTCAATCCCGGCCCTGCAGATCTGTGGGAAAGGCGGGGATGGGAATGCGATGGGACCAGGGCTCGAGCCTGCTTAGCAGAGCTTTGGGAATAGGGGAAGAGAAACAGGGAAGGCTCATCTTGCTCTGATGGCAGATGCATGAGAGGGAGCCAAATGTTGAGAAAATAGGGATTAACCCACAGAGAGCCAACAGAGAGGGGGAGAGAATGCAGGGGGAAAACACGGGATGGAAACCGGGAAGCAGAGACGGCTGGGAGCACACGGAGCACAGGGAGCACGAGGAACGGGGGAAATGAGGTGGAGATTTGGGAATACACGGCCAAACACTGGGGCAACCTCGTGCAGGAGCAGAAGCCGCATTCCCAAACTCATCCTCCTCCTCCTCAGGCAGGGGAGTGAAGGCAGAGATGGAGGATTCAAAGCACAAAAGGCAGCAAATCCCCCGGCCCGGATGACACATCTGGAGTCCTCCACGAGCTCCAAACCCGGTGACGAAGCTCTCGGCAATAACACACAAATTCACATCCTCCAACTACGGCACTGGGGGCAGTAAAGGCTGGGCCTACATTTGAAAGCAGGCCCCGGGGTATGCTCGGGCTCACAAACCAATAAGCTTTGCTTCAGCGTGAGCAAATGCTTAGAACAATTATGCAGAAGCGTAATTAGAAATCTCGGCGAGCAGGGGCTCCTGAGCTGCTGTATCCAGCACTTCAAACGAGCACACGAGCTCCTGGTTTCCAGGCTGGGTTATTCCTGGGGCTGCTTCCCCCCACGGACACACACGAGTCGTGCCCGTGCAACAGCAGGCACAGTTTGGGGCTGGGATGGAGGGGCTGGCAGCAAGGAGAGCTGTGAGCAGAGCTCAGGGCCAGCAGGACCCAGTTTTAGAGGGGTTTAGGCTCTCCTGAACCCACCCTGAGAGCTGCAGGTCCCACCCAGCAGAACTCAGGGCTAGCAGGACCCAGTTTTAGAGGGGTTTAGGCTCTCCTGAACCCACCCTGAGAGCTGCAGGTCCCACCCAGCAGAGCTGGGACGTGTGGCTTTAGCCCTGTGCTCCCAAGGGTCGTTCATTGCCCTCTCCTTTTCCCCACAACGTTGCACCCAGCACAGAGGTGCTGCACAAACCAGGGGCTTGGGGTGGGAGGAAGCAGCAGGTTCAGGCAGAGAAGAGAACCTGCTGTTCATGCCCAGGCCAGGAAGACGCCGTGGGAGCACCAGGCAGCTCCATCCCGGGATTTCTGCACATCACCAGATCCGGCTCCTGGCTGGGACTTGTCCCTGTCACCAGCCCAGGGGGCTGCAGTGCCCGGAAGATGCTGCCAGAGGTTCTTCTTTGCTCCTGGAGTGTCTTTTCCTCCTTCAGGGCACCTTTTGCACCTCCCCATATCCAGCCACCAATTTGGGGAGGCCTCAAATGGAAGTGGGTCCCTGGAAGTGTTCAAGGCCAGGCTGGACTGAGCTTGGAGCAGCCTGGGATAGGAGGAGGTATCTGCTAAAAGGGTTGGAATAAGGTGGTGTTCAAGGTTCCTCCCAACCCAAATCATCCTGTGACTCTGTGGTTCTAAAAACTGTGCAGAAGTGGCACTTGGGGACATGATTTCATGGTGAACATGGTGGTGCTGGGTTAACTGTTGGACTTGACGACCTTGGAGGTCTTTCCAACATAAACAATTCTCTGATTCTGGGATCTACATCCTGCAGGGCTCCCTCACGTTGGTGACATCAGCCAGGAGCTACAATCACCTCATTCCCTTAGAAAACCTGGCTGAAGCAGAAGGAAATTGATCCCAACCCTCCAGTGCCCGAGTCCCTGGCAGTCCCCTGAGGCACCAGGGTGTCCCTGTGGCCTGCAGGGCTGGGGCTGCTGCCTCCCACTGCTGCTGCTCTGGGCTTTATTTTTGCCCTGCTAACAATAGGATTGCCAACCAAAACTCAATTATGGGCTCCTCTGAATCGCTTCCTCTCCTCCCACTTTCCTAAAGAGGTGGAGTGGCACGGAAAGGTCCCCGGGGTTTTAAATACCTGACTCAGGCAGGGAAAAAACACCAAGAAAACCAGCTGAGAGAGACTTTTCTGCAATATTTCTGGTGACAAAGCCCTCTGGAAAGCACCCTTGGGATCATCCTGATGCTCGGGGTGCCCCTCTTTGTGTGCCCTAGGCCTTTGGAGCCCCTCGTTGTTTGGGGTGGGGGCCGGGCAGGCAGCTGGCACAGGGGAGCGTTTCTGCCCCGGGCTGTTCTCGGCAGAAAGGAGAGCAAGCGCCTTCCTCCAGGGCTTCCTGCGCCTGCCTCGTGCCCCGGGGCGTTTGTGCACCTTCCTCTGGAGCTTTGGCACCTCCGGGACTGCGGGCTGGGCCGGGGGGATGCTGGGCTGGGAGTCCCCGCTGCAGCTCCCGCAGCATCAGCCCAGGGGCCTGAGAAGGGAAATCAGGAGGGACCCCCGCCCTGGCTCTGTTGGAAAAGTAGGACAGGTCTCGCAGGCTCTGCCGTGCTCCTTCCATCAGTCCCGGCATGTCTCCAGCTCATTCCTGCAGACCCTGCCCTCTCCTGCTCCACCAGCAGGAGCCTCAAACCCAACAGAGTCCCCGGTTTCACCGCCCCCGCTTCGAGCTGGGCCTGTCTGGTGCCCCCCGGGGCAGGTGTGGGGTCGAACAGAGCAAAAGTAGGGTAGGGAAGAGGAACGGGAAGTTCCCAGCTTGGGGATTGCCCCGTCACCCACCTAAAATTCCACTCAGGAGCCTCTTGGTCCTCAGTGAGGCTCCTGCACTCCCTGACATCCCCAGGACGGACCAGGAGGTGATGAAACAGCACCAGTGGTGCTGGTGTCTCTGCAGGGCTGGCAGTGGTGGTGTCACAGTCGTGGTGGTGTCACAGCCATGGTGGTGTCACAGCAGCAGTGGTGTCACAGCCATGGTGGTGTCACAGCCATGGTGGTGTCACAGCAATGGTGGTGTCACAGCCGTGGTGGTGTCACTGCAGTGGTGGTGTCACAGCCATGGTGATGTCACCGCAGCAATGGTGTCACAGCCATGATGGTGTCACTGCAGTGGTGGTGTCACAGCCATGGTGGTGTCACAGCTATGGTGGTGTCACAGCCATGGTGGTGCCACAGCCATGGTGGTGCCACAGCCATGGTGGTGTCACAGCCATGGTGGTGTCACAGCAATGGGGGTGTCACAGCCATGGTGGTGTCACAGCCATGGTGGTGTCACAGCAATGGGGGTGTCACAGCCGTGGTGGTGTCACAGCCATGGTGGTGTCACTGCAGTGGTGCTGTCACAGCCATGGTGGTGTCACAGTCGTGGTGGTGTCACTGCAGTGGTGGTGTCACTGCAGGAATGGTGTCACAGCCATGGTGGTGTCACTGCAGTGGTGGTGTCACAGCCATGGTGGTGTCAGAGCCATGGTGGTGTCACTGCAGTGGTGGTGTCACAGCCATGGTGGTGTCACAGCCATGGTGGTGTCACTGCAGTGGTGGTGTCACAGCCATGGTGGTGTCACAGCCATGGGGGTGTCACAGCAATGGTGGTGTCACAGCCATGGTGGTGTCACTGCAGCGGTGGTGTCACAGCAATGGTGGTGTCAGAGCCATGGTGGTGTCACAGCAGTGGTGGTGTCACAGCCATGATGGTGTCACAGTCGTGGTGGTGTCACAGCCATGGTGGTGTCACCGCAGCAGTGGTGTCACAATTGCTGTGTCCTCCCCATCTCTCCTTGGCTTTCTGCAGCTGCCCCATCCCACCTCTTTGTGAGGTGACAACTGTGGATGTCGTACAAGGGCCAAGAGCTGTCCCCTGGGGCAGCCCAGAGTGGGCTGTGGGGCAGCCCCTGCACGGGGCAGGCCAGCAGGAAGGGGGCACAGGTCTCCGCCTGCCCTGGATTTCCGCAGTCTGGTGCCCGCTGTGCCCCCACCTCCCATCACCGAGCACCCCGGTGGCACCGGCGCTGCCCCTTCACCTTCCTCACTCTGCAGAGCACTCCCTGCCCACTCCACGGCGCCCTGGGATGTGCTCTCAGCCTACTCCAGGTCTGAGCAGTGCTGCTGCAATCAGGCCAAGAGGCTTCATTTTGTGAGCAGAATTGTGACCAGGTTCACTCCAAATGTCTCGCTGTGAGCCAGGCCAACACTCTCCAGGGATTTTCCTTCCTCTGCTCCTCTGTCCCTTCACTTGGTGTGCCTGGCACAGCCCTCCCTAACCCCGGTGGCACTGCCCACCGTGGCTCCATGTTGGGCACAGCTCAGTGGGATTTGCTGGATGGGGAGACCGTGGGTTCACTTTCCTGCAGCTCCTCCCAAAGGGTGCAGCTCCCTGTGCCCCCCCCCGTGCCATCTCCACACTCAGCTGTGATTTCCCAAAGGCTTTTGGGCCAGCTCATGGTGGTTTTGCCAGGGACTTCAAGCCGAGGTGATCTCGTTACCCCATAACAATGGGATCTCATCATCCAAAGCTCCCCTCCAAACTGTCACATTCATTTTACTCCTTGCTGTGGAGAAGACCCAGAGACCAAAAGGGCTTCTGCTTCCTGCCCCCACATCCTGCAGCTCAAAGTCTCTTTTGTGGTTAAAGCCTTGATGACTCTGAGCCAGGATGAGGCTGGAGGGTCAGGGCCACGCTCTGGCCACAGGAGGGGTGACAGGAAGAACACCCACCCCCATGGTGAGACTGTCTCCATCATTCCCAGACTGTCCCAAGAGCCTGCTCTGTACCCTCCCCAGCCCCTGCCTGGCTCTTAGACCTAAAACCCCCTGCTCCCAGTCCATTCCACCAACCCTCTGGTGCTTCCTCATTTCACTGCTCCCACATCCAGGCACATTCCCCCCATTTCTATCCCAAGCCCCCGGACAGCAGAGCCCAGAGCTGGGAGCAGCATCCAGGCCACCAGCCCACCGTCCCTGCAGGAGGCCATGCCAGGAGCTCTGCCCACCTCCTCCCAGACCCCGGGAAGGAGACACCTCCCTGTCCTGAGTGCCTGGAGGTGCCCACCCCATTCCCCAGATCTCAGACAGCCTCTCTCCAGATCCCCCCACCACATCCCTGACTCTGGCAGAGGGCAGGGCCAGTCCCGTGGCAGCAGGGCCAGCTCCTGTCCTGGGCCTGGCCACCAGTGATGCTGCTGGTGGCTGTGGACTCATTTGCCTGCATCACTCTCTAGCCCGTGGCTGCCAGGCTGCCAGGCATGTGGGCTGCAGTCCCTCCTGGGGGCCCTTGCACCATGCCAAGGGAGCTTTTCTTATCTTCACAGGAATGAAAACCTTTCCGAAATCAAAGTGCTTGGGTGGCTTTGAAGAGTTTCCCCTGGAGATGAAACAAAGCTGTTTGTGAGCGCCAGCAAGCGCTGCCGAGCTGCAGCTCCTGGGGACACTGGGCTGCTGGGGAGCACTGGGCAGTGGCCTGGGGGTGCCCTGGGCTGGGCACTTTGGCCACAGGAAGCTGCCCCTTGTGCAGAGCCCACCAACCCCAAGCTGTTCCGACTCATTCCCACCCGGCTCCACGCTGGGAATTGTGTGCCATGAAAGGCAACCAACAAAGGGACGTGAGAGACGATTATTGTGGAGATGCTGGAGGTGTTCAAAGCACACTCTGCACGGCAAGGGGCTGCTCCAATCCCCCAGGCCCCAGGACCCACAGGGCCCTTTTGCAAGACAAAAATGAATTCAAGGGCCAGTGCAGCAAATGAGCCTGAAGAAAAGCTGCCCCTCTGGAGGAACCCACCCAGGCTGGTCTGATCTGAGGCGCTGGATGAGGGGCGGATGTGGAGGGGCCAACCTTGCAGTGGGCTGAGGACAGGCAGTGGGCACGTGCCGTGGCACTCAGCAGCACAGGCCGTACCTGCCAGCCTGCCCTGGGGAGCAGAGAGCGCCTGGCGAGCTGGCGTGTGTGTAGATTATTTGTTGTTTGATATTTTCCCTCTAATGCTTTTGTCCTAAAACAAATACACCAAAGTTCAGGGCCCTGCAGGTTGTGTCTGCTAGGGATGGTGGAGTCAGGGATTGCTTTGGAGAGATCCGTGCTGTTTGTTTACCAGGATGGGCAAAGTCTGCTCTCCCTGCCTGCTCCCAGTTCCTCAGGAAGCTGCCTCAAAGGTGCCTCACCCCCTTCCCGCTCAGCCCTGCCACCCTTCCCTGCCTCCACGGCCTTCCTGCTCCAGGCAGGGCACACTGGCCTGCCCAGCACCCAGCAAAGCTGCTGTCTCTGGGGACAGAAGGACTTTGTCCCTCAGCGGGAGTGAAGGTCCATGCTGGGTGCCAGCCTGGGCTGGTGATGCTCGGGCACAGGGGGAAGGAAGCAGGATGCGCTGGGAGCTCCGTGCCAGCGCCCTGGCACCTGGGCAAAGCTGGGAGTGATGTCCCATCCCCACCATTCCACCCACTGCATCCCAGGGCCAGCACTGGCACTGTGCCACATCCACCATCCTCGGTGTGCCCCAACCCCAAGAGAGGATCCCTACAAGGGTCCCCCACTCCAGACCTCCGGTCACCCCGCTGAGGCTCATCCCCTCCCTCAGGATGTGCTCTATCTGATCTTGGCTGGCCTTTCCCGCAGATCCCAGCTTGTCTGCCGCTTGTTTAGCCCTGCATTCCCCTCGGAGTCTCACTGCAGTGCCTCTGGATTTTGCCCTGGAAAGTGCTGCCTCCAGGATATTGCAGAGCAAACACAGCGGAGATAAAGGGGCACCATCACCCCCTCGGAGCAAACACCACCCCAGCCCGGCAAAGGTCACTCGGGTCCATCACTGCCACCACCACTTCCCACCCCAGCCCCTCGCTGGCCCCGTGCTCCTGCCACGTGCCAGCTCTGGAGGGACAATGACCTCCCCCCGGAGCCCGCCCTCAGTGCATTCCCATTCCCAGCCCGTGCTGCCCTGCTCTGCCCCATCCCAGTGCCAGGCCTGCCTGTTCCTGCTCTCCACACCCACAGGGGTCTGCTCCTGCCCTGCTGGAGCTCATGGCACCCTGGGTCCCTGTCCCCCAGCTCCCTTCTCCTCTGCTGCGCCCACGCACCAACGCTGCCCTCAGACTGGCCCTGCCATCTCCTGCCAAATCCACGCTGACCCTGAGCTCTCCACCCTCTGGTGCCCACCTCCATGGTCTGGCTGTCCCCACCCCGGTCCCTGACCTGCTGTTGTCACCCAGAACTCTCCCTGCCATGGTCCCTGCCTGTCCCTGAACGCTACAGATCTCAGCTGGCCGTGGGTCCCAAGTCTCTCCTCGCCAGGAGCAGGGATGAGGGATGAGCCTCTCCCTCTCTCCATGCCCAGAGCAGCTCCTCTCCTGCCCAGCCCAGTCTCTGTGGGCAAGTCCCAGCCTGAGCCGAGGTTTCTGTGTGTCCCAGCCCCGTGCCAGTCACGAGCAGGGCAGGTCTGATCTGGTCTTCTCTCCCTGAGTCTCCTCCTGCTCCCTTGGACCGCAGGATCCTGAGCAGGGAGGTCATGGCTCCCCGACAGCTCCTGTTGGGAGGATGTGGAACCCTCCCTTCCCTGCTCCAGGGCATCTCCCAGCAACAGCTGGAGGTGGGATTTCAGGCAGGAGACCGTTGGACCCTAACAAAAGCAGGAAATGGGTGTAATTCTCCCTCGGAGGAGAAATGAATAGCAGATCCCCGGAGGAGGCGAGGCCAGCTCAGAGAGCGGCAGCGATGTGAGAGACTCGGCTCATTCCTTGCGAGGCTGTGCTTCCTGAGAGCTTCCCCCTTCCTGCTGCTCTCCAGCCTCTCCCTGGCTCTGCCAGACCCTCAGCAGCTCCGGCAGCAGCGGGACAGGACCCACCAGTGGTGTCCTGCTGTCCCAAACCTGCTCCTGCCAGGTCATGGGGAGCCCGGGCTGGGGACAGCCAAAGGGGTCAGGGGACATCAGGGATGTGATTTAGTGGGTGACATCCCAGCTTTGGAATGAGATGAGCTTCAATGCCACTTCCAACCCAAACCATGCTGGGATTCCATGACTCTGACCCCACACCTCATGCACAGCACCACTCACTCCTTCCTTATACCCAACCTGAGTATTTTGGGAACAAAGAGAGTGCCAGAGGCAGGGGATGGGGGGGAGGCCACCACAGCCCAAACCTCTGGCATGGGCACGGTGCTGGGAACAGCAGGAGCTGCCCCTTGGGGGTGGCTCCCAGCCTGGAGAAGCTGTTGGAGCATCCCACGGGCTTCCACCAGCCTGGGAGTGCCAGGGAAGCTCCTCTCCAGTCTGAATCCCAGGACGTGCTCAGGCACTGAGCTCCAAAGCTCAATCAGCCACCAAGGTTTCATTCTGGGGCTCTGCTGCTTCTTCTTGAAGGGATCTCTGGTGCCGCAGAGGATGGGTGGGGATTGGAGAAACCTTTCTGACCTCTGGAGCGGGAGATTGATTAATCAGTGCTCGAATAATTGCAGGGCACTGCAGACATTCTGTTCCCAACGGCCTGTGCAGGGAAGGGATGAGGCGGAGGATCGGGCCAAGGAGGTCACTCACCCCAGCCCGTCCTCGCCTCGGCCTCAGAGCTGCTCCCAGGATTAAATGGTTTCTTTTTTAAAGCGAGATCTAATCTGGTGACAAAAGCTGCAGCAGCGCTGTGAGCCCATCATCTCCCTGAGAAAAGCTCCTGCAGCCTTCAAATGCTTTCACCACTCGGATGCTGGATTTCAATCCAAGGCTGAATCTGCCTCTCTTCAGCTCCAGCCCTGCTCCTGTCACTCCTCACTGTGGGATTTCAGGGTTTCCCGCTCTATTTTCCATGTGGGAGGACACAGGCCAGGTGCTCAGATCACCTGATAACAGAGTTTTAGCAGCATCACACCCCTAGGCCTGGCTTTTCCCCCCTGTGGTTGGGTCTGTGGTGCTCCTTCCAGCTTTCCTGGTATTCCCTCGACATCCCTGAGGGTGGGTGCCAGACGAAGACCTCCAGCAGGGCGCTGTTCACTGATTTGCAGCCCCCGAGGCAGGGCACACCAGTACACAATGATCCCTAATTATTCTTCCAAATCTGCATCACTGGATGAGGCAGATATTCCTGGGAGGCCTTCAAGGAGCTCCCTTGGTTGCTGGTTAAAAGCCAGGGTTCCTCTCTCCAGCCTGTCTGGGCATGTCCAGAGTCGCTGCTTTCCAAGATCCAGCCTGAGGGCTTCACATCCAAACTTCAGTGTCACAGATATTCCGGATATCTGCAGTCAAATACCCCCCCGAGCATTCAACCAGGTAAAAACATCCTCTTCCCTCTCTGTCTCCTCACTCCGGGTGTCGTTTTCCAGCTTTCCCAGCAAAGATTTCATCTCTTCATCTCCACCATTGATAAAAACCTTTCACAGCAGCGGACGGAGCGCGGGGCCCCGGGGGAAGGAGGTGGGAATAATGCTCCTTTCTGCTCTCTCCCCATTAGCAGCCCCCTCGGAGCTCTGCCAGGGAAGCAGTTTGAATCCATCTCATCTGTGCCCCGTTAATTCCTTCTAATGCAAGTTTTAATCAAAATGTCAGGTGGAAGGAATTCAAACGCCTCGGAGAGATCCCAGCGTGCTCTATCAACACGAGCGACTCTCTCCCCGCAGCCCCGTGATCCTGTCACACACAGACAACAGGTCTGGGTGACAGCCCTGCTGGCCCTGCCACCAACGCTGGCTGCAGCTCCCGAGTCTGGGGACATCACATCACCAGGTGGGACTTGTCCCAGGGATCCACGTGTGGATGAAAACCCAGTGGAGAGCAGCAACGCCCCCCCGAGCAACGCCCTCAGCACCTTCTGCCAGCCTAGAGCCACGTTTCCTCCTCATTATCCAGGGAATGGTGCTCCTTGAGGAAGGGGAGGAGCTTTCTGTGATGCTCATCCTCAATGCCCGTCTCAGGAGGAGCTTCCAGTGTGACACAGGTGGAGCTCGTGTGGCCCTGAGGGACAAGGGACAATGGTCCCTGAGAAAAGGTCCCTGAGGAAGGGGATGAGCTTTCAAGGCTGGATGAGGAGGTCTGTGATGCTCAGCCCCAATGTCCACCCCAGGAGGAGCTTCCAGCATGGCAGTGGTGGAGCTCATGTGGCCTTGAGGGACAGGAGACAGTGGCCCTGAGGAGAGGGAAGAGCTTTCAAGAGCAGATAAGAAGGTCTCAAATGCTCATCCCCAAGGACCATCCCAGGAGGAGCTTCCAGTGTGACAGAGGTGGAGCTCGTGTGGCCCTGAGGGACAAGGGACAAAGGTCCCTGAGGAGAGGTTGGTGAGGAAGCGTCCCTGAGGAAGGGGATGAGCTTTCAAGGCTGGATGAGGCGATTTGGGATGCTCAGCCCCAATGCCCATCCCAGAAGGAGCTTCCAGAGTGGCAATGGTGGAGCTCATGTGGCCTCGAGGGACAAGGGACAGTGGTCCTGAGGATGGGGAAGAGCTTTCAAGGCTGGGTGAGGAAACTGGAGATGCTCAGCCCCAATGTCCACCGCAGGAGGAGCTCCCAGCCGGGCAGCCCGCGTGCCCTGCGATGTGGGGTGGGCTGTGGGAGGACCAGGGCTCAGGGGCTTCCCCGGCTTGCAGGATCTTTCATCCTCCGTCACCACAAAGCCAGGCCAGATCTGCATTTGCAGCAGCCTACAGAAGCTGCCTCTGTTGTCTTATTTTTGTTATTTTTGAGAGGATATTTTAGCGCTGAGCACATTCCCTCCTGTTGCCATGGCAGCCGTGACAGGGGTTATATACCGTGAGAAAAATACCAAAATTAATGAGTGAGTGAAAGAGCAGCCAAGAGAAAAACAAGGTTAAAAAAAGAGTTAAAACAGTAATAAAAACAATCTCCCAATAATTTGGCAGCGAGCATCCCACAGGCAAGACAGGCGGCGAACATCCGAGCCCTCCGGCTCCTCCGTGGATCCCGGCTGGCGTCGGCTGCCCGCATCCCGTGGCCAGAGCATCGCCGTGGTCCAAGGGATGCGCTGCTCCCGCATCATCCCACCGACGCTCCGGATGGGGCTGCACCCACCCAGCTCCTTCCCCCGCAAACCTGCAGCCCTCGGTGACGCGGGAGGCGAGCGGAGGAGAAGTTCTTTAATGTGCTCATTTCCTCGCATTTGGGTTTTGAGGATCTTTTTGTTTTTAATTGTAGAAACAAGCGGATTGTCAGAACATCTGTGTTATTAGCATTTGCTGCCCAAATCCGAGCTGCTGCTTCTCCTGCGGAGCCCAGAGCTGATGAGAGAGAGAACAGAGGAGCCTTTGAACTCCTTGCAGCAGACGGCAGCCAGGTTGCTGCGTGTGTGCGTTGGGGAGGGGGTATTTATTCTCTTGTAAGGTTCATTTGCTCTCCGTGTTTCCCTTTCTTCTCGCTTTCCCAGAGATTTAGCTGGATGCTCTTCCCTCACAGGCTTTGTTCTTCTGACAAGGCCCCACCGGCACCACGAAGCAGCTGCCTCTGCGTGATGCCAGAGCAGCCCAGCACGGGGTACCTGGAGCAGCCCAGCACGGGGGACCCGGAGCTCGGGGCAAGCCAGAGCCTCCAGCAGCAGCTCCGGGGGCGGTGGCACTGCCAGCACTGGGCAGGCGGGTGGGAAGCACCTGGAGGGTCTCATGGAATAACGCTGCAGACAGAGCTGCAGCCTGAGGGTTTCTGGTTGCTCAGACTGGCTCTGCTTTCTGGGAATGGTGAAGACAAGGTGAGAGTGGGTGACTCATCTGGAGCTGGTATATCTCAGGATGAAATTCTTCCCTGTGAGGGTGGTGAGACACAGGGTGCCCAGAGAAGCTGTGGGTGCTCCATTGCTGGAAGTGTTCAGGGCCAGGCTGGATGGGGCTTGGAGCAGCCTGGGATAGTGCAAGGTGTCCCTGCCAGATAAGGGTGGAATGAGATGGCCTTTGAGGTCCTTTCTAACCCAAAGCATTCCAGGATTCTACAATAACGCCCAGGAGAAGGAAGTACAGGGAATGGCAAAGCTTCCTGTGCTGTCAGAGGGCAAGGAGCGCTCTGGGAGGGGCTTTCAAAGGCAGTGGGGTGGAGGAGGAAGGTAGAGATGGACGAGGCAGCCCTGGGATCCAGGTCACCAGAGACCTGGACACAGTTTCCCCCCAGCTCCCCAGGCCACAGGTGCTGCTGGCACTGCGGAGGGCTCTGCCAGGCAGCTCCTCTGGCCTGCACAGAGGTGGTTCCTGACGCCAGGACACTTTTTCCCTGCATTCCTAGAGCCTGGACCTGTCCCTCAGAAACGTGTCTGAGCAGAGGCTGAGGTGACAGTCACCAGGGTCCCAGAAATCAGCGGCATCCAGTGATCCGTGTCCATGCCCAGCTCCGCGGCACTCCCTGTGCAGCTGCCGATCGACTGCCCCGTGACTCTTGTGAAACGCAAACCTTTGGTCCCCAGCAATCTCTAAAGTTTGCTGTCCCTGCTCCACGGGCAGCCTTGGATCCACGGGGTCACTCCCTCGGTTTCTCCCTTTGCTCCAGCTCTCCGTCCCTCCAAGGAGGGCTGCCAGTTACTGATCCATCAAATCTCCCCTTATCTCCCGAGAATTCCGCTCCCTCTCCCTGCCCAGCTCATTCTGGATCAGCAGGGCACAGCCTGACAAACCCCACAGCTCCTCTCCCTGCCCCAAAGGTGGGCTTTGACCTTCCCTGCCTTCTCACTTCTCATCTTCTGCTAAATTGCCTTCATGTGAATTGACACTCAGGAAAAAAAACCCCGCACACGGACGCGGAGGAGCTGACATCTCTGCAGGAGCAGAAGGTCTGGAAGGAGAGCTGGGCTTTCCAGCCTAAGGTTTGACTGTCCAGCCCCCTTTTCCTGGCTGGCAGGATGCAGCCCTGCCAGGGGCTGAGCCCGCTTGTTGCCGGGGAGAAGCGGGGAGATCTGGGAGAAGAGCAGGACAATTTTGGGGGGAAAACGGGGTGATTTAGGGGGTGAGATGGAGCCGGGCTGCTCCGAGCAGGCAGGCGCAGCCTCTAGATGGTGCAGTCATGCAGCCGAGCTGAGCATGTGTGCGGCGAAGGGCGCTGCGCAACAGGTTGGCGTAGCTCAGCGGGGAGACGCGCTCCCATCCTCGCTGCGGCGGAGCGGGAAGGACTTTCCAGCATCCTGGCGAGAAATCCACGCCGCAACCGGCCCGGGAGGTGGGTGAGGGGCAGCGCCACGGGCTGCGCGACCCTCGGAGGGTGCTGAGGGTTTTGGCAGGGCCGGGCTGCAGCTCCAGCCCCTGGCAGGGAGCGCGGCCGCTCCTTGCAGGAGCACGGAGGCGGTGGAGGCAGCAAGGGAAGGGGCAGCCCCGGAACACGGTGTCCCCAGGCCCCCGGGGACTTTGCATGGCCAGCCGAGGTGCCGGCGTGAGGAGCCAGCTGAGGGAGAACAGCCTGTGAAGGCATCACAAGGGCGCTGGGAGCTCGCGGGTGCTTTTGGGAGCCGCAGGTGCTCCGTGCTGCTGCTGCCGCTGCTGCGCCCCGACACCCCGCAATCAATAAAGCCGTGATTCACCGAGGTGTGACGGCAGGGCACGGCCGCCGCTCCAGCCCCACCACCGCAGCCAGCGGGGGAGCTTCGCAGCCTGCCCGCAGCCCTGCTGGGCTGGGGGCCGGGGAGGGGTGGGCACAGCCCCCGCTGAGCCCGGTCCCAAGGAGGGACCCTCCCGGGTGCGCTGCCCCGGGTCCCCGGCCCTGCGCCGAGGGGTTGTGGGGCTGTGAAGCGTCGGCTGGAAGAATAAATGAGTGAATGAATTATTAAGAGCACCGAGAGGGGAGTGAAAGGGGAGACCCGAGCCACGCGGGCGCGGAGCGGAGGGGTCCCCTGGATGAGGGGGTCCGGGGGACCGTGAGGACCCCCGTTCTCCACGGGCACGGCGCTGGGCGCGGTGCCGGCAGCCCAGAGACGGGCGGCTCTGCCCGGCAGCACTGCCCGCTCGTCCCGGCAGCCCGGCCGGGCTCGGGATCTGATAAGGAGCCGGAGCTCCACCTCCCCATGGTGGTGGTGGAGGCGAGAGGCGGAGGCATCGGCGGGCGGGGGGGGGAAGGGGCCGTGCCTGCGCTGCGCTTCCCCTGCACATCCTCACACACACCGAGGGACGGAGGCGGGCACGGACCGAGCTGCCCACCGGGGCTGCCTCCAGTCTGAGCCGCCGCTCCGCCGGAGGAGCCGCAGCCCCGGCCCGGGGAGGGGGGCGGTTCCCACGGGACATTTATATATTTTTTGCCCCCCCCCTTTTTTTTTCTTTTTTTTTTTTTTTTCTTTTTTTAAATATTTTTTTCCCATTTGGTTTTCATCCGTGGATAACGCTCGAGAGGAGCCGGGGGGGTGGGGGGAGCCCGGTCCCGGCGGGAAGGAGGCGATGGAGACGCCGCGGGACCAGCGCGCAGGGGCTCGGCACGGAGCGCAGCGCCGGCACCATCCAAGTAAGAGCTGCGGCGGGGCCGGGACCCCCGCCCGCGGCCAGGCAGAGCTGGGGGGGGGTGCGGGATGCCCCACGCCGGAGCCCGGCGCTGTGCGGGAACGCGGGGCCGGGCGGCGGCGGGAGCGGCGCTGGCGAGCATCCCGCTCCCGAGCATCCCGCATCCCTCCGCTCCCCTCCGCGCCGGGCTGCGCGGGGCTCCGCGGCCAGCGGGGCGGCTCCCGCTTGTCCCCGGTCCCGCCCGGCGCTGCCACTTGTTGTGCGGAGCGGAGCGCGGCCAGCCCCGCGCAGCGCAGCGCAGGGCGGGCGGTGGTTGCGGGAGGGCGGCTGTGGCGGGGGGTGCGCGCGTGTTTCGGGGTGTTTATTTTTCCGCGTGGGGCGGCTCTGGGTGTGTGTCCCCCGTCCAGCCCTGGGTGTGTGTCCCCCGTCCAGCCCTGGGTGTGTGCGCCCGCGGGGTGCGCGGCTGCGTGGGAGCCGCAGAAGTTGCGGGTGAGCTGGGGAGCCGGCTGGGAGCGGGGCTGTGCGTGTGCCGGAGCGGCGGGGCGCGGGGGGCTGGCGGGGGCCGTGCGGGGTGTCCGCGTGGGGTGCGTGCGACAGCGGGGTGCGGGGACGCGAGTGGGGTGCGCGTGTCTGTGTGCGGAGCTGCGTGTGTGTGACGGGGCGTGCGTGCGGGTGAGTGTGTCAGCGGGCTCTGTGCGTGCGGGTTGAGTGTGTCAGCCGGCTCCGAGTGTGAGTGTGTGTCAGCCGGCTCTGAGTGTGTCAGCGGGCTGTGCGTGTGCGGGTGAGTGTGTCAGCGCGCTCTGTGTGTGTGTGTGCATATGAGTGTGTCAGCGGGCTGTGTGCGTGCGGGTGAGTGTGTCAGCCGGCTCTGAGTGTGTCAGCGGGCTGTGCGTGCCTGCGCCGCGGAGGATCCCTGTTTCCCGGTACGCGAGCCTGAGCGCGAAGCCGGTGCCGGCAGAGCGGCTCCCGTGGTTTTTCCACGGGTGTCTGCGTGTGTGTGTCCGTGCGTGTGTCCGTGCGTGTCTCTGTGCGTGTGCGCGGGGCTGGCGGAGGCGCCCCGGGGAGCGGGGGCTCCGCTCCCCTCCGTGCCCGCAGCCGGAGCCGGCGGCAGCCGGAGCCTCAGCCCGGGCAGCGCGGCGGGGACCGGGGAGCTTCGGCCGCGGCGGCCGGCAGCGGAGCCCGGCCTCCATCCTCCCTCCCAGCCGCCGGAGCCGGCAGCAGCCGCTCCCCGGGCGCGCTGCGAGGCAGGAGGAGGACCTTATCCTCCATCCCCAAGGCCCCCCAACCCTCCCGGCTGCATCCCCGGAGCAGAGCCGCTCCCGCTGTGCCCAGCTCCCAGCGGCCCTGCCGGGGTGTTTCAGGCCCGCGGCATTTTTGTCGTCCCCGTGGGCCCCTCTCCAGCCGGGGTGGAGGGTGGGATGGTGGCGGGAGGGGACAGGAGCCCGGAGTGGCTGTGGGGGACCCACGGGTGGGAGGATGGGGGCTGCCACTCCAGGGAGGCTCTGACAGGTCTCTGCCTCGCTGGTTGCCAGAGTTGGAAGGGATGTGGAGAAGGCAGCAAGAAGAGGGAGGGCCCTGGGCTTTGCCGGGTTTTCATCACTGCCCAGCTTCTCAGGGATGATTTTGGGGTGACGCTGTTGCCAAGCCAGTGGGGTTCCTCCTCGCGGGGTGCTCTGGCTCTGGGCTCTCGGGCCCAGCCTGCAGAAACGCCGAGCAGCCGCAGTGGCAGCCGGAGCTGGAGCAAATCCTGGGACGTGCTACGGAATACCCAGGATTCAGCCCATCCGTGCCTTCAGCGCAGGACTGACCATCAGCAGCCGTCTTCTCGGCTAACGCGATCCCTGATCTCCGAGCGGAGCTGGGATGAGCTGTTTGCTCCTCGCTGGGATGTTGCTCCAGCTCCGAGTGTCGGAGCCGGGCTGGGGGGAGCGTGGGGGGGATTAGCACTTGTGTGCTCAGTGCAGGCTTTGGACAGACTTGTAAGCAGTGTCTCCGAGCCACGCAATCAGCCGTTGGGAGCAAGGAGAGGGCTGGACTTAGGTGCCCATTCCCGAAGCGGTGCTGCCTCCCGTGGAACGGGGCCAGGAGGCTGTGGGAATCACAGGGAGCACAGGCTTGTTCGAGCAGTTGCTTAAATTCGCGGCGCTTTATAACCTCTCTCTCATTAAGGCTTGTTTTCTTTTTTTTGGTGGGGATGGCTGAATTCTGTCGGATTTTGCATGCCACTGTCCTCCGAGAGCTTCCCAGTCATGCATTAAGCAGCGTGACTAACGCCTCTCTCATGTGGTTCAGTCTCTCTCACACTCTCCCCGTAGGGAGAATTGTGTGTGCGGAGGAATAGTTGTTTTGGGAGGGGTTTTTATTTTTAAGTGCTCTGTGCTCTGCCAGCAGGTTGGAAAAAGGTGCCTGGCACCAGAGAAGAAAGTGTGGGATGGTCCTTAGATCCCATGGGAAAATAGCCTGGTGCCTTGGACTGGCCCCTGGGAAGCGTGTGTCTCCTGCACAGACGTGCTTGTGGAGGCTTCCTCCCCCTCCTCCTCCTCCCCGTCCTCCTCCTCCTCCTCCTCACACCCAGCTCTGGGCTCTCACGTCTGCGCTGTGTCATTCGCACCCCTGGGTGCCAAGCAGGATTCCTGACCCTGCTGATTCCTTATCCTGCTGAGCCCAGGGCCCCTCGTGCCTTCCAGCACTGCCCCTCAGGTTCCCAGCCCCTCTTCTCCTCCAGCCGCCCTGCTCTGGAGGGTTCCTTCCTTCACCTGCAGGAATGGGGCTTGGGTTCAGACTCCAGCCCCGTTTTTGGAGCAGAAATCCTGGGTGCTGGGCACCTTTGGGTGACGCCCTTCCTCCTCCAGGCTGGCACAGGGCTCCTGGCATTTCCAGCTGCTGGGCCCTCCCTCAGCCATGTGAGGCATCACCACTGCCTTGAGACTTTCCCCTTCCCCTGTGATCTTTCACCTCGCACCAGGGCTTAGTCAGGACATGGCTACGTCACCGGCACCAGGGCCCAGCCCAGTGCAAACAGCCCAGTGCAAACAGCCCAGCAGCGGGCACAGCGCCTCTCCCAGCCCGGGCATCCTCCAGGAGCTCCTTCCCAACAGCTGGAGCTGCCCATCTTCCTGTCCTCACTCGCAGCCGTTCCCAACACCGGGATGCTGGAGCTCGGGGCAGCTTCACCTCATGGAGGCAGCTGGATGTGGGGGGTCTGGTGTGAGTGCACACCGGGGGTGTGGCAGACACGAGTGGGACCCAGGTGCCAGTGCCCCCGCACGGGTGACATCACACACGTGCACAGCCGGCGGCGCCAGGGGCATGCGCACACGCGGGCACACGCGTTGTGTGGGGCACGCACACGTGCAGGAGCTCGAGCTCATACCTGGGGTAAGGATGTGCTCCTTGTCCTGTGTGCAGGTGTGTGACACACCCTGCCAGGGCACAGCTGTGCTCTGTGTGTGTGTGTGACACACTTCCACACCCTGCCAGGGCACAGGTGTGCTCTGTGTGTGTGTGTGACACACCTGCACACCCTGCCAGGGCACAGCTGTGCTCTGTGTGTGTGTGACACGCCTGTACACCCTGCCAGGGCACAGGTGTGCTCTCTGTGTGTGTGTGACACACCTGCACACCCTGCCAAGGCACAGCTGTGCTCTGTGTGTGTGTGACACGCCTGTACACCCTGCCAGGGCACAGCTGTGCTCTGTGTGTGTGTGACACGCCTGTACACCCTGCCAGGGCACAGGTGTGCTCTGTGTGTGTGTGTGACACACCTGCACACCCTGCCAGGGCACAGCTGTGCTCTGTGTGTGTGTGACACGCCTGTACACCCTGCCAGGGCACAGGTGTGCTCTCTGTGTGTGTGTGACACACCTGCACACCCTGCCAGGGCATAGGTGTGCTCTGTGTGTGTGTGTGACACGCCTGCACACCCTGCCAGGGCACAGGTGTGCTCTCTGTGTGTGTGTGACACACCTGCACACCCTGCCAGGGCACAGGTGTGCTCTGTGTGTGTGTGTGTGACACACCTGCACACCCTGCCAGGGCACAAGTGTGCCCTTTCCTACGGATACATGGCCGTGCTCCGGGCAGGTGCACACCCCCGGAATGCTCACAGTGCACACCCAGCACAGACACACGCGTGTGTGCACACACTCCCTGTGTTGATGCAGAGATCTGTTGTGTTTCTGCTCGGCTCCTGAGCTCCTCCATCCTCAGCCTGGTCCAGGGATGGAAGAGGTCTTGCTCTCCTCATGCCTTCCTCCCGGAGTCACACATCCCAGCGCCGGTGAGGGCAGTTCTGCACGGCCTCAGCCAGCTGGGAATGGCTCTGCTCTGCACAAAGGAAGTGGCAGGACCAGGGAGCAGAGGCGAGCTTGGCTTCAGGGCCACCGTTTCCTCTCCAGACTCAGAGATGTATTTTCACTGTGGAGGCAGAGCTCATCTCTTCCATGTCCCCACGTCCATGGGCAAGCAGAGAGGTGGAAGGACCGGGAGTTGTTGGCTTGTGGGAAGTACCGAGGAGGACAGTGCAGGGTGCTCCACTTGCTGATGATCCATACAATGCCAGGCTAACCAGGAGCTGGGCACTTGCTGCGTGGCACCACTGAGGGGGATGGTGAGGGAGCACTTGCCCATGGAGCGTTTGCTTATCCTTGGGTGCAGAGTATGGACAGAGGGAGCAATGGGAGTGGTGAGAGGAGGGTGATGCTGCGGGGCCTTGGCACATGTTTGTGGGTGTTCATTTTAGGGCACCCAATCCCTGGGTTTTTGGGTGCCAGTGAGCTGCGTTGAACCCCTTTACGCTCACAGCTCAGCAGAAGCTGCGTGGGTGCTTCTGGACCCTGGAGGAGGAAAATGTGTTCCCAGAACGGAAACCAGGGGACGGGAAAGCTGGTGGCCAAGCCCAACAGCTATCAGGGGCTTGGTGGCAAGGCGTGTGGCTTGGCACAGGAGGGGACAGTCTGTGGGGCTGGCGGTGTGCCTGGCACAGCCTGGGCAGTGTGTGGGCACGGGGAGGAGGTGCCAGTGGTGGGGGCAGCGGTGCAGGGGTGCAGCAGTGCAGGGGTGTCTCTGCAATGCAGGGGGGCAGCGCTCCCGGCACCGCCGCTGCAGCAGCGGGGTGGGCACTGGCACAGGGTGGGCACCCAGTGCGTGCCATGTCCCAGACTGGAGTGGGAGGGAATGGGAAGGAACAGTGTGTCTGCAGTGAGGAAGGGAACAGGAGCCGCTGGCGCAGGGTGTGGGGTTGCCTAGTGACTGTGCAGCGAGGGGGATGCTGCGCTGCCGTTGCAGTGCGCCGGGGCTGGGCACTGCCAGGGGCTGCCCGGGGGGTTCCTGCACTGCAGCGCAGCCTGGGCAGGGACCCGGTGTCCCTCTGAGTGCCAGGGGCACCGGGGGCGGCAGTGCTCCACAGGCAGTGCAGGAGGGATGAGGCACAGGGCCCCTGCATCCCTGCAGTGCCGGGTGGGTGGTGCCTCTGTACCTCGAAGTGCGAGGCTGGCAGTGCCACTGTGCTGGCAGTGCGGCGAGGGCAGTGCTGCTCTGTCCCTGCCACAGCGATGCCCCTCGGCCCTGCAGTGCTGAGGGGTGGCAGCCCTGCATCCCCGCAGCGCCCCGTGGCCCTGCAGTGGTGGAGGGGTGCAGTTCCTGCAGTGCGGGCAGTGCCCTGCAGCCCTGCAGTGCTGGGTGGGCGACAGTGCTGCGTTCCTGCAGTGTCTTGTGTCCCTGAAGTAATGGCTGCTGCGGGTCCTGCTGGGCAGGCAGTGATGGATGAGAGGGAGCTGTGTGCTGGCAGTGCCCCGTGTCCCTGCAGTGCTGGGGGCATGGCAGCCCTGCATCCCTGCGGTGCCCCGTGTCCCTGGGTGGGTGTCAGCCCTGTATCCCTTCCGTGTCTCATGTCCCCGCAGTGCCAGATGGGTGTCAGCCCCACATCCCTGCAGTGCCAGATGGGTGTCAGCCCCACATCCCTGCAGTGCCAGATGGGTGTCAGCCCCACATCCCCACGGAGCAGGCAGAGCTCCCCGTTTGGTGCTCCCATTTCTGCAGTCCTGGCAGCTGCGTGCAGTGCCTGTGTGTCCCTGCCGTGCGTGGCAGTCAGTGCCCCTGCACTGGTGGCACACAATGCTCCTGTGTTTGGGTGGTGAGAAGCTGTCTCGGAGCCTGGCCGGCTCCCATCGGGTTGTTGGCAGCAGGCTGCCTGTAGTCCACCCTGTTAGTGTGCCTCGTTGGGTCTAATTACAGTTGGTGTGGTGACGAAGAGGGTGGACAGTGGCAGGAGTGGCTTCCTGCAAGTGACAGGGCTGAGGTTTCAATGATGGGGTTACTCACTCCAGCAGGGCGTTGCAGGAACTTTGCAAGCCGAGACGGGACTTTCAGGGCACTGGAGGCTGCCAGGAGCCCTCGGCTGGGCCAGCCTCAGCAGCCCCTTCCCTTTGGGAGCCATGCCAGGACCATGTGCAGCCCCACATGGTGCAGTGGGATAAGCCAGGGAAGTGGGCTGGTCCCTAACCTCCGGTGTCTGTGTCTCCTCCAGCTCCCCTGCAGCGCAGGATGAACTCGCTGGCATCCTGCCTGGGCCTGTGGCTCCTCTGCCAGCTCCCTGCCCTGGCCTCGGGGACACGTGCGGTCTACAAAGTGCAGGAGGAACAACCCCCCAACAGCCTCATAGGGAGCCTGGCCTCCGACTACGGCTTACCGGACATGGGGCACCTCTACAAGCTGGAAGTGGGGGCCCCGTACCTCCGTGTGGATGGCAAGACTGGGGACATCTACACCACAGAGACCTCCATTGACCGGGAGAACCTGCGGGAGTGCCAGCACCTCCTGCCCGGAGAGCCCTGCTTCCTGGAGTTCGAGGTGTCCATCACTAACCTAAACGCCAACAGCAGCCCGCGCCTGCTCGAGGGGCAGATCGAGGTGCTGGATATCAATGACAACACCCCCAATTTCGCCTCGCCCGTCCTCACCCTCTCCATCCCCGAAAACACCAACATCGGGACGCTCTTCCCCATCCCCCTGGCCATGGACCGGGACTCAGGCCCTAACGGTGTTGCCTCCTATGAGCTGATGGCTGGTCCGGAGGCGCAGGAGCTCTTTGGGCTGCAGGTGGCCGAGGACCAGGACGAGAAGCAGCCGCAGCTGATCGTCATGGGGAACCTGGACCGGGAGCAGTGGGACTCCTACGATCTGACCATCAAGGTGCAGGACGGGGGAAACCCCCCACGGGCGAGCAGCGCCCTTCTCCGCATCACCATCCTGGACATGAACGACAACGCGCCCAAGTTCGAGAAGGCCCTGTACGAGGCAGAGCTCTCCGAAAACAGCCCTGTGGGGCACTCTGTCCTCCAGGTGAGTGCGGGTGACGCTTCTCCTTCCTGCTTCCCCTCCTGCCTGGCTGAAGGGACAACCCGGAAGCATCGACACAGCCGTGGTTCCTCCAGGGAGGAGGGAGGGTTGGGTGGAGGAACCCACCGTGTCACCCAGGGCCAGCGGGCAGGGAGGTCCCCGGGATGTCACATCTGCTCAAGCGAGGTTGGAGAGGATGCGCAAGAAGGTGCAGCCAGAGGGGGGGCTGCAGGACACGGCTGAGGGGCAGCAGTAGGGCTGTAGGGAGCAGGGTTCTGGGTTACTGGGAGGGCTGGGACCTGAGGGCCACTGGGAGTCTGGCTTGCGGCCAGTGCGGTCTCAGTGCTGCCCACAGACAAGACACAGACCCTTTCATAAGTTGCGTTCCCTTGGCTGCTCCATGGAAACTCAGGAGGTGGGGACAGGGAGCATCCCTGCTGCCCGTGTGCGGGCTGGCCGTGGCTCCAGGGCTGCCCTGCCGTCTGCAGGGAGCCAGGGCTCTGCCCCGTCTTGGGCAGCGCTGCAAACTGGCCCGGAGAGCCCAGGGGGCTGGATCTTGGTGGATTTGGCTTGGAGGGGGCATTGAGATGATAGTAGTCGACATCTGTTTATCTGCAGCTGCCATCTTAATAAGCGGAGCGCGGCCAGCTCTCATCTGCCTGCTAATTCTGATGTGAATTTTTTAAGAATTCATTTTTCACTGTTAAGAGAATGGGAGTTGGAAGCAGATAAGGGAGCTGCATGGCCGGGAGGAGAATGGGCTGAGACGCCGCTGCTGCCATTGCTCAGCTTTTATCTTTCAGGGGGAAAATGACTTCCGCCTGTTTTGTGAGTGGAGGTAAAAGGTGGAATTTACATTTAACAACTTTCGTTCTCCATCCAAATCTGCTGAGCAAGATAACGGCGGAGCAGCAAATGGTGCAGAGAAGAGGCTGCTCAGAGAGCCGATTAGGGAGGCAAATGTTAGACAAACCTCATCTTCTTTAGAAAGCAAATAATAGGCGTGGAGGCAGGTTTATGGGGATGCAGGGCTCCTGGCGGGTGGGCAGGGATGGACGGGGCTGTGCAGGGCTTAGGCAGCCCCAATCTCTGCTTGGCTGCACCCCTGGATGCCGCGATGGAGCTGCTGCAGCTCCGCACATCGTTACCTCCCTCCTCAACCTCACCTGAGCCAGGCAGCTGCTCCAGCCCCTCCTCGGGGGCACAGCTGGAGCTGTCCCTCCCTGCTGCTGGCTGGGTCTCAGCGGCACGGTTCCATGGTTCCGGAGGATTCCCTGCGTGCCGGAGCCGGCCGGGAGGGGAGCGCAGCCAACCGGCCCAGCCGGTTTCTCCGGAAGAGCGAGGCAAAGCCTCTGTGCCCGAGGGCGGCTCCCAGCTGCTCTGCCGGTCCCAGGCTCTTTGCCCCACAGTCCTTGGCCCCAGAAGAGGAAATCCTGGTTTTTCCCCCTGGCTGTCCCCAGGGCAGGCCGCAGCGGTTTGCGGAGGGGCTCACTCTGCCGTCCCCTCGTCCTGCTCACCAATTGTCCCTCTGTCCCCCAGGTGAAAGCCAATGACTCGGACCAGGGTGCCAACGCTGAGATCGACTACTCCTTCCACCAGGCCTCCGACATGGTGCGGCGGCTGCTGCGCCTGGACCGCGCCACGGGGCTCATCACCGTGCAGGGCCCCATCGACCGCGAGGACATCGGCACCCTCAAGTTCTCCGTCATGGCCAAGGACAAGGGTGCCAACCCCAAGAGCGCCCGCACGCAGGTGGTGGTCACCATCAAGGACATGAATGACAATGCGCCCTCCATAGAGATCCGGGGCATAGGGTTGGTCACCCACCAGGATGGCATGGCCAACATCTCGGAGGATGTGCCAGTAGAGACAGCAGTGGCTCTGGTGCAGGTGTCCGACCGAGATGAGGGCGAAAACGCTGTGGTGACCTGCGTGGTGGCCGGTGATGTCCCGTTCCAGCTGCGCCAGGCCAGTGAGACGGGGAGTGACAGCAAGAAGAAATACTTCCTGCAGACCACCACGCCGCTGGACTACGAGTCGGTGAAGGAGTACACGATTGAGATCGTGGCTGTGGATTCGGGCAACCCGCCCCTCTCCAGTACCAACTCCTTGAAGGTGCAGGTGATGGACGTCAATGACAACGCCCCTGTCTTCAGCCAGAGCTTCACTGAGGTGGCCTTCCCTGAGAACAACGAGCCCGATGACCTGGTGATGGAGGTGAGTGCCACTGACGCTGACAGCGGCTCCAACGCCAAGCTGGTTTATTCCCTGGTGACAGACCCCGCCTCCAAGGGCTCCTTCACCATTGACCCTGACTCTGGGGAGATCCGAGTGAAGGCGGTGCTGGACCGAGAGCAACGGGAACGCTACGAGTTCTTGGTGGTGGCAGAAGATAAGGGCAGCCCCAGCAAGCAGGGCACAGCGTCTGTGGCCATCAACGTCATGGACAGGAATGACAACGACCCCAAGTTCATGCTGAGCGGCTACAACTTCTCAGTGATGGAGAACATGCCACCCCTCAGCCCCGTGGGCATGGTGACGGTCATCGATGCTGACAAAGGAGAAAATGCCCGGATCCAGCTATCAGTGGAGCAAGACAACGGGGATTTTGTCATCCAAAATGGCACTGGCACCATCCTCTCCAGCATCTCTTTTGACCGGGAGCAGCAGAGCACCTACACCTTCCGACTCAAGGCTGTGGATGGTGGGGATCCCCCCAGGTCTGCCTACGTGGGCGTGACTATCAACGTCTTGGATGAGAATGACAATGCCCCCTTCATCACTTCCCCCTCCAACGCCACCTACAAGCACATCCTGCCCCACACCAGCCCTGGCCAGCAGGTGAGCAAGGTCAAGGCGGAGGACATCGACTCGGGCATCAATGCCGAGCTGATCTACAGCATCACGGGAGGCAACCCCTTCGAGCTCTTCCAGATCTCCCCGCAGAGCGGAGACATCACCCTGGAGAAGGAGATCCTGCGCAAGCACCACGGCCTGCACCGCCTGGTCGTGCGCGTCAATGACAAGGGCAAGCCCTCGCGGCACGGCACGGCCCTGGTGCACTTCTACGTCAACGAGACGCTGGCCAACCGCACGCTGCTGGACACGCTGGTGGGGCACAGCCTGGACACTCCGCTGGACATCGACATCGCCGGTGACCCCGAGTATGAGCGCAGCAAGCAGCGGAGCAACATCCTCTTTGGGGTCATCGCCGGCATCGTGGCTGTCACCCTGGTCATCGTGCTGGTGGTCCTGGTGCGCTACTGCCGGCAGCGCGAGGCCAAGAGCGGCTACCAGGCGGGCAAGAAGGAGACCAAGGACCTTTATGCACCCAAGCAGGCCAGCAAGAGCGGGAAGAGCAAGAGCAAGGTGAAGAAGAGCAAGTCTCCCAAGCCGCCCAAGCCCACGGAGGATGAGGAGGAGACAGGGCTGCAGAAATCACTCAAGTTCAACCTCATGAACGACTCTGTCAGCGACAGCCCCCGGATCCACCTGCCCCTGAACTACCCTCCGGGCAGCCCAGACCTGGGCCGCCACTACCGCTCCAACTCGCCGCTGCCCTCCATCCAGCTGCAGCCTCAGTCACCCTCTGCCTCCAAGAAGCACCAAGTGGTGCAGGACCTGCCGGCCACCAACACCTTTGTTGGCACCGGGGACAACAACTCGACGGGCTCCGAGCAGTACTCGGACTACAGCTACCGCACCAACCCCCAGAAATACACCAACAAGCAGGTAGGAGAGCTCATCCTGAGGCCGGCAGCGGCGCCCCCGCTGCACCGGGGAGCCATCTGGACAGAGGTGTGGGAGTGAACGTGGACTGGCCCCCAGCCCTGCATGTGTGGCCCGGGGGGATGGCGTTGGACTACCCCGGAGCCGAGCCACAGAGCCTGGGCGTGGTGCAGGGGGGGGATGGGGACGGTGTGGGGGAGGCCAACAACTGTCTGAGCCCTTGTCAGAGCACCCGGGGCTGGGTCCTGGTGACGGTGATGCGAAGGGCGCTGCATGTGTGTGGCTCTGCATGTGGGGCTCCGGGCAGGGAATGCCACCCGCCTGCGTCCCCTTTGGGGACGGCTCTAAGAGCACCGAGGAGGGCGATGCCCACCCTCCCATCCCTCCCCCCGCTTAGGCTGGCTCTTGGGGAGGAGGGACTGGTCCTGCTCCTGCCACAGCTGGGTTCCAGCCCTGCCCTGCTCCAGGGAGCAGTTGGGAAGGCTCTGGCCTCGCTGTTGCCAGCCCGGCTCTGCTGGTGCAGCTGAACCTGCCAACAGCCCTGCGCCAGGGCGCCTCAAAGGAAGCTCTGCGCCCGCTGCGGCTGCCCAGGCAGGTGGGGCTGGGTGGAGGAGCAAAGTTCTGCCTTTTTCCCAGGCTCAGACTCCGGCTTCCCCCAGGCTTGGGCCCTCTGCCACAGCCAGCGCGGTGAAATCTGGGTTTCCCTTAGTGCCGGAGCTGGGCCAGGAGCTGTGGCTCTGCAGGAGAGGGTCCACAGATCCTGGGGCACGGGAATGGCCCGTCCGTGTGGCGGGGCTGGGGCTGTGCTGGGGGCCGGGGGAGAGGGGCACTGGGGTCTCTGCTGTGGTCGGGTCACTGCTCTTGGTGTCGCCGGGGGGGTCTCTGCGTGCGGGGCAGGGCGGAGGCAGGTCTTGGCTGCTCGCTGGTGTGCACTGGAGCTTGGAGCTGAGCCACGAGGTCGTGGGCTGAGCGCGGAGCTTGCAGGACCCTCTTTCTCGGGCTGTCTGGCCACTTAGGAGCTTGCACCACATTTCTGCTTTGGCACCTCTGTCCTTAACCAGCCAGGGAGGGAGAGGGGGAGTGAGTGCCTGTGGCTTTGCCTTCTTCCTGGGGCCCCATGGGTGAGGACCACCCACTCCCCCCCATGCTGTACCCCCTGTGCCCCATGAGACCCCTGCCCCCTTCTTTGTACCCCAGTGAGCGGCAGGCTGGGCTCCTGCCGTGGGGCTGAGCTCAGCTGCCCTGTTGGATTTGACTTCAATAAAGTTTTCTATTTTTGACCGGTTGTGCCTTATTTTCCCTGCTGCCCCTGAAGAGGCTCTTGCTCCCAGCAATTTCCCGGGCATGTTTTCCATGTCCTTGGCCGCTGGAGCACTCAGGCCCTGCGGAGGCCAGAAGTGATGCTCACGTGGGCCGGCTGTCTCCACAAACCCTCCACCACACCCCAGCATGGTCAGTCCAGAGGCCTCATGGTGCTGACCCTTCATCCCCAGGTTGACATCTCCCGTATCCAGTCACTGCCTGGCCCTCTAAGGATGTTCCTCCAGAACAGGGCTCCCAACACCTGCACACACACACACACACAAGGATGTGGACACAGTCCGAGCCGTGGCCCAGCCCGCCCGGCTTTCTTCCACCCCAACATCCTCCCTCAAAGCTTCTCCTGGTTATCCCCACGTCCTCTTGAGCCACACCCACATCCCACAGCCAGAGCACGGCGGAGCAGATCCCTGTGCCTGGCTAGCCTGACCCAAATCCCGCCGGCGCGGGCTGGCAGCCGCCGGCTCCCGCCCGCCGCAGTGCTGCAATGAGGGCTCACGCGGTTGCAGATGGAGCCTTGGCGTGTCAGCAGCACCCGGATCCCGGAGCTCCCCCACCCCGAGAGGTGATGGGAAGGAGAGATCCTCCCAGGAAGGCTTGCTGGAGCCGGGTGGTCCTCTCCCTCTGCCCTGCATGGGATCTCCTGGCGGGATGGATGGGGGTGATGCCAATGCCGTGGGGCTTGCTCAGCTCCAGCTGTTTGGAGAAAAGATGGATCCTGGTAGGCAGGAACAGTCCAACACCCCCCTCCCACCATCCAACCATCCCACCTCAGGGACCCCCTCCCTGGCCACCCATTCCTGTTTCTCCTGATTTTTCTTCCAAACTGGGGCACCCATCCCTGGTCCTGTCACACCAGTTCACCTCTTCCCCAGGGCCTCCAGTGGCCGCACCAGGCTGCCAGGCCAGAGGAGCTCTGGCGCTGGGAGAGATTAGATCAGCCAGGGAAACCAGTGGTTCTGGCTTCGGTGGTTTGAGCCCTGTGCCAGCCTTGGCTCTCACAGCCTCCTCGTTTGTTTTGCTAACAGCATAAGGTTTTATCTTGAACCATCCAGGAAGTGTCTGGGCCTCCTGGGCAGGCAGGGCTGGGACCCGCGGGGAGATGCGATGGCTGCAGAGGAGGAAAGGAGACACCAGCAACCACCTCAATAAGTGCTCCCCCCAGGGCTGGGCAGGGCAGTCTTGGGGCTTGGCTCAGCCCTGCTATCTGCTTCCCTTTGGGAACTTTCTGAGAGAAGTTTCCCTTCCTTCCTCGTCCTCAGCAGCTCTTTGATGAACCTGGGGTGAGAACTCAGGCGCTGGCATGGGGAGCGGCTCTTTCTTCTGCCTGGCTCCCAGGTGCCATCCTTTTTTACCAGGAGGGGATATTCTACATCCTTTCCCAAGACTGCCCCGGGTCCTTACAGCCCCCCACCACCTGGGCTGGAGTGATGTGAACTTGAGCGAGCACAGCAGAAGTTCCTGCACCTGCCCGTGGGCTCAGGGCGCGGTGCAGCATTAATTACTCTCTGCGGGAGGGGAGGAGAGGAATATTGTAGCTGTAATGGACAGAAATGAAATCGTTTTGTTTCAGAATTTAGCTCAGAGTCTCCATAAATTGCAGGTTTAGGTGCTGGCAGATGTCTGGGAAAGTCTCCCACTGTCCTGGGTCAGTGGGTTTTCTCAAGGTCGTTCACGTGGAATGAGCTGATAAATGGATCCAGCAAGGAGCTGCAGATGGAGCTGAGGGTTCATGGGGGACCTGCCCTGCTTTTCCCCAGTTTCAGAGACATGCTGTGCTGGGAGCAGCTCCTCCGCACTGTGAATCAGCTCCTAGGATCAGCTGGGCTTGGGTCAGATTTGGCTTTGCCAGACTGAGATCAAATGAGGGAGATGCCGTTGAGGGGCTGCAAATCCCTGGATCTGCTGGGAAGAGTGGCTGTGTCAAAGCACAGCAGCTTTGTGAGCCTCACTGGGGTGCCTGGGGGAGCACAGGACGGGGTGGGGAGTGGTTCGTTCTCTGTGCTGGGGCATTGGTGGGGATGCTGAGGGCACCACGGGCAAGGCAGGAAGGTGCGGTGGCTCCTGGCACATCTGCGCTGGGGACTGTGGTTGATGGCAGGGAGTGAGAGCACCGTGGGGTGTTTGGGGCCTCAGAATGAGGAGCTTCAGCCACGGGAGATGAGCAGCGCTGTGGTACAGGCAGAGCCAGCGTGGGCGTGCACAGGCTGTGCTGTGGGGGAGGTTACGGCGGGGTGTACCCAGCCTGCTCCCCGTGGTGGGTGACAGCAGGCTGCTCACTGCCAGCACCCCACGGAGGTGGCAGGGAGGGGAGCACGGTCTCTGTGACAAGGGGTGGCAGGGACACACATACAGGCCGTGTAGGGGATGCAGGGGGGCAGCCAGAGTCTCCCCTGGGAGAAGGCGGCACGGGGCAGGGTACAACCCCTGTCCCCAGGGAGGTGGCAGTGGGGGCTGTGCAGCCTGCACCGTGGTGGGAGGTGGCACAGGGGGTGCACAGCCCCAGGGGGAGTGGCGCAGGGCTGTGCTGTGGGGAGGGTGGCAGTGGGGTGGACACAGTGACAGCAGGTGACAGCAGGATGGGCAGCCTTGGGCAGGTGACAGCTCCGTAGGCAGTGTCTGCAAGGAGGCACTGGCACTTGCTGTCCCTAAGCCATCAAGGAGCTCACTGGGTCTCTCCTGCCTGGCTGTCGCTGGCCCCACCAGCACTGGGGACCTCGTCCTTTCTCCCGTGAAGGCACCCAGCCTGTGCTCCCTGCCTGGGGCTCCCCACACGGGGCTGGGTGACAGCACTGCCCCGTTCCCCTCCTGCCATTCCTCTCTGCTTCTCATTCCCCCCTGCCCTCCTCTTCCTCTCCCTTCTCACAGCCTCAACCTCTCCGCTGCCTGGTGCCCTTGGAGCCAGCGTTGGCCTTTCCTAGCTTGGATCTGGGGAACTCCTTTTTTCCCCCCCATCTTCCCTCTTCTTTCACAACTGTGTCTGCTCCTCTCCACCCTCTCTCCTGATCTCTCCCTTCGCCCTGGCTTTCCCCAGTCTCTCCTGACTGTGCTGGCCCCAGTACAGAAGGATGCTGAGCCCTCCCAGCGCGGGGCTGAGCCCCCGGTTGGCTCTGCCGGCCGAGCTGTGGATCCTGGGGGATGAAAGCCCTGGCTGTGTGTGCGGCCGCCCGCTCCAAGGCTCCCTGATTGATATTCCCAGCACTGCTCTGCCTGCTCGGCCGGGCTCTCAGCTGCAGTGCTGTTCTCTGGAGCAGGGCCCAGCCCTGCAGGCTGCTTCACCCGGCACCCAAATCCTGGGGCAGAACCCGGGGCTGTGACAGCATGTGTCCCCGTGGTCCCTGGGTGTCCCCGAGGTCCCTGGGTGTCCCCGTGGTCCCTGGGTGTCCCCGAGGTCCCTGGGTGTCCCTGTGGTCCCCGTGAGTCCCCGTAGTCCCTGGGTGTCCCCGAGGTCCCTGGGTGTCCCCATGGTCCCCCGGTGTCCCTGTGGTCCCCCGGTGTCCCCGAGGTCCCTGGGGGTCCCTGTGGTCCCTGTGAGTCCCTGTGGTCCCTGGGTGTCCCTGTGGTCCCCGGGTGTCCCCGAGGTCCCTGGGTGTCCCTGTGGTCCCCGTCAGTCCCCGTGGTCCCTGGGTGTCCCCGAGGTCCCTGGGTGTCCCCGTGGTCCCCCGGTGTCCCTGTGGTCCCCCGGTGTCCCCGAGGTCCCTGGGGGTCCCTGTGGTCCCTGTGAGTCCCTGTGGTCCCTGGGTGTCCCTGTGGTCCCCGGGTGTCCCCGAGGTCCCTGGGTGTCCCTGTGGTCCCCGTCAGTCCCCGTGGTCCCTGGGTGTCCCCGAGGTCCCTGGGTGTCCCTGTGGTCCCCGTGAGTCCCCGTGGTCCCTGGGTGTCCCCGAGGTCCCTGGGTGTCCCTGTGGTCCCCCAGTGTCCCCGAGGTCCCTGGGTGTCCCTGTGGTCCCCGTGAGTCCCCGTGGTCCCCAGGTGTCCCCAGGCACTCGATGGCCCCTGCATGTCCCTGGGCACTCAGCCCAGAGAGCATCCAGAGGCTGTGGATGGGGTGAAGCACAGAGGGTGGGATGCAGCTGGAGGGGGTGGAGGGTGGGGTGTTCCCGGGTGAGGACAGAGCTGGGATGTTCTGGGATGTTCTGGGATGGGATGGAAGGAGGCTGGAGTAATGAGAGGGTGTGGGATGTAGGACAGGCCAGGGAGGGTGTTGTGGAGGGAACAAGGGCTGAGGAATGCCTGGAGCAAAGGGCACGGAGTGGCTGGAATTGTGTCGGGGTGGGGAGGGCAGCCCTGGGAGCCGTGGGACAACAGCAAAGGGGTGGCTGCTCTGCTCTGGTGTCCCTGAGCTGGTGGCCAGCCAGGACCCCCCAGAGTGAATCCCCCCATGTGGGGCTGTGCCAGGGCAGGTCCCAAAGAGCCCTTTGTGGTTTTTGGGGTGTTGGACACCCAGCCCTGGTGGTGCAAATCTCCTACTGCTTGGCACATCCTTCGGAATGCTGAGCACTGTGCCAGGCCCAAATCACCTTCGTGGCCCTCCGCCCTCATCCCCACACACCCCTGTCCTGTGAGAGCACCTGCCAGGAACCCTGGGCACAGCCCATCCCCAGGGCACAGCTGTGCTCCCGGGCCAGCCACGCTGCCATTGCACAACCCAGCTCTGCTCCTGGCAGAAACCAAGATGGTCGGTGGAGATTGTTCCAAAAGAGGCTCTTCCTGCAGTGCCCTGATCCTTCAGTGCCCCAGAAAGCACAGCTTGGCTGAGGATTGAACAGGGGTGAGGAGGTCACCCCTGGCATCTTGGTTCCCCTCTTCTTGTCACCTCTGACTGTGGCTGCAGCATCCACCAGTGCAAGCTGGATGAAGCTCAGCCTTGGCTTCACTTCTGGAGTCAGATCTGCAACTCAGAGTCACTCAGCTTCTCCCTAACAGGCCCTTCATTGACCTTGTCTTTTGTACTGACCCTTTTCTGTACTTCAAGGAGAGCTACAAAAAAGGTGGAGAGAGATTTTACACAGGCAGAGAGTGATAGGACAAGGGGAACCCTTTTTAACTAAAAGAGGAGAGGTTTAGATGGGATATTGGGAAGGAATTCCTCCCTGGGAGGGTGGGCAGGCCCTGGCACAGGGTGCCCAGAGCAGCTGTGGCTGCCCCTGGATCCCTGGCAGTGCCCAAGGCCAGACTGGACATTGGGGCTTGGAGCACCGTGGGACAGTGGGAGGTGTCCCTGCCCATGGCAGGGGTGGGATGGGATGAGCTTTAAGGTTCCTTCCAACTCAAACCATTCCATGATGCTATTCCCTGACTTTCTGAACTTTTCTGGAGGTCTCTGCACCCTTGAGGACCTGCTTTCCACATCCTACCTGTAGTAAAGGCTTCTTTCCCGAGTGCGATTCCCAACCCAACCCTCTCGAGAGGAAGAGGAGGTCAGGCAGAGGACCAGAAAGAAAACAACTCCCCCAGATCCCTTGGAAAACATTCCTGGCTGTTTTGCATCAATGCCTGGTGTGGTGGAGGCTGTTTACTGCCTCAGCCCTTCAGCTGCTTGCAGGGAAGCGTGGGTGGGTTTGTGGTGGGAGCGTGGGCTGTGACCTGCCAGTAGAGCAGGAGGAAGCTCCACCACCTCATCATTTCCACCCTTCTGGCACCCACAGCCAGGCCTTGTGGTTCCTGCCCAGAGATCCCTGAAGATGCCCCTTTCCCGGGATGTAAACATCCTTCTGAGCTCCTCCTGGCTTGCAAAACACCCGCTCTGATCTCCTATCTGCACGTGGCACCGGGATCCTCGCACGTTCCATCAAAGTTCGGGGCCGTCCTTTGGGGAGGGCAGCGATTCCCCACCTCTCTCCCTGGGAACTGATCCTGCTCCGGGGCTGCCGGAGCAGCGTGCCCTGATTCAGCTCCTCGGAGACATCTTGAAAGGCCCAAGCAACCTGAAAGCCTGCAGCTATTTTGCTCCCACATGGCCTGGTTTTCACATCCTCCCAACTCCTCGGTGCTCGGGAGCAGCTGCCAGGGAGGCTCTGCCAGAGATCCGGCCCTGCTGCTGGAGCACCTCTTGGCTGAGCTCTGGACTGAGATGCTGCTGGAAGTGTCCTGCTGGAGCAGTGTGTGATGTTCCTCTCACACTCATCCATTCTTCCTCCTGCTTGTGCCTCAAAAGCACTCGAGCCGCGTGGAAAGCAAAACCCGCGCTTCAGGCGTTTGAAGAGCCCTTCGTTTTCATTCAGGCTGGGCAAGACCTTTTGGGGTGTTGTGATTCCAGGCTCTTCAAACGCCTGCAGGAGCTTGGGTGGGTTTTTTTTCCCAAGGATTTCAAGTGGATCACAGTTTATTAGGGTCTATCAGGGCATCTCTTGCCCAGAGAGCTCAGAAACCTTTGCTAACGTGCAGGAAATTTGTCTGGAGCCACGATCTGGTTTGGCCAAGGATGTGACAGCAATGCTGGGATTTGAGGAGCTCATCCATCCCAGGGGTCCTGTGCTGGGGGGGATGGGAGTTGGAGCAGTGCAGGCAAGATAAGTGGCCCTAAGAAGCCTTCCTATGACTTGTCCTACCTGTTTGATGTCTCCAAAGGGAGGTTTGTCTCACCTGGTATCTCCATTCATCAGGAGGTGCAGACCACTGAGGTGAGGGCTCTGCCCTTCTCCGCAGCGTGTGGGTGCCCAGACCTCGGGAACAGGCACGATTCCTCGGGCAAACAGGAAAAGCTGCTGCCCTTTGCCTGTGGAAACAGAGCTGGTTGCAGAACAGGTCTGCCCTCAGAGGAAAATTTTCAATTTGAAAGCAAATCAGGAAGAATTGACAGTTTTCCCCCTCTATTTCCCAAGTCAATCAGAATATATATTATATACAAATATATTTTTTTCCTAGTAATTTCTAAAGGCATGATTCTGACCGACCTTTTTGGGTTGAGCTCCGTAATTAATACTTGGCTGGATTCCTGAAGTGAAAAGTTCCTTTGCAAGAGCATCATTTTTTCATTTTCACGTGTCAGCAAAGATCTCCCCCCCTGCCCCAACCCTGAGACAAGGAGCTCTCTTGAATAATGATCTGATTTCAGCAATTTGACATGTTTTCCGTGGACAGGCTTCCATGGAAACATTCCTGGTTATCTCCATTTTTTTTAAATAGAGTCCTGAGCCTACAGCTTCGGACCCCCTGGTCTCCCCAGAGCCTTCAACACTCCCTGTCAGCTCTGCTGGGTGCAACTGGGAGCCAGATTAGCTCATTATTTTCCCAGCATTATTTTCCCACTCTGCAGCTGTTGGATTCCTCGAGGGTTTTATTCGAGTGTTGCTCCCAGTCCCGGAAGCTTTTTCTCCCTGGGATCTTCAGACGGTTTTAACGTGATTATGAGACCTCCTGCTGCGGCCAGGGCAATTTCCACTCCACACCAACCATCTCCAGAATAGCTCCATTATCAGCAGGATGGTGACAGGCATTCCAGGGCAGCACAGCTGGGCCAATTTAGACATCATTCCATAAAGATTATGACCCCTTTCCATTTTCCCGTTTGCCCTTCCAATGATTTATTTCCACATTTTCCTTGCCCATCTTCATTTCACCCAAAGAAAAGCCAAATGGCACCTCCTGGATGGGCTCGGAGCTGGGATAGGCTGAGGGTTAGGCAGGCTCTGTCCCCAGGCTGCCTAAGTGGGTTTCTAATTGCGTTAGATCTTGCTCTGAGTTAGATAAATTCGATCTGACCAGGCAGGTTGGCACCGGGCTTTGGCGGCTTCTTTGAGCATCATGCAAATTTCAGGAGGCTTCAGGGCACCTATGTGGAGTCAGCCCGCATTTTCCCTGGATTTATTCATTAAATAGTGCCTCGGGAGCTGATGTCCATTTGAGGCTGGCTGCTCTGCTATCATTATTTCGGCAGGACTTGGAGACTGGCTCTGCTGACTGCAAGGTCAGCACTCGCTAATTGTCAGCTGAGCAGCCACTCAGGAGGGGGAGCAGGTGCTTTTTGGGATAACACCTGGCTCTGGGATTCCATGGATTCCTGCGTGTCGCTCCTCTGGTCGCGGATTCCTTCTCTGGTTTGTCAACAGTGAAAGAGCTGGGGGGTTGTTGGGAACTGGGGGTGGGCACAGGGATTTGTGGGCAGGCACAGCCACCACACGAGGCCCTGTGAGCAGCACGGACCAGAGCTGTCACCCTGTGGCCAATGTGCCCTGTGGGACCCCCGTGGCTGAGGTGGAGGTGGCCCCAGTAAAGTCAAGCTGGCAGATGACAGAGCTGGGCCTTTAACTGTGCTGGCGCTCCTGCCCAGAACTGTCAGGGTCCTTTGGGGGGCACCACCTTCAGGGACGAAATTTTGGGAGGGCCTGAACGAGTGTTTTGAACAAAGGATGGGTCTCACAGGTGTGCACAGGCCACACCTTTCCTTAGAGGTGGATCCATCCATCTCCCTCCCTTGTCCAAAGCAGGCAGAGCCCCTGGGACCTGATCCCGTGCTCGGCACCAGCTCTTCCCTCAATTCCTTCGCATTGTGCAAACACGGAGCAATGCTGGGAATGCAGCTGGGTCTGCTTAAGCACCTGGACATCTGGAGATGCTGTGGCAGGGCAGACAGGACCCCCAGGCCACCAAGGGGAGGAGCAGAGCAGAGGGGAACTGTAGGTGCCAGGAGGCGACACCAAGCCAGGGCAGGGCTTGCCTTGTCCCTGTCCCTCAGGGTGCTGCTGTGCCCGGAAACGCCCTGAGCTCTTCCCATCACCTGCAGGGTGGGTGCAGAACGAGCAGGGAGGGCTCCTGGGGGGCTTCTCCTCCAAAAATCAGTGAAGCACAATGTTCTGGGGGAAGGGGGGGGGGGGGGGCATGGAAAAGGATGGGAAGAGCTGTCTCAGCTCCAGCACAGCAGCAGAAGCGCCGGTGGCTCAGACGAGCGGTAAAATGGTCGGCTCAGGGACAAGCTGAGCCCGTGTCCTGTTTCCTGGAGCTTGAGCATTGCCCTGGGTGGTTTTGGCAATTCAGCTCCAGCTTTCCTCGAGGCTTGCCCTTGTTTCCATGGCCATAATATTCCCCTCAGCCTCCTGCTCCGAAGGCTGCACTGCGCTGGAGCCCTGCTCCTCTCCAGGCAAAGCAAATCATTCCCAAGCCTCCACCCACGGAAAGCTGGCTCTGGGGCGTTCAGAGCACGGTCCCTGGGCTTCTCTTTCTTTCTCTCCGTACCCAGGGATGTTGCAGCGCTCCAGGTCGGTTTGTGAAGGAGAGGGGTTCATGAATCCATGTGGAGTTGAGTAACTCGGGTGCCACAATGGCTCCCTTGTCACTTATTTTGATATTCCGGGCGCTGGCTCTGACATTGCCTTTCACTCCCGGCCCTGTGAGTTGCTGCATTGTGGCGGCTGTTGGGGAAGCAGCTCCTTTGGCAGCTGCCTGAGAGGAGGCTTCTGGCATGTGGGGAGGCGCAGGAGCCTTTGGAAGCTGCCAGAGGAGACCGGGAGACACAGATCCTGCTTTGGGATCAGCAGCGAGCCGGTTAACAAGGGCTGGATTTCCCCCACTGCGCTCAGGGAGGGCGAGCAGGGTGGCTCCTTCCATCCCTGCCAGCAGGAAAAGGGTGCCCGGGGCGGATTTTATGGTTTCCTTTGTGAACAATGGAATTTCTCCTGCTGCTCGGTCCCTGCCCTCTGCGCACGGGGTAATGCTGTGGGTTTGTGGGGACACGGTGGCATCCCAAATTCCTCTTCCCTCCTGGCTCTGCTCTTGTTTGGGCTGAGTTTGTTTTCCCTGGGTTTAGCAAGGAGAATCCGCCTGGTGCAGGTCCGGATGGATCTGGAGATGTTTGAATGAGGGAAGGAAGAGGCAGGAGGGAACAGAGGGGCTGAGGAGTGCGGGGTCCCCTTAGCCCCATCCAGCATCCGTGAGTGGGAATCCTCACGGAACCATCAAGGTTGGAAAAGACCTCCAAGGTCATCAGGATTTGCTGTCACCCAGCCCAGAGCACTGAGTGCCACCTCCAGTTGTTCCTTGAACACCTCCAGGGATGGTGATTCCACCACCCTCCTTCCAATGCCACCCTTGCCATGAAGAAATTTCTCCCAATACAATTTTTCCTAACGTGCCCTCATGGCAGAGGGAATCAGCACAGGCAGGGATTGGTGTTGGGGGGTTTGGGATGTGCAGCCAGGACCAGGCAGGTCAGGGACAGCCCATGAAAATTCGTCACCAAAACAAAATTCCTGCTACTGCCAGATGAGCCCCAAAACTGGAGCTGTGGGTTTGGGTCTGGCTTCCCTGTGGCTGGAAGGCTGGGACAGGGCTGGAAGGAGCACAGGGAAGGGCAGCAGGGCTGGAGGGAGCACAGGGAAGGGCAGCAGGGCTGGAAGGAGCAGAGGGAAGGGCAGCAGGGCTGGAGGGAGCACAGGGAAGGGCAGCAGGGCTGGAAGGAGCACAGGGAGGGGCAGCAGGGCTGGACTGAGCACAGGGAAGGGCAGCAGGGCTGGAGGGAGCACAGGGAAGGGCAGCAGGGCTGGAGGGAGCAGAGGGAAGGGCAGCAGGGCTGGAAGGAGCACAGGGAAGGGCAGCAGGGCTGGAGGGAGCACAGGGAAGGGCAGCAGGGCTGGAAGGAGCAGAGGGAAGGGCAGCAGGGCTGGAAGGAGCACAGGGAAGGGCAGCAGGGCTGGCCAGACCTGCCCGGTGTCTGCAGGAGGACCTGGCAGAGCAGGATGCAGCCCGGATTTGTGGAATTGGAAAGGGGCAGAGCGAGGAGCAATTACTGCTGTTTCCTCACAACCCTGCAGGTAGGAGAAGTTCAAGGCAAAACGAGCAGGCAGCAGAGGCAGCAGCAAAGGGAAGAGCTTTTCCAGAGAGCACATGGGCCGGGAGTTCATTGCTGCTGGAATCCGCGGAGGCCAGAGCAGGCACGGGCTCAAAAAGGCAGGAGAGCACTTCAGAGAGGATGGGGGTCATCGGAGGGAGAGCTGCCAGCAATTCCTCCTCGAGAAAAATCCCTGAGCTGTGGCAGCACAGAACCTGCAGGATTTTCCTGGGGATGAACATCCCTGTCAGAGCATCCTTGCAGGAAGAGGGGGACGGGGGCTCTGTTTGTCCCTCAGGTGTGGAGCTGGCACAGGTGTCCCCATCAGGAATATCACAGTGAGCACTGGGGAGCCCTGAAAATGAGGTTTTTTTATCCAAAGCCACCATTTCTCAGCGGAGAAAATAGACAGCTCTGCCCCAAATCCCATTCCAGCACAGTGGCAGCAGTTGGAAATAGGAAACCAATAAATAGTGGGGGTAAAAGGAGGGAGTTACAGCAATTAGGAGAAATGAGTCGTTCTGGAGTGTAGAAAATTAACAAGCAAAGCCAAAGACATTGGGGGAAAATCAATTATTACAAAGTCACCACAATAAGTACTTTAAAAAATGCGCTGGGAAGAGGTGGAATCCAGGAACTGACAATCCCAAGTGGAGATTGCAAAATTGTTAATTATGGAGAAAAATGCAAAAGTATTCAATAAATAGTTGGCGTCATCTGGGCTGAGACATAACAACGTAGGATGTGGGACCTGCCCATGCACTGGGAGCCAGCAAAGGCGTTCAAAAGACACATATTTGACACGTTTGGATGGAATAATTTGTGCCAAAAAGTGGGATCGCTCTGCTCTGAGGTGTCCATGGAGCTGGGGAACGGGCAGGACTGGGAGGGCAGCGATGCCACGAGCAGCTGGAAGAGCTGGCTGGGGCTGTGCAGTGCTCGCTGTCCTCGGCAGCCCCAGGGAACAACTGGATTAATGGCTAAGGCAGGGAATGGCTGATGGAAATAGCACTGACGTCAGTCACTGTGGCTGATGGCAGGGGACACTGGGCACTGGTGTTACGTGACAGGTCCGGCTTTTAAACCTTTCCTTAGGCATGGTCCTGGCCTCTGTGAGGAACAAGGTCTGCTCCAGGCGTTCCTGTGGGGCTGGAGAAGCAGAGCTGGTTTATGTTGGGTACAGAGCAGCTGGAGACTGATGGATGTGCCTGCTGATAATGGGGACTTTATCATTATTATTATCATTATTATTACCATTATTAAGTCTTTTACATGGACGCAACTCTCAGGTTGGACAGCAGCAGGAATTTCCTGCATGGAAAGGGTGCTCAGGCCTTGGCAAGGGCTGCCCAGGGAGGTTTGGAGTGCCCATCCCTGGAGGTGTCCAAGGAAGGGCTGGAGGTGGCACTCAGTGCTCTGGGCTGGGCATCAGGCACAGCTTGGACTCGATGCCCTTGGAAGCCTTTTCCAAGCTGGGATTCTCAGCACGGCATTGTGAGGCAGATCTGGTTTATCCAGAGCTTAGAGAAGGAAAGCTCGGCTGGGATTCCTCGTGGAGCGAGGTTCTCCTGGAGCTGCTCCTCGGCGCCGGTGCCCTGCTCGCTGCCGTTCAGCGCCGCAATCAACGGTCTGGAAGGAAATCTAAAATCACTGCTGATAAACCTGCGGCTGCCACGGAGATTGGCGGAGTGGGAGATGGTGCTGAGGACGGAGCAGTCATGCAGAGCAATCCAGATTGCTTGGTAAACTGGGCCCGTTTAAACAAAGTGCATTTTAAGCCGGCCCAGCGCGAAGCTGCGCGCGGAGGAACGGGGAATGCTGGCTGATATCCTGGGAAGTGCTGACTTGAAAATGGATTCGGGGTGATGAAAATGGATTACACTGCGTGAGTAGCTCAGGGTTAAGAGGCTGGCACAGACCTCAGGTGGAAAAAGCCGCGAGGTTGGAGGGGCAGGAAGGCGCTGGAGGAGGCCCTGGTGAGATGGCAGCTGCAAGGGTCACCTCTGATGAGGAGTGGGGAGAAACTGGGGCAAGGAAAGGTGAGGGCCCCAAACCAGATTTGCTGTTTGCAGGTTGGGACTTGGCCCTGCTGTGTTTGGCTCCTCAAACAGAAGCTCAGGCCTGGCCCGACTACACTGCACAAGCAGCTCCTTGTGCAGAGGCTGCTGCTGGCTCAAAGGCTCTTTAACCTCCCGCAGAAAGGTCACACCAAGCCCAGCTTCTGCGAGCCAGGGCCAGGCAAATTGATTCCGTGCCTTTCCATGACTCCAGAGCGGGTGGAGAGCTTCCCAGGGCACCCGCTGCTGGGGCTGGGCACAGCGGGAGGGGGACGCTCCCCGTGCCAGGGCCACGCTGCCCTGTGGGGCTGCAGGGACAGGGCTTGGGAGCCCTGCAGTGAGAGGAGCCCTTTCGAGGGCTGCCTGGCACGAGGTGACATTTAGAGGAGGTGTTTTTCAGGTGAAAGCGCTGCTGTTCGATGGAGCCCCCCGGGGGAGGCATGGTGGCTGTCACAGGCGGGCTCTGGGAGGTTGTTTGTTTGTTTGTGTTACGGAGCCCGGCTCGTCTGGCTGGGCTGGTACGAGCACGGAAGGAAAGCAGGAGCCCGGAGCTCGGGATGAGCCGCTGCCAGGCAGGGAATTGGTGTCAGCCGGGCAGGCAGGGTGCAAGGGGAGGCTGGGGGAGGGCAGTGCTGGGCTTTACACGCTCCCCGTGGGCTAAGAGGGCACTCCGGAGGGTCATCGGCACCTGGGCAGTGCTGCCTTGTCCTCAGCTCCTCCAGAGCCCTCCTGAGAGGGGCTCGCCTGGGCCCTAACGACAGGGATTGCACCCTCTGCTCTGGCACCCCATGGGCACAGGGTGCCTGTGCCCCATCCTGGCAGTGTCCCAGGTCAGGCTGGACAGGGCTTGGAGCCATCTGGGGTAGTGGGAGGTCCCTGCCCGTGAGATGAGCTTTAGGGCCCTTCCAACCCAGCCCATTCCATGATTCTGTGACTGCACTTGGCCAAACCTTGGCCAAACCTTGGCCAAACCTTGGCCAAACCTACCACTGGGTTATTTTTACCATAGTGATCAACCTGGTCTTCCCTGCTGCAGGTGGAGGACACTCCTTCTTATCTGCTAGTGGTCCCAAACACAGACTTCTCCATTCCAGCCTTTGCCACCCTCAACCTTCTCTTCCCTGAACCAATTTCTCTCTTTTTTAAAAAAAAAAAATTCTCATGGTTTCTAACAACTGCTTCTCTGTTCTCTGCTGAAGTGGGGCACGTCTCCTCCAAAGTGGTGCCCAGCTCAGCCTCCTGACGCCCAGCAGAGCTGTCACACCCCAGCCTGTTCACACACCCCGACACTGCTGCATTTTTGGGTGGGAGGTTGGCACCGTGGGTGGATCCCCAGCCCGTGATGTGCAGTGATCCTCAGCCAGCTGCGATTACTCCTCGAGAGGGTGCAGATGTGACAGATCCATCCCACATCTGTCACGCCAGCAGTTCATGAAAACAGCGCCCAGCAATGGGCTCAGGACACCACCCGGAGATTTCATTTGATCCATGATCCCAGCTGAAAGGGCTCTCTGCAGTAATTCCTTTGGGAATAACACTTCCCAAACGATTTGCACCCACCCCGCACTACATTACCCAGGCAGGGATGTGCCGTGCTGCACCTCCGCTGTTTGCTTGCATTACTTATGAGAAAAATCAGCTAAAACAGTGTCAAAAAAAACTTCCTCAAGTCGAGCTGGAGCACTGACTGCTCCTCCTCCTTCCACGAGGCCTGCTGTCTTTTCAAAGGAAGGAGTTCAATGGCTTGACATGTTTGTTTGTGACAAACCTACAGTGGCTGTTACTCATTTCCTTGTTATCTTGTAGGTACTTACAAAGAGTTCTTTTATCTGCTTCAGTATTTTTCCAGGAACTGAAATTAAGCTAACTGTTTTATAATTCTCCAGCTCTTCTTTTTTCTCGTCATTAAAGACAGGCGCTATTTTAGCTCGCTCCCAGTCTTCTGGAAGCTCCCTGATTCTCTACAAATTCTTCAGGAAAAAAAACCAAAAAAAGTCTTGGGAAAAGGGGAAAAAAAAAACCCAAACCAACCCAGCCCTAAGAGCTCGGAAGTTACTTAAATCAGGTCTCTAAGCATCTGTGGTGAATTTAATCAGGTCCAACCAACCTTAAAGCAGCTCATCTAAATGCTCCCTCTGTGTTCCTTCCCTCTGTTCGTCTCAATTCCTTCCCCTTCCTGGCCGGTGCTCGCTGTGTGTGGGACGCCTGATTGCCACTGATTTGTAGTAAAGACACCAGCACAAAAAAAGGTATTCAGCCTAAACGATGTGTTGGCTCCTCTCTCTCCTCGTCACCTTCAGATCCCCGTCAAATAATTCCCGTCTTGGGCTTCTTCCCGCGTTTATGGTGGAGAAATACCGTGGTGGCTTTTTCTTGCTCTCGGTGTTTGTGTTTCATTCCCTGCTCTTGCCCCTTGAACTCGTGCTACCCTCTCCACTCCTCGGTAATCACGCCAAAGAAGGATTTGGTGGAAGGATTTGGAGCGGGATAATGATGTGGCTTAATGGCTCTTGGCAGGGAGCTCCTCCCCGAGCGTGAGGCAGAGCTGGGGAGGGAAAGTGTGAAGTGGGGTCTTTGAAATGCTGGAGGAGCACACACAAAAGCGGCGCTGGTGGTGACCTGGGTGCAGAATGCGGAGGATGGGAGCTGGGGTCAGGCCAGGGGCTGGCAGGGCAGGGAGGATGGCGCTGTGGCTCCGTGCTGGGCAGTGATGCCATCAGAGAGGCTTTGGGGTGGCCTTGGCCGCGCAGGGCTTTGGGGTTGGGTGGGGGACCCGCAGGACGGGGACACCCGGTGAAGGGTGGGGACAATGATTCAGGAGGCTGTGCCTATGAGGGACCTTTCCAGAGCCGTCCTGCCATGGGAGGGGACATCTGGGTGACAGAAGAGGCTGGGACAGAGCCGTGGAGGGAGTGATGGGTTGGGGGAGCACAGGGACCACGCGAGGTGTGCTCCCTGCATGTGATGGGGGGCTCTTGGCTGGGATGGAGCCTGGTGCTGAGTGTGTCAGGATGGCTCTGGGGGCTGATGATGGGGTCAGGTTGGATGACCCCACCCTTTGCCTGCATCTGCTCGGTGGGTGATGCAACAGCTTCTCTCTTGCCTGCAGTTACCTCATCGCCGAGTGACGTTCTCTGCAGCCAGCCAGGCTCAGGACCTGCAGGACCCCTCCCAGCACAGCTACTACGACAGCGGGCTGGAGGAATCTGAGACCCCCAGCAGCAAATCTTCATCAGGGCCCCGCATCGGGCCCCTGGCCCTGCCCGAGGACCACTACGAGCGCACCACGCCCGATGGCAGCATCGGGGAGATGGAGCACCCTGAGAACGGTACGTGCCCGCCCCCCGCGCCTGTCCCCTCCCCTGGGACCTGCACCTGAGGCTCCTGGTCCTCCATGATCCATGTCCCCGGTGTGGGTGACGTGGAGCTCGGCTGGGGCAGGCTGGCCACGCTCGGCTTGGTGGGAATGGGAGGATGGAGAGGAGGTGAGGCTCAAAGCAAGAGAGCAGCAAGGACGTGGTGGGGAGGGGAGAGGTGGGTGAGGGAGGGGAGGTCTGGGCGAGCTGTGGGACGGGAAGAGTCAGGGAGACAGGTGGGTGTGGCAGGGGACGGGTGGGGCTTGGAACGACGCAGAGAGGGGCCCCGACTGGGTGGTCCGAGATGGCAGCACAGGGCCGAGCAGAGGGGCTGTACCCCAGCCTGTGGGGAGCTCATGTCCACAGTCAGGGGTCCCGCGGGTGCCTGTCCCCACCGCAGGGGGTTTGGGGCGTGCTGGAGCTCCCCACGTGTGTTTGGGCTCGCAGCTGCGGGAATTCCAGGGGACAGAGGGCAGAGCAGCTTTAGTGGCACAGGCTGGGCTGAAGGGATCCGTGCAGTGGAGGCTCAGTGAGCGTGGTGGTGGTGGTGGCAAACCCCAGAGCGACGTGTCCCGCTGTCACCGTGCCCCTCGGGTCACCTCCCGGTGGGGTCCAGCTTTCCCTGAGAACCCCTGGAGGTGTCTGCGCTGTCACCGCGGGAGAGCCGCTTCCCCCCTGCCCCGGCGCAGCTTCACCGCGGCCGTGCTGCTCGTGCTGCCCCTGTGCTGCCCCGCCTGGCTGCAGCCCACCCCCCCAGCTGTCTGCTCCGGCCAGCTCCCGTCGCTTCCTTGGATTTGGCTCTGGCTGTGCACATAACATCTTGTCTCCTGTACCTGCTGCCTTCTGTGCTCGTGTCCCCAGGGGAGGTGGCTGTGGAGGTGGCAGGGTCAAAGAAACCTCTGGCAGGGAAGAGGAGGAGGCGGCAGAGGGTTCTCCTGAAGTCTCCTCCTGTTTCTGGGAGCATCCTTGATTTTGGGGCAGGTGTGTGTGTGGTGGGAAGGTGGCTGAGCGGGTGTTCAGCTGGTTTTTGGGGAGCTGCAAACCCGCTGGGTCCCTGTGTTATGGAAATGGACAGGTCTAGTGGAATGTCTCTTCCCAATTCCCAGATTATTCCTGGAGTAACACTGGAGTTCTCTGTGCTACAACCATTGGAGCAAGGCACGGTGGGGTTCCCAAATCCTTCTGTTGCTCCTGCAATGAGGCACTGCCCTGTCTAGGAATGTTGTGCAGATCACTTTCTTCCCAAAAGTGTCGGTCAGTTGCCTGGGAAGAGCAGTTTGGAGCAATTCCTGGAGCCCTGGCACAGCGTGACAGTGCTGGGCTTCCCAAGTGTTCTTGAGTACCTGGAAGAGAGGCTGGAAGGGTGGTGAGCAAGGAGATGCCATGTGGATGAGCTGAAGGTGAGGCAGTGGTGATGATGGACATGGAAGAGGGAAGGCTGAGACCTGGAATGTGACAGGAAACTCGGAGATGATGAGGGAGGAGAAGGGCTAAAAGTAGAGAGAGGAGCACCTGGAAGGTGGAGGGCAGAGAGGGCTGTCCTGGGATGTTCCTTGGGATGTTCACTGTGTGCCCAGTGGGGATGAGCAGAGCTGAGGAAGGCCAAGGCTCACTGCCTGGAGCCCCTGGGAACGGCTCCCTGCCCACAGCATCACAAACCTGCCCTAAAACCCAGTTCCCTTCTTGGCACAAGGTGCTCTGTGTGTGTCCACCTCCCAGGAGGACGGGAATCACCCCACACCCATCCACCACCAGCTCCATGTGTGGTACGGGCACCGCAGAGGCTCCCAGGGAACAACCACAACCCTGCTCTGCTCTCCATCCCCCAGAATTGGCTCCCTTCCCATGGCAGGGCTTGGCAATCAGGCTCCAGCAGCTGCTCTGACCTGCACTGGGTGCAGAGGCCGTGGCAGGCCAAGGCTCTGGGGAATCCACCAGCATTACCTGGAGCTGGTCCTGGGGCTCTGCAGATAATCTGGCACGGCACTTCAGGGGACCTGAGGAGCTGGGGTCAGGGTGGTGATCCTCTAAGCAGACTGTGATGGGACCCTGGCACTGGCAAAGGTGATTTGGGGATTAGGAGGCGCTGGGGGTGTTGTGTTTGCTCTGTCCCCTGCCCTCTCTGCATCCAACCACACCTCGTTTGTCCAGAGAAGGGTCATGTCTTGCTTCCTACAGAGAAGGAATGATGCAGGATCACCATGACCTTTTGGGAACTGTCCCACCATGTCCTTGCCTTGGCTTCATCAGCAGCACCAGCTCCTCAAAGTGATCAGATCTTGATTTTTTGGGAAGCTGGGCAGACTAAGCCGTTCTTGACCTTCTGTTAAACCGCAGAGATGCGCTGGATCCCGCACCCCCATCCCGCGGCACGAGCGCGAGGCTGACACGACTGTGCATTTTCTCAGCTTTCATCTGGTTATAAATATCCAACATAACAGGGCTTCCATTGCTTTCTCCAGGAGATTATCCCTGCAGCCGAACCAATCTGATAAGCAAGTATGCAAGGCTATTTATAGCTTTTCAACTAGAAGACAGATCCATGCCTTTTCTTTGTAGATGGTTCTTCACTTGATTAACACACATCTCAGTGTCCTCCTTTTTTGGACCCTTTCTGCTGTGCAGACTGCAGGAAAATGCTGTATTGCAGGGGCTGAGCCAGGCCCTTTGCAGGAGGAATTATGCTGGTTCTGGTGAAGACTCCTCCAGGAGCTCGGCGCTGCCGTGGCAGCTCCTCAGTCATCCCAGGCGTTTGGCATCGCCGCTGTTTCCCCTCGCTGCCCGCTGTTTCCTCCCCAGCATTTCCCTGGGCTGCTCCCCACCTCGGTGGGGCACGCTGAGCTGGGAGCAGAGCTCAGTCTCGCGCTTGGCCACCCGCTGCTTTCCCCAAAGACATCTGTTCCCCCCCGGATCCCAGATTTGCTTGGGTTGGAAGGAGCCTGGCAGCTCCGTGGAGGCTCTGCCCTGCCATAACACACGCGGGGCTTGGGTGGGGACAGTGCCAGCCGCTCTCCATCGGCCGTGGAGGGAACTGAGCAGGATTTCAGGAGCAAATATGAGCAATTTAGGATCTGTTACGTGGAGCCTCTTTTCCCTCTGTCCCTGTGAGGTGTGAACGTTTCCGAAATTGTGATTTATTGGATGAGGCATTTCTGATTCGTGTTTTTCCGCCCCCAAAATCTGTTTTATGGCTGTTATTTAAAGTGGGGACCCCATGCCATTTTTAATGCATGCAGTTACAAGCCTGCTCGGAGTATGGAATTAACAACCACCTCATGAGCTTTCCCGACGCTCTCTGTGCCGTAGGGTCCGCACTTCCCAGATGTTCACGAGTTTATCCTCACAGTTCCAGCGAAGAAACTCCGCCATAGGTGGGGAATGAAATAGGAGATTGCAATTTGCACTTTTCCGAGGTGGCTGCTCGCTCTGGGTGACCCTGGATGAGCTGGCAGCTCCTCCCTCTGCTGTTTTCGGGATCCTGGTGTTCCAGAGGCACGAGGCAGGAATCCGGCTGGTCCCAGATGCCGCAGCCCAGGCTGCTGCTGACATCCGAGGTGGGAGCAGAGCTCGGCTTTGGGACTTTGTGGCAGAGCTGGTTTCAAGCCCTCCTGCCTGGTTTTGCCAAGCCCAGCCTTTCCCGGTGCTGTCCCAGCCCCTCCCAACACCTCGGCACAGCTGGAGCGGATGGATGGAGATGCTGCTCAATAAAACCCCGCCAGCCCAGGTTTTCCTTGGTTTCAGGGAAGATTTAGAGGCACGCATTGCAAAGCTGAAAGGAGCAGCTTGTCTTACCCGTGTGCGACACGGCCATGAAATCCCAGCCCGTGATTTCTGCTGGGAGCTTTCCTTTGGGAATTTCCCACTTTGTTAGCACAGAGTGTGAGACCCCGGGGGAGCCGTGCCAGTGGCAGGTCCTCTCTGCCCCTTAGTTTCACCAGTCTACACTTAAATCCTGCTTCAGCTCCTCCCTTCTCTTCCCACGGAGTCCCACAACACCAGAATTGCCTCTCCTGGTGCGTACTCGGAGATCCCATTCAGGCAACTCAACATTTAAAGATCTCTTTGAAAGAAAACTGAGTCAAGTCCCTCCCTGTGAGCAGAGCCAAGGCAAGGGATTTTGGCAGCTGGGTCTCTCTTCCTCTCCTCCCACCCTTCCAAGCGCTCCTCCCAGCCATTGCCATCTGCTCCTGCCACCACCACAGACCTGCAGCCTCCTTCCTGGGCAGCAGCAACATCTGGCACATCTTGGATGTGTGTGGTGCTTTTTGGCAACCCTTGCAGAGGCAGTCTGGGGAGAAGTTTCCCTCCTCCTCTTTCCTCCATTTCTGATTATAGTTCAAGCCTTCCGCTCCTTCCGCTCATTTTCCTCTCTGCATGGTCTCCAATTTGCCCACAAGCTTTTGGTGGGGTGGATGTGTCCAGGTGATGGCCCAGAGCCCCCCAGCAGCATTTGGTGACACGCACAGCAGCTCCAGGTGCAGGGATGATGTGGCTGGGAGTGTTTGTGTTCGCAGCGTGACCGTGGCATGGAAACACGGCTGCACCTGGCTGTGCGTGCGCCCTGCAGTGCTGTGGGATCATGGAATGGCGTGGCTTGGAAAGGACCTTAAAACCCATCCAGTGCCACCCCCTGCCATGGGCACGGACACCTTTCCCTATCCCAGGCTGCTCCAGCCTGGCCTTGGGCACTGCCAGGGATCCAGAGGCAGCCACAGCTGCTCTGGGCACCCTGTGCCAGGAACAATTCCTTCCCAATCTCCCATCCATCCCTGCCCTCTGGCACTGGGAAGCCATTCCCTGTGTCCTGTCCCTCCATGCCTTGTCCCCAGTCCCTCTCCAGGTCTCCTGGAGCCCCTTTAGGACCTGCAAGGGGCTCTGAGCTCTCCCTGGAATTTTCTCAACACTGAGCTCCCCCAGCTCTGAGCACCTTGAGAAGGTTGGATGGCTCAGAGGATTCCCAAGCCAACCATCCCTTTTTCCTGCTCACCACGAGGATGGATTCGCAGCCCTGGGCAGTCACTGCCTCCTGCCTCTGCTTTAGTGCCAGTCATGAGCTGCTTTTTAAGGTTCTCACTGCGATTGTTGTTCAATTCCTCGCAGCCAACAGATGGGACAAAAAAATTACATTCTGTCTCCTTCCCTGGCACGGAGGCTCCTCTAGATCTTAAAACCTATTCTCTTTTTCCTACATTATCTCTAAATGTCCCTTTTGTCTTGCAGAAAGAGTTCCAGGCACATTTGCAGTCTGTGGAGTTGGGTTGGTTTTTGTTTTTGCAAATGTACCCTGCAGCACTTCTGCTTTGTTGCAGAGGCTTTGGAATGCCTTTGTCTGGGGTGTGGGATGTGGGATTCCAGCTAGCTCCCGGTCCTTGCAGACTGGGATCCAGCAGGTCACGCATCTGCCCAGCTGAGCTTGGCCCTGGTTGCTGCTTGGACTCCTCTCTAGCTGAGACATTGTGGGTTTGGGGTTTTTCCAACTGATCTTCAGCCCTTTTTAACACTCCAGGGCTGGAATTCCTTTTGTTCCCAGTCCTGCCCGGGTTTAGGGTGTCCACATTCTTTGTGACCATCTCCTGCTCCTCATCTGCCTCTGGAAATTCTCTCTGGGTCCTTCAGTGATCTTCAACACCTGCATTTCTCCAGAAGAAATCCGGAGCTTCTCTCCTTTCCACACTTAATGTTGGTTCACCCCCAAAGCCGGCTCCTGATTTGCTTAATCACCGCTGGGAAAAGATTCTTATCAGGAGAGAAAACATCCAGCAGATTGCAAATGGCCCTGGATTGCCCCATCCCGGTTTCAACATTTCTGCCTGAGCTGTAATTCCAGCCCTATTTCCTTCGTTTCCATATTTTCTGGGGAAACTCTGACGCCAGAGCTGCTCAGGGCAGAGCAGCTGTCCTGCCATGCCAGCCAGGTCACCTTCCTTAATTGTCCCCAGGAGCCCGGGGTAAACAGCAGACGGCTGTTCCCCTGCCCCAGGAACGAGCACATCACTCCCAGCTCCTGAGAGCGCCTTTAATCCTCTCAAGACCTTCTAAGAAGGCTGCTCCTCGCTTCCGACATTGTCCGAAATAGCTGTAATAATTCATCTGCCTCTCTTGCCTCAGCAGGATTATGTGGTAGCGCACACATAAGGCTGTCCTCGAGTTCTCCAAAGATCCTTGGCGGATCCTGGATATCTTTAGAGCAGTTATTTGAAGAACCCACATTTCCCTGTTGGATTTCAGTTGCTTTTTTCCCCCATTCCTGTCCCTGAGGCCACGTGGTGTGGTTGTGAAAGGTCTGGGCAGTGCAGTCACTCGGCATCAACGCCCAAGAGACAAAATCTCCATATTTCAGTGGGAAAGTGCCTTCTCCTGGGGAATATCTGGGTCCCCATGGCTCTGTGTGTGCCTGCTGCATTCAGGATTGGATTTTGGGAGTTTTCCGCTGTTCCTTGCCATCCTGGGCTGGGCTGGGATCTCCTCCATTCCCTCTTGCTGGTGGCAAGCTGGTGGAAATCCGTGACTGTCCTCTCGCTTGTGTTGTGTCCTTCACATTCCTCCCGCTCTGAATTTACTGGATGGAGAAAACTTCATCATTTCTCCTAATCTTTATTCCTCTTCCCACCTGGAAGCCCTCCCCAGGACGCTGCTGTGCCCATGCTTGGTGAGTGCACAGCTCAGGGAGGTGACCCTGCCCTCACTGTGTGCATTTTCTGGGCAATCCTGCAGAGACCCCAGGCCTGGGGAACCCACTGGGAGCTGCTGACCCCAAACTCGCCCCGCTCCTTGGGACCACTCTTAGGCTCAGTCAGCTCCATGGCAAGCTTTGAGAGTTCCCTTAAGGGAATCAGCTCCAAACAGGTGGGAGTAGAGAAGTTTTTAGCTAGGAACTCTACATGAGCTCCTCGAAGGAAGGCGACTTCTGCTGTCCCAGGGAAGGGAGGGTTTCCCATCTCCCCAACAAGGGAGGCCAAACTGTGTCATGGAACAACTCCAGTGCAAGGCAGGAGCATTTTCCACCACATTCCACCTCAGCAGGCCTGGGAACGGGTTCTCACCTGGCAGAACACGACCCCAGTGACATTAAAACAGGGAACCCAACCCACACAGGACTTGGCATTTTCCTTTTCCCTGGCAATGGTTGCAAATTCCGATGCAAATGCCCATGCAAATGGTCATGCACAGCTATTCTTATCTCGGGGCCAAATCTTAACATCCCTTCTTTGGTAGAAAGTCGATTTTCCAAAAATAGTTTACGTCAGCCTCCAACTATTCGTGGCTTCAGCTCGAGTTCGTTAAACCCAGTTCCAGGAAGAGTTTTCCAAATTAGATCCGCAATGGGAACAGGAGGGTGGGGCCCTTCTTTGCCTGTACCATGTTCCTCTCCAGGGAGGATGTTTCCTCAGAGTGAGGGGTTGGGTGAAGCTGCTTCAGGCTCTTCTTTGGTGTTTTCCAGCACATTTTAAAACACTCACCTGAACTGGGGAGCTGCTGCCGCTCCTTTGGACAGGTGGGGACAGCTGGGAATGGGAAGGATGATTTCTGTCGATGAGCCACAACACTCTGGGTGGTTTGGGAGCAGAATAGGTCGGTCCCCTCCTGCCCCTCTTGGCCGGCTCATCCCTGTCCTTGTGCCATCCTGCTGTCCCAGCACAGCTCCATGGCCAGCTGCACAGGGGAGTGAGCAGGCTGAGGTGTTGCTGGGTCACTTTTTTTGGCCATTTTTGCTCTCCAGACAGAGCAGTTTTCCCACCCTGCCTGCTCCGTGGCTCCACAAAGAGCTGAACTTGCAGGGATTCTGCGGGAGGCAGGGATTCTGCGCTTGGCATTCAGCTTTAGAACACGTCTAAACCAGAAAAAGCCACCGAGTGTAAAAGCAACAGACAGGCAGGATCCCTCAGCAGCCCCAGACTATTTGTTGTTTTCAAAGACCTGCTTCCTTAGAAAGCTCCTTTTGAAGTAATTTGACGTGCCATTTCCAGCTCCTGTGTGATCTACCGCAGTTATTCCCCCTTTATCTGCCTCCCAGTGCTCCGGAATGTCTCCATAAACCTGCCTGGCAGTGCCTCTGCCCGTGCAAGGGACCTGCATTAGCGTGGGATTTAAACCTAACGCCACAGGAGCTTACAAAGTCTCCCGTCTGAGCTTCTCGTGGACTCCGTGCTGCAGTTTCTTTCTCATAAAAATAGCAGGTGGCTGAGTTTGAAGGATCGGTCAGGTGTGGATCCCTCACATGGAAAATCCCTCTCGCTGGCAGGAGATAGAGGATAAGGGATTCATCCCTGTCCCTGGTGAAATCAATGGCAGCTCTACTGTTGAGACAGGTCAGATGTCAGTCTCAGTTGTTGGCTCTTCCCTGGGATTTGATCCTTTGTGCTCTCACCATTAAAGAATCTCTCTTCCTGTCTCCTTCCCACGGGCTCTCATCCATCGTGATTTGAAGTCCCCTCCGTTAAGTGGCTGCAACGCCAGCGCTCCGCTTCCCCGGCCAAGAGGACACTCCATAAATCTCCCATTAGTCATGGATGTGGCGAGCCCTCAACAGGGATGGGCTGCTGTGCCTCAGAGGTTATCAAACCGTGGCAGCCCCGGCGTTTGCCTCTCCTTTCCGAGAGCTCAGCTTCCCAACAGCGTCCAGGGCGCATTTCCCGGGAGCTGAGGTGGGCACGCTTCGCTCAGGGACACAACAGCGGCCACATGGTGCCCAGTCCTTGTTCCCTGGCCAGTGTGGCTGGAGCTGGGCTCCCTTTCCAGCACCTCTGAGCAGGACAAGAAGCTTCCAACAAGTAGGAATGGGGGAAGTTTATGTGTCCATGGCTGGAAGGCTCCGTTTTCCCCAGACAGACACGCAGGGACATTGTCTGTGTGTGATGTCCCCAGTGGGATGGAGAGGGGGCTGTGCCTCTGCACGGGGTGCAAGGTTCCCAAATGACCCCTGTGAGGCATTTCAGCCTCAATCCTCATGGAAAAGGAAGGCTGAGCCTCACTGGTGGGAGCACAGAACCTCTCAGGGGCTGATGGATACCGAGTCATACCTGGCTGCTCCTTCCAGGGCTGTATCCCTGAAAACAAACAGCCAGATCTCATTCCTGGGCTTGGGGGACAAGAGCAGGAAAAGATCCCTCCAAAGTGCTCTGTTCCAGGGCTCTTGTCTGTCAGGGAGCTGCTTTGATCCAGGAGAAAACAGGCTCACGTCAGACTGAGCTGGAGGATGAGGACTCTGCTCGTGGCAGCTCTTGGACATGCTTGGATTTACACCTGGCACCTTTACTCCAGCATGAGACTGGTGCTGTCAGGCTAAAATAACATCACTTTTCCAGTAATTTGGGATAAACTGGCAGGGATGCTGTGAATCGGGAATAAATCAGCTCCAGTGGCCCATGGGTGAAACCTGTGACTCTCCATGGAGTCTGTTATTCAGATATAAAATGTTCTTCCATGGATGGCCACGAACCCTCTGGACAAGGAGCATGAGAGAGGCTGGGGAAGGGATCCAGCAGGGAAGAGCAGGGTGCTGGAATGCACAGGTTCCTGGGAACAGCAGTTCTCCATCAGCCGTGTGTGCCTGGGTTAGAACAACCTGCCTGGGCCTGAGGAAACAAGGGGCAGCAGGAAAAGGAGGAGGGGGTCAGGATGTGATCCGTGCTCAGGGATGTCGGAATGGCTGTCGCGTTGTTTTATTGCTGCCGAGGAAAGAGAAAATGGAGCAGGGAATGCAAAATGACAGAGAGTGAGGAGATGTGATATTTGCCTGATGTATTTTGCTGGTAATTAGTGTAATGCCAATTAGACAGAAGTAATCTTTTTTTTTTTTTCCCCTTCTTCAGCTGTATAAATTATTGCTGGAATATCTGCCAGCTCAAACCCAGATATTAAACTCGGAGTGATGTGGAGATCTCTGCTCCTTGAGGATCTCTAGATGAAATTACCCAGACAACAGGGACCTTGACAAAAGTAAGGCCGACTCTATCCAGAATGAAAACGAATCAAAGCCAAAGGAATTTTTGTATTCCACGTCTGGCGGCTCGCTGCTTATTAGCCACACAGGAAGGGACCCCCACAGAGATGCAGCAACATCAGTGAGAAAAGGCAAATATCTCGCCTTTCCCGCAAACAATGCCACTTGCAGGCTATTGTTCCCCTATCAGCTTCCCTGAGGAGCAGATCCCGAGCCCTTCCCGTGCTCGGGCTGCAGGTAAACCCAGCCGCCCACACGCATTCCATTTGTCATTCCCGGAGCCCTCTTTTCTCCCCGTGCTACCCCGCACCGGGACAGCAGCGCCGGGCTTGTTTTGCCTCCGGGTCCCCCGGGATGTGGAGCTCTTTAATGATGATGAACGGCTTCCTTCAAAGGGTCAATTGCTGGCCTGGACCTCTCCAATCGCGGATCCCTCGGAGCTCTGTACCTGGGCACAGGCGCTGCTTTGCTCCATGCTGCTCACGCATTTTCCCCTCGCATGAGGAGCGGACCTGCTCTTGCCATCTCCTCCCTTTGGAAAAATAACCGCTAAAAATGATGCCCTTGGACCCATTCCGGAAATTCTCATCCATCTCTGCTGGACCGTGAAATCCAAATCTTCTTGTGATCATCCTGCTGCTCCCTGGTGCTGTGCTCCGGGGGTTGCAGAGCTGGCAAATCCCCTTTGCCAACCTGCCTCTGACCCGGGGCGGGGGGGATGATGTATCCCCGCTTGTCCCGCCTGGATTTTAGGATTTTGTAATCCTGGCTGGCTCTTTAAAGAGTGTTTTATTCATGGAAGCCTTTAGGACCGCCTCTGGCAGGCCTCCCTCGAGTGGTGCAAACTTTACTGCGTCTCTCCTCCAGCAGCCTGTAAACTGCAGCACCCAGGGGTAGCTGGAGGTTGATATTCCCTATCGGAAGCGATTATCCGTCTTTTCCCTGCTTTTCCTGCAAGGGCTTCTTGCTGCCATCCTAATAACAAACACAGGGCCCAGTGATATTCATCAGGATCAGGGGTTTTTCCCAAATGAGCCATAACCAGGCTGCCCCGTTCCTAAACCTCCCCATATCCCGTGTTCGCTCCTTCAGCCGGATGCTGTGGCGCTGATCCCTCCTGCTTTGCCAGGAGAAGGGGGTTTCCCCCCAGTCCTGGCCATTAGGGCAGCAGATCCTTTCAGGGCTCGGTGGGGAATCACAGCAGGAGGGCAAATGGTCCAATTCGAGCACCAGGGTTGATTTCTCGGGGTGATTTTTGCCCGCACCACAGGAGGATGTGACCAGCGCTGCTCCTGCCACGTGCCAGCCACAAAACCTCTCCCCGTGGTGCTCCCACTGCAGATTTTCAGCCTGGGAGTCTGTGGGCGTTGGAGGCGTCAATAAGGAGCGTTTTCAGCTGCTTTGTGGCACGGCTGCACTGCAGAGAAAGGGGCTGGGCAGTTCAGGGGCTTGGGCTCGGGATCTCCGAGCAGTCGGCAGAGAATCGGCCTCATTTGGTGTGGGATCATTCCCCCAAAGTTTCCCGACTGTATCCCCGCTCTAACGCTCCCAGGGCTGCTGCATGTTGGATTTCAGGTGGGTTTGGTTCCCTGGGGCTGGGTTTGGGATCCAGGGCTGTGTGGGCATCCATCGGGGACAGACATTTGCCCCTGAGCGCAGCCCAAGAGCCTCACCCTGCACTTACTGCTCGTCCCCTGAGCCTTCAGACAGGCACCAAAAATTCTGGCAGGGATCTGCCTCTTCCCCCTCGGTGTCTGCAGGACAGCTCAGGCGAGCTCAGGACAGGCTGTAAAGGAGTTGGAATGATGTGAGGGGTGCTCCCTTTCCTCGGAAGCAGCCCAGGAAAGATCCGTGGCGAGGAAACAAAGCGTCCGCATGCAAATCCGTACTGTCATTTCCTCTCCCAGTTTCCTTGGGGTTTGGCTTGACTCTCTTCCAAGGGCTCTTCCTTCTGCCTGCTCTGCTTCCCTCCGAGTGGTCTCGGCTCCCTTTGTTTGCAGAGCCCCTCGTTGAGAGGAACCCTTTTCATAAACTTGCGATTTCTTTTGTCACTTAAACACCTCCGTGACTTCAAAGGCCGGGAACAGCACTTGGCTCTGTGGCTCCCGGCCCCCCTGCACCAACAATTTCCCCCCATCCATTGTCCTGCCAGGGAAGGATTATTAAATTGTTGATGGAGCTGAACAATGGTTTTGTTCAAAGGCAGACATGCTAACGCCACTTCTTTTCTCCTTGACACAAGAGCTTTAATACCCGGCAACAATGAGAGGCAGCCACCAAGGAGCAAACACGGAGAGGGCTCACAAAGCCAGGCTGGTATTCCCAAATCCCTGTGCACGTGAACTGCTGCTCCTTGGAGTGCTCCCCGTGGCTGTAGGTGAGGTGAGAGAGCTGAAAATTAATTACAAATAATTCAAATATTGCCCGTTAATACTGGCTCATGTGATTAGGACGTGAGCAGCCGGTGAGAGAGGACCACCTTTTGCACAGAATTAAGGTTGGAAAAAAACCTCTGAGATCTTCAAATCCAACCATTCCCCCAGCACTGCCCAGGCCAGCACTAAGCCATGTCCCCAAGTGCCACATCCACAGAGCTTTGAAATCCCTCCAGGGTGACTCCACCCCTGCCCTGGGCAGCTGTGCCAGGGCTTGACCATCCTTCAGTGAAGAAATTTTCCCTAATGTCCGACTTAAACCTCTGCTGGCACAACTTGAGGCCACTCCTCCTGTCCCTGTTCCCTGGGAGCAGAGCCCGACCCCCCCGGCTGCCCCCTCCTGTCAGGGTCTTGTGCAGAGCCACAAGGTCCCCCCTGAGCCTCCTTTGCTCCAGGCTCAGCCCCTTTCCCAGCTCCTCCCCAGGCTGGTGCTCCCATTCCCAGCGCAGTGCTGGCACCGCGCTGCTCCCGTGGCTCCGTTCCTCGCGCTCGGAGCGTGCCAGGCACACACGCACAGCTCCAGCCGGGCTGTGCCTTCGGAGCAGCTCCTGGAGCCTGGAATGAGGATCATTCCCTGCACTGCGCAGCCTCGGGCTCTGACATTTTGTGCTGTGCAGGCTCCTTTCCGATCGCTTATCACCTCAGCTGCTTTCCAACACCGCAGCGTTAATTTTCCATGCTGGGTTTCCCTCAGGTTAATTTCTTTTTTCTATTTTTCCTAAGTTTTAGCGGAGCTGTTCCGGCTGGTTTTGGAGAACAAGTCGTGCTGCCTCAGCCCTGCTAACAAAGTGATTATGAAAATTTCCTTTCAAGATCCATTAGCTTAACCATGCTCTGGGAGAGGGGTGTGGGATTTGGCACGGGAGCTGCCAGCAGCAGTCGGGGGCTGCTTGTCCTAAAATGTGCGCTGAGTGTACTCCAGAACACATCCCGGGGTAGCTGCGCCCACACTGCCGTGTGTGGCCTTCAGACAACAGCATTCCCAGGGTTTATCCATCAGGGGAATGGAGTCCAACTGGCAGAGAGTAGGTTTACATTGGATATTAGGCAAAAATCCTTCCCTGTGAGGGTGGTGAGGCCCTGAGGTTGCCCAGAGGAGCTGTGGCTGCTCCAGCTGCTCCATCCCTGGAAGAGTCCAAGCCCAGGTGGGACGGGGCTTGGAGCAGCCTGGGACAGAGGGAGGTGTCCCTGCCCATGGGAACAAGAAGAGCGTTAAGGTTCCTTCCAACCCAACCCAGTCTGTGATTCCATGATTCTGTGACCCATGTCCTCTTTTGGAGACCAGCAGGAGTTTGCTGCTGTTGCTCCATGGGCGTCCATCCTGTTCCTTGATTTACATCCATCCAGTTGCTTAAATGTCCCCTGGACATTTCCCAGTGCTCTGTGCTCTCCAGTTTTCTTTGGGATGCTTGGCCCAGCATGGCAGGAATTGTCCTTTTCCTCTGGGAGGGTTGAGCATGGCTGGCTCTGCTCTGAGGCTCTGGGGTCAGGGTGCACCTGAGGGTGCCTCACTGGGAGCCCAGGGGTGCCCAGGTGGGCAAGGAGGCCATGGGCACCTGGCCTGGATCAGAACCAGTGTGACAGCAGGACCGGGGCAGTGCCCGTCCCCTGTGCTGGCCCTGCTGAGGGACCTCGAGGGCTGTGTCCAGTTCTGGGCCCTCATGGCCAGAGAGACCCTGAGGGGCTGGAGCGTGTCCAGGGCAGGGAACGGAGCTGGGAAGGGGCTGGAGAGCCCCAGGAGTGGCTGAGGGAGCTGGGAAAGGGGCTCAGCCTGGAGCAAAGGAGGCTCAGGGGGGACCTTGTGGCTCTGCACAAGTCCCTGACAGGAGGGGGCAGCCGGGGGGGTCGGGCTCTGCTGCCAGGGAACAGGGACAGGAGGAGAGGGAACGGCCTCAGGCTGGGCCAGGGGAGGCTCAGGGTGGACAGCAGCAGGAATTTCCCCATGGAAAGGGTGCTCAGGCCTTGGCTGCCCAGGGAGGTTTGGAGTGCCCATCCCTGGAGGTGTCCCAGGAAGGGCTGGAGGTGGCACTCAGTGCTCTGGGCTGGGGACAAGGTGGGCATCGGGCACAGCTTGGATGGCTGGGAGGGCTTTTCCAGCCTCAGTGATCCTGGAATTCTGTGGGGGAGCTGCTTTGGGGCTGCTTTGGGGGTGCTGGGAGATGGAGCCAGCCCAAAGTGCCTCCCAGCCAAGGCATTTTCTTGGCTCATTCCCAAGCTGTGGCATCGCCCAGGTCCACCTGGAGCAGAGCTGTCCCCACGTCCCCCCACGCACAGCGCAGGGGTGGCACACTGGGGTCCCTTGCTGCATTCCCAGACCCACCAGCACAAAGAGGCTCTTCCTTTATCTTCTTCTTCCTTTGCTTGTCCTTCCCGGGGCCTGTTCCCTCCCTTCTCCTGCTCTTCCTGGCGAGCTGGCAGAGGTTCCCTCAAGCTCCAGTGCCCTCCGTGATGAGCTGCTGCCAGCCAGGGGAGCACGGCTGCAGCTTTAATTAAATGATAAGGGCAGAGCCCCGGAAGTGGGGAGATAAGTGCAGCGGTGTCTGCCACCACACTGGCCCAGGCTCTTTCTAATTAGCTTTGAGAAGCTCTGGAGAGGCTGATTAACCCTTGGAGGTGCGGGATGAGCGCTGGGATGGCAGGAGGAGGGTGCCCAGGCCAGCCCCAGGGATGGGGGTGCAGTCCCATGGTCTGGGTGGGATGGGGCTGCAGGGGACCCTCTGTGCTCCCCCCAGCAGAGGGGACAGGTGAGGGAGGATCAGAGCTGCCCTTTGACAGGCTCAGGCACAAGGCAAAGCTCCAGGATGATATGCTCAGGTTCCTCCTGGGAGAAGCGTTCGCTGCTGTGACATCCCCCTGCCAGGAGTGGGGGGCTGTCCCCAGCCCCACAGGGCACAGTCCTGCCACAGCTCAGGTCTCCAGCCCCTCTGGAACCACGATGTGTCCAGTGACGCTCTGAGAGCTGGGGACCTGGGGACACGGGGTAAGAGGACCACTGTGTGTCACCAACCCACGTTAACATGGACTGGCAGCTCCCCAGGACCTGGTGCCACCAGGGCCACCACCTGTCCCTCACCCGGGTCCAGCCAAGAGTGAAGTGCAGCACAGGGCTGGGAAGGACAGCTGGGCTTGTGGGCACCGTGTCACCAGCTCAGTGGGTGGCCAGAGCTCTCAGTGGCACTGGTGACACTGCTCCTGGTGGCCTGGCCCTTTGTGTCACATCGGCTGGCAGCACCGGGCACCCGGAGCGTGCCAGGGAGCTCTGGGATGGCCATTCCCGTGTCCCCAGGGAGTTCTGGGATGGGGCCATTCCCGTGTCCCCAGGGAGCTCTGGGATGGGGCCATTCCCGTGTCCCCAGGGAACTCTGGGATGGGGCCATTCCCGTGTCCCCAGGGAGTTCCGGGATGGGGCCATTCCCGTGTCCCCAGGGAGCTCTGGGAGGGCCATTCCCGTGTCCCCAGGGAGCTCTGGGAGAGCCATTCCCGTGTCCCCAGGGAGCTCTGGGATGGGGCCATTCCCGTGTCCCCAGGGAGTTCCGGGATGGGGCCATTCCCGTGTCCCCAGGGAGCTCTGGGATGGGGCCATTCCCGTGTCCCCAGGGAGCTCTGGGAGAGCCATTCCCGTGTCCCCAGGGAGCCGCTGCCTGGAGGGGGGGCCAGGTCACCCCCACAGACCCCCACGGGCGGAATCCCGCCCATCCATCAGCAGAGCCGAGGTGGGAATTGGGCGGGAGCAATCGCGGTGGAATTTGGGCAGCAGGAATGCGCATCCAAGGCATGCATGAGCGGGCAGCCCCCGGGGATGGCAGGTGGAGCCGCGCTCCCATGGGATTTACATAACCATCATTAGCCCTGCCGGAGCCAGGAGAGCCCTGTGCTCCCACCTGTCCCTGCTCCTGGGGCGGGGACGGAACCAGGGCAGCTCCACTGCCCGCAATTCCATGGTTTTAGGACCTTTGTGCGCTCCTAAAGGAGCCTCAGGCGTTGGTGCTCACCTGGGTACTGCAGGAGCTGGGAGGAGGGGTTGGTTATTCCATGGATTGATTCGGACTCCCCAAGCTTTCTGGTGGATATCTGTGGGAGGTCTCTTGTCTGTAGGGTGATGTGTGGGATATTCACGGATCCAGGATTTCATTCATTGGTTTGTTTCATGCAAAGTGAGTGAGGACGATTGCCCAGCAATGCTCATTCCTCGCCTCTGCTTTTGGCTGCTGTGAGCTTTAGCTGCAAGGACCCGATTTTTCATGGAGGGCAGGTGCCAGGTACCAGATATTTTGAGAACTGCCAGTGAAATGTGCCCAGATATTTTATTTCCAGAAGGAGGAGAGGAAATTGCTGGGTTTTTTTCTCATTAGGAGAGCAACCCCCCCATCCTCCAGCCCATTTTTAGAGGAGGAATTTTCTGTGATCTCTTGACCCTTTCCTTGCACCTTCCCCGATTTCTGCAGCCTCTGGGGCAGAGTCTCAGTGACAAAGCAGCTTCTTCCCCGTTATCTCTCCCCGGTGGTTCTGTCGTCTCCCTGGAAGCCACAAAGGGACCCCAGGGGAAATATTTCCCACCGGAGTGTGACTCTGGTCTGCATCACAAAGCACTTTCATGAGGAGAATTAAGGCTGCCTGGACAATCCTAATTTTGGCATTTCCTAACCTTTGAACCCTGTAATCCTATTAAGGTGCTTCTTAACATAATTATATCAGCATGTGTGTAATAATTCTGCTTTTTATAGTCCAGCGAAGCTTGAAGCCCCTCTGTGCCAGGGTAGGAGATCATGGGGGTGGCACCACGAGCACAAAATCTGTTATAGGAGGGTTGGATTTGTTTCTCTGGGTACCACAGGGAAGCTGTGGGGTGATGGGGATTTTGGGAGCCCTAAGTGTGTCTCTGAGCCCTGTGAGCCCCGCAGGGACACGCTCAGTGTCGGGGACCATCCATCTGGGTGCTCTGCCTGCCACTGCTGTGGCGATGTGGCCGCTGTCTCACAGTGCCCGTGGTGTGACTGCAGCAGGGAGGTGGCTCCTCCAGCTCCAGCTCCGGCACACGCGGGAAGATCAGATCCCCTGGGAGTGGGGAAAGGAAAAACAGATCCCCTGGGAGACGGGAGAAGGAAGAAGAGATCCCCTGGGAGCTGGGCTGAGGAAGAACACATCCCTGAGAGCAGGGAAAAGGAAGAACCCATCCCCCGGGAGCCGGGCAAAGCCCCTCAGCCCCACCTGTGCCGGCGGTGCTGAGCCTGGTGGGTGCATCTGTCCCCATCCATTCCTGGGGGGTGCTGGGATCCCCTCGGCAGGAGCTGGGAAGCCGTTTGCAGCTCGGGAGTGTTGGAATGTCCTCCAGGAGCCGGGGACTCATCCGGGGGCTGACAGCCCCTTAACTTGGGGGCGAGCTGTGTGTGCCGCCTGGAGCTGCTGCTGTTCAGCACGAGGGCAGAGCCAGCGGGGCCGGGGCAGATGCTGCGTGTGTGTTCCATCTCCTGCCTCCGGAGCCCAGCAGAAACCCGTCTGTGCGCTGGGGAGCTCTCGGGGTTCACTGGAAGAGCGGGTGTTGCTCGCTCTTGCCCCGGGAGCCGGAGGTGTGGCTTGGAGCCGCAGTCGCCACCTTGGTGGGCAGTGCCGGGTCAGGCTCCGATACCGGGAGCCATCTGGAGCGAGGGTGGGAAGTTTGGGAAGCCATCTGTCAGGGTGTTGTAGCGCTAGGAACGGTCCTGCAAACCGTCTGCACCGGGAGGGGGTGAGGCAGCTGTGGCTGGGGAAAGCCGGGGCTGACGGGGACGGCAGGGAGCTCCGTGCCTGCGCTCCCAGCTCCCGAGCTTCCCGTGCTCCCAGCTCCCGCTGTTTCTGTGCCCATCAATCCCTGGAGCAGCGCTGTGGGGCCGGGCAGCTCTCCAGCAGCTCCCCCAGGGCCTGCACGGAGACATTGGTGAGCTCTGGGCTGGTCCACATGGGAACCAGGGGCCAGGAATGGGTGAGGAACTGCAGGAGGGATCCTGCATCCGAAGGGTGTCCTGGGGAATCAGCCCAGGGAGGGATTGTCCCACTCTGCTCTGGGCTGGGGCGGCCTCACCTCCAGTGCTGGGGCACTTTGGGTGCCACAACATCAGAGAGATCCAAAGCTGCTCCAGAGTGTCCAAAGGAGGGAGCCGGGGCTGGGGAAGGGTCTGGAGGGGCCACCCGAGGAGCGGCTGAGGGCACTGGGCTGGTCCAGCTGCAGCAGAGGAGCTGAGGGCAGAGCTCCCCGGGGCTGCAGCTCCTGCCCAGGGCAGCGCAGGGACAGCTCCGAGCTCTGCTCCTGGGCCAGGGACAGCACCCAGGGAGCGGCTGGAGCTGGGCCAGGGCAGGCTCAGGCTGGAGAGCAGGGAAAGGTTCTTCCCCAGAGGGTGCCGGGCACTGCCCAGGCTCCCCAGGGAATGGGCACGGCCCCGAGGCTGCCAGAGCTCCCAGGGGTGCACAGGGTGGGGGTGCTGGGGTGTCTGTGCAGGGCCAGGGGTTGGACTGGGTGATCCTTGTGGGTCCCTTCAGCCCAGGACATTCCATGATTCCATGATTCCCTGCTGGGATAATGCACTGGCTGTGCCCCCCTCATTTGGGGTCCGTGAAGGGGGGCTTTGAAGGAGATCCTGGCTCCAGAGCCACCTGCAGCACAGCTCCCCTCTCCCAACAGCCCTGGCCAGGGAAAAATGTGCTGGGAATGGGCCATGGAGCTCCTGTTCCCTGCAGGGAGCTCCCGCTGAGCTGGCCAGGGCTGGGATGGTGGGCATCTCTTGCACCAGTGTGGGGGCACTTCTCCAGTGCCTGGCATGGAGAGCGGGGAATAAAGGGGTGGGATAATGCAGGACATTCATTCACAGGCGGGGAGGAGGGCATGGGATGGGATGGGATGGGATGGGATGGGATGGGATGGGATGGGATGGGATGGGATGGGATGGGATGGGATGGGATGGGATAGGATGGGATAGGATAGGATAGGATAGGATAGGATAGGATAGGATAGGATAGGATAGGATAGGATAGGATAGGATAGGATAGGATAGGATAGCAAGGGGGTGTGAGAACATGGGATGTTGGGCTGCACAATCCCCACCAGCTTTTCTTAGGGTGTCTGAGGAGGGAGGGGAGCAGCAGCAGCGGTGCCTGGAGGAAGCAGCTCCGCAGGGAAGAGGTATCTGGAGGGAGCAGCGCTGTAAAACATGGAACCTGGAGGAAATGGCTCCACCGCAGCAGCGCTGCCTGCGGGGAAGGCAGCAGCGGGGGGAGGCAGCACCTGGAGGTGGCAGCAGCCCAGAACATGGCACCTGAGGGACGTGGCACCCTGGGGGAGCCGTACCTGGAGGCAGCGGCGCCGTGGGGGACGGCGCTTCCCGGGAACGGCGCTGCGGGGAGCGGCACCTGTGGGGAGCGGCGCCATAGGAGAGCTGCGCCTTCAGGAGTGCGCCGTGGGGGACACACCTGGGGGACACACCTGGGGGGGACACGCTGTGGGGGACACACCTGTGGGGATTGGCACCGCTGGAGAACACTGGCACGGCAGGGTGGGGCCTGTGAGCAGCTGTGCCGTGGGCAGCGGGGAGCAGGAGTCCCGGGAATGGTGATGGTGCAGGAGAACGGCTCCGGGAATGGTGGAGTAGGGAATGGTGCCGACTGCCAGGAGCTGTGGGGTAGGAAGGGAGTCCTTGTTGCACAGGGAGGGGGGACAGTGCTGCTGGGAGAGGATGTCATGGGAGGCCACCACCATCAGGGACATCCCAGAGGGGTCTGCAGAGCCCTGAGGGCTTGGAATGGGAGAAGGGGCATTTCCAGGTGTCCACAGCTCGGTGGCCAAGCTGCCTCTCCTGGGAGCGCTGCCCCCTGCCCTGGCTGAGGACAAACCTCTGGGCCCTGCTCCATCCCCCTGTCCCCGGGCCCAGCACAGCTCAGGGCTTTGGGGCTCTGCTTTCGGGGCAGCTGGGTGGGACGAGTGGCCAGTGGAGGCCAAGAAGGCTCTTTCTGATCCCAGCTTTGGGAAAACATCCGGTTTTCCTCCCAGCTGCTCTCCCCGCTCTCCCATTCCCTGTTTCTCCACACCACCAAGCCTCTCCCGTCCCTCCTGGCATGCTGTGCTTCCCTCCTCCCCTTTCCCGGGCTTCTCTGCATCCTCTGCTGTGCTCTGCTCTGTCGCAGCCCCACTGCCTCCCCTCCAGAGCTGCTCCAGCACCTCCCCTCCCTTCCGAGCCCTCTCCTGTGCCGCCTCATCCATCCCTGCTCTCCTGACACTGCACGGTGCCGCCGTCTGATGCAAGTGGAAGACACGGGAGGACCAAACCAGGCTGGGGTGGCATAAAAAACGTGCTCGGGGCTGGCTCTGGGCCTGTGCTTGGAGCTCCCGGGCTTGCAGAGGGCGAGGGAACCTCTGCCCGTCTCCTGCAGGAGATGGAAGCGCTGCTGTCTGAGGCTGCTGCTTTTGTGTCATTCCCAAAGTGCCCCAGAGCTCTGCTGGAATCCCCCAGGACGGTTTCAGGGGGGCGGCTGTGATGGGATGAGCTCCTGCTCTGGGTGGGGAGAGAGGCAGACAGCAAAAATCAGCAGCAGCACCGACGTGTGCCTGTTCCCGGAGGAGCCAGCCTGGCACAGCCTCCTTCCCGAGGGGCAGCATGGGAGCAGTGCCACGGCCCCAGGGGGCATCTCTGAGGGCATCCCAGTATAAAACCCCAACCGTGCCCACCAAAAACCCAAAGGGATCCGATTTTTCCTGCCCTGGATTCATCCCTGAGGAGGAGAGAGCCCCGGGGCAGCTGACAAGGGGGTGCCAGAGAGAGGCAAAGCTGCAGGAAGGGGGGAGCCGGGAGGATGGGGGGGTTGTGAGTGCCCAAGCCACCGTTTCCCTGGCTGGGAAGCACAGTCTGGAGGCCTGGAGGGAGGATAACCAGGATGGGCCAACGCTCAGGAGAAGCCGGCAACTGCACAACTCAGTGTGGCCAGGACGCCGTGGTGCTGCCGAGGGCGCGGCCGTCCTCGTCATCCCCCGGGAATATTGTCCCATTCCAGGGCTTCAGAGGCACAACGTTGCATTTTGGGTGGAGGAGGGGCCGGAAATCCCGAGTGCCCTTTGTGCACCCCGAGGTGCGAGCCTGCCTCACCACCCCACAAAATTTGGGAAAAGCGATGGGCGAAATTCCCACCAAAGATGGATTAGTGCTTGCCTGGCCGCACATCCCTGAGCCACCAGCATGTGCTGGGAATTAGGCCATGGGGTCGTGTTTTCCCTCAGTCCCAGCTATTCAGGAATTCTGCCCTACCCCGTTCCGGGCTCATGGCACAGAATCCGCTCCTCAGTGGCCCCGCAAGCGAGGGGACAACGCTGGAAAAAGGCTTCAGTGCCAGGAGCAGACAATGGGAAAAGCAGAATAAAAGCCCCTGAACACAGCGTTCCTGCTTGATCCTGCCATTCCCAAGCTGCTGCTGGCACGGGGAAATCTCCGTAGCTTTATTCCCTGCAGAGGTGGATTTTATTTCAGCCCTGCCAGTCCCCTCTGTGGGCTCTGCAAAGCTCCTTCTGCCCCAGGAAGAGGGGATGGCTCCCATCCACTCCCCCAGGAGCACAGAGCACCAGCGCCTTTCTGGGGGAGGAAAGGATGTGCAGGGGGAAAGCTGGTGAGGAAAAGATGGCCATAATTCCTCTTGGACAGAAGTGGAAGACCACAGAACACGACCTCAGAGTGACCAAGCCATTGCGTGGCCACTGGGGCACCCTGTGGTCCTGAGAGGAAAACCTGATGGATCCTCTTGGATTCAGGCTCCGTTCTCTGCTTCGACTTGCACGGAGCAGGGACGAAAACGGAGCTGTTGTGCCTCTGGTTCCCCATCTCACATTCCAGCTGAGCTGGGGGAGAGGAACGAGGCCATTTCCCAGGAAATGGGGCAGCTGGTGCATGGCCAGCCCCAAGGACGTGCCCTGCCAAGCTGTGCCCTGGTGCCGCCCGTGCCGCTGCCGTGTCCCCTGCGCTGCTGCTTTTGTGCTGCTGCTTCTGCCCCCGCAGTGTGAGCATGGCTGTGCCCTGTGCTGTGAGCAGGGCGGAGCATCCTGCTCCGACGGATCCGTGTGTGTATCCATGTGTGTATCCACGTGTGTCCGTGTGTGTATCCCTGTGTGTGCACAGCCCCAGTCCCTCTGCACGCCTGAGCTTCTGGTGTCACCACCCGGGTGGCTTCGAGCGTCCCCCGTGTGAGTCCAGCGAGGGCCACCGGGCTCCAGGGAGGATCAGGATAAAGCTGGAGCAAGGAGTGAGGGAGGAGCAGCCACGGCCAAGCAGCCTCCAGGAGGCTGGAGCAGGGCCAGGAGAGGCCGAGGAGGCAGCGGGGACAAGGGGGACAGGGCTCGGAGCAGTGTGACGGGGGGTGGCACAGGCTGAAGGGGGTGTGGAGGCCGGGGCTGTGCACTGACGTGACCCTGTCGTCCTTTTTCTGCCCCTCATCAGAGTCCCCTGAGCGGAGCAGGCTGTGAAGGGGGGCTGCCATCAGGTATGTCCGTGTGGCTCCCGCCAGGTTATCCCAGCTTCCGTGGGCGCCAGGGATGGAATGCGGGCACAGGCCCTAGGGGGAGAAGTGGGCTGCCTCAGCCCCCAGCTGAGGATTTGGGGACAGTCGCTGGGGGCTGTTGTAGGGCAAGATGTGCTCACACAGTGGTTGGCTGCTGACTTTGCCCCTTCATCCATGCCCGTGTCAAGCATTCCCAGCATTGTCTGGAGCCTTCCCTGCATCCTGTGTGTGAAAGCTGTGCCAGGGTGACTCGGGGGTGTGACAATCCCAAACTGGTGGCAGGAGGGAGCGTTGGCCAGGGCAGAAACCCCACTATGGTGCTCCTTGCTTCTTCCCAGGGCTCAGGGAGTGCCCGTGGGTCTGCCCTGCTTTTGGGATCAGGGGATTGTGTGTATCCAGTGGGAAGGGGGATGTCCCACATGTCTCAGGTCCCCAGAGCTCTCTGGCATCTCCCTCCATCAGTCTGTCAGTGGAGAGAGCTCCACGGTGGAGGAGACATGGAGGGGATTTTTGGGAACCACAGGGACATCTGCAAGTCCGAGTTCCCGCTTGCACCCCAGCACCAGCACCAGGCTGGCTCTGCCTGTGGCAGCAGGCAGTGACGTGTCCCAGGGCGCTCTGCCGTGTCCCAAATTGGGGTGGGAATCAAGGAATGGCTCATGACCGGGATGGCTCTTGGAGGGACGCTCAGCTCTGCATGGAAGTGCCAAATTCCAGCCTCGGAAGCCTCGTGACAGGTGCTGCCTGTGCCGAGGACACCTGGCCAAGGCTCGGTGACACCTGGGGGAGGGGGTGGCTGCTGTGTGAGGACACCAGACTGTGGACTGGTGTAACTGGTGTTCCGTGTCCCGGCTGTGCCAGGAGCAGGGAGCTGTGGTGCCCTCGGGTGCTGGGCTCCCTCAGGGGCAGGGTTTGGTGCACAGGGCACCCCTGGCACGGGGGGCTCCCGGCATCTCCAGCCTCTCATGGCTTTGCCTCCGTGTGCTTGGGGGTTTCAGGCTCCACAGGAGACCAGGACTGCTGCCTGGGCTTGTGGCTCCTGCTGAGGGTGCCAGGGGGAGGCTGGAATGTGGCCTGGAATGCCTGGTGGGAGCAGGGCAGGGATGCCTGAGGATGCTGCCCAGGACACACGGCTGTGCCTCGGGGCTGAGTTCGGGGCGGTTCTGCCTCTGCACAGTGAAACCATTGGTGGTGCCCAGTGGAAATTCCTGGAGCTTAGCGGGTTCCAGGTGCTGCCTAAACTTTTGGGATCACAAGCCTGGTGGCAGCGTGTGTCCCGCTGTGCAAACCCAGGCTCCCTGTGCCATCCTTGTCTCCGAAGGGGCTCGCTGAGCTCTGCTCTGTGCTCTGCCTCCTGTTTCTCTGTGGCCTTGGGTTCCCTTCCCAGCTCTGCTTTGCTCCCTGGCTGTCCGTGGGTCCGGCTCCGGGGCTGTCCGTGGGTCCGGCTCCGGGGCTGTCTGTGGGTCCGGCTGTCCCTCCCAGCCTGGGTAGGAGGGAGCTGTCCACTCCCTGCCGCTCATCCCCGCGCTCCATCCCCGCATCCCGAGCCGGGGTTCCTGGGTGTGACGCTGCTGTCCCTTGTTCCCCGCAGATCTCCGGCCTCTGCCCGATGTAGCCATGACTGGGACCTGCACCCGGGAGTGCACGGAGTTCGGCCACTCCGACACCTGCTGGATGCCCGGCCAGTCCTCCCCCAGCCGCAGGCCCAAGAACGCCCTCAAACTCTCCACTTTTGTGCCTTACCAAGACCGAGGGAGTCAAGAGCAAGTCGGGAACGGCAGCCCCAGACTGTCGGAAGAGCGCAGCACCAAAATGGCCAACCTCCGCCTGCTCCCCACGTACAGTGCCTTCTCCAATAGTAGCCATGAGCCCTGCAAGGACTCTCCCATGGAGGAAATTCCTCTCACCCAGACCTCGGACTTCCAGCCAGCCACCACCCCCTCGGCCCAGACCACCAAGAGGGAGATCTACCTGTGAGGCTGGGCGCGAGGGGCAGGGAGCGGAGGCCAGAGGAACATTTCCCACTTCGATGCTTTATGGCTCCGGCCGCTTCTCCAGGCAGGGGGCTCTGCGGGGAGCAGGGCAGGGCGAGGCAGGGAGGAGAGGAGCGCCTTTTTAACCCCGTGTTGCCCGGGGCTGGGGGTGGGTGGGGAGGATGAGAAGCATCCCAACCCCGATTGCCGAGCATCCCGAACTGCTGCCGGGGAGGGCTGGGCAGGCTCCTGGTGCGGAGGGCACGGAGAAGGGGAGAGAAGGGCTTACGTACCAAAGGTCCACGCAGAGCTGGTGGAGTTCCTGGGGCATAGGACGAGGGGTGTCCCCGAGCACGGGGAGCCAGCTGCCTGTCTCTTTGCTGTAGACTCCTGTAAATACGAATCTTAGGAATGACATTCAAGTCCTGCCTGATCGCAACTTTTTATTGTCCTTGAAACAAACAAACAAACAAAAAAAAAAGACGTTTAAGGAGAAAACAAAACAAAAGAGAAAAAAAAATCCAGACAAAAAAAAAAAAAAAGAGGAAAAACCAAACAAAACAAAACAAAAAAAAAAAAAGAGAGAGAAAAAAAAAGAAAAATAACAAACCACAGGGAGCAAGTTCCAGCTTTGAATGGTTTCGTGCGTGGAAGAGCCCCTGGGAGCGCAGCGTCCGGCCCGCACTCGTGTTCTATATTGTAAATAGAGATGTGATCAGTCCCTGAAACAGCAGCTGGGGAGCTGGAGGAGAGGGGCAGCATCCTGGCCGGACTGTAGGGACTTTGCTATTTTTCAGCCTGGATCTCTTTCTGAACGTTGTCACTGTGCCCACAAGCTGCAGGGTCCCTAGGGACTGCCCGGTGCCATAGGTGGGGGCTGCTTTGGGGTGGGGGGTGGGGTGTCCCCGGTGGTGGCCCTGCGGCTGGCGGGTGGAGGAGGGGTGGGGAAGCCCCCAGTCAAGGGACCGGCTGGGTCCGGGGAGGGGGTGTCCCCAGGCAAGGGACCGGCTGGGTCCGGAGAAGCCCTCAGTCCGCCTCTGCTGGCAGGGAGGTCGCCAGCGGCTCCGGCTCTCAGCCCATCGCCTCGGGCCTCCTCCGGGGCAGGGGAAATGCCCACGAGGCCAGGCTGTGCCGCGCCCTCCACCTCCGTCCCATCCGCCTGTAAAGCCACCATTGCCTTTGTGAGGAGGAGCTTTGTCTCAGGGTCACACCGGGGGCCGCCGAGCCCCTGCCCGCTGGACTCCCGCCGCCCTTAGGCCACAGGGCCACTCTCACGGGGTCCAGCTTTCTCTTCCATTGTCAAAGGTCCACCGGTCTCCCCGGCAGGTCCCCGCTGCCCCGGCGTCCTCAGCTCCCGTGCAGGGTCCCCGGCCGGGGCGGGGGGAGCGGAGCCCCTGCCCCTCACAGGGCTCCCCAGAGGGGGACCCCTGGCTCTGCCACTGCTCCCTTGGCAGCCGGGGCACAGTCCTGGTTTTGGGATGCACCCCTGGCAGGAGGGGTCCGGGCGACTCGCGCCTCATTCCTGGGTAGCCCTTGCCAGTCCTGGCCCGCCGGGCCGCGGGAGGGGCCGTGCTGCACCCTTGTGCTTCCCGTCTCCAGCTCCGGCATCTTCCTGAGGGAGCGAGGCCAGCAGGATGGGTGTCCTGCGGCGGAGCATCCCCGGAGCGCACGGTCCGTCCCTGCGGGGCTGGCGGGTGGCTCTACCGGGCTCCGGGGGCGCAGGGACCCCGCAGGGCCGGGGCGGGGCAGGGCCTGCCCTGCCATAGCTGTAGTGCCTGTCGGGCCCCCTGCCCAGCCTCCTCCCCCTCCAGCACCCCGCTCTGAGCAGCTCCTCTCTCTTTCTGGGGCGGTGGCGGGGTGCAACCACCTCCCCGTGCGGCTCCCCGAGGGGACACGGCGCCAGCCGAGCCCGGGCGACAAAGGAAGGGCGGCAGAAGGCGCCTGCTCGCTCGCACCCGCTGCTTCGTGCCCCCCGTGCCCCAGCCCTGCCTTCCCGCACCGCCGCCACCCCGCATCGCCCGCGGCCCCGGCACCTGGCGGTGCCACCCGGAGGAGGCAGGACCCTCCTCCCGGCCTCCCGCTGCTGCTCCCGCCCGGCCGGGTGTCCCTGGAGGCGGGCGGGATGCTCCCGGTGGATGTGCAGCCGCCCGCCCGGCCGGGATTCCTGCTCTGCCCTGCGGGGCCGCGTTCCCCCGGTCTGGCTGCCTGAGCAGCTCCCGCTCCTGAACTCGTTTTTATTGTAGCTCTGTAGTTTCAGGGCCAAACTGGGCAGAATGTGCAATTTGGCCGCGCTGGCCACGATCTTTGACTCCACTGCCAACTCGGCTGCTCACGCCTCCCCTGGGCTCAGGCAGTGGCAGTGTCCAGTGCCCCTCTTGGGGACCCCCGGGAGAGCCACATCCGAGGGGGGCTTGTCCAAGACCACCTTATCGCGGCGGGTGGGCTCCCTACCTTGTACTGGGGTCTCCAGAGGGATCCCGAGGCTGGAATTCCCGTGGCTGGAATTCCTGTGGCTGGAATTGCTGTGTCGTCTCCTGGAGCACCTGGCGATATCCTCAGTGCGAGCATGGGGGGGGGTTGGGGCGCAGAGGGGTCCCCGAGGGATGGGTTTGGGGTGGGTTTGGGGATGGGGATGGGGATGGGGATGGAAGAGTCCTGTGGGGTGCACAGAGGGGTGGTGGGGCTTTGAAGGGGAGCACAGTGGGGCACGGTTTGGTACCAGGGTTGGGTGTCTGGGGGTGCAGAGGGGCTGGGGGTCTTGGGGTGCTGGGTGAGTGTGTGGGGAAGGCCACAGTGGGACCGGGGCCTCAGTGGGGTGCCAGGGTGCAGGGGGATGGGTCCCTGGGGAGGAGAGGGCGCTGGACATCAGTCCTGGGAGAGGGGTTTGAGGGGATTTGTTCTGGGGGGAAGCTCCCAGTGCCACTGGGGATCAGTCCCGGGGGAGGGCGAGGAGAGGTGCTGTGGGAAGAAGCTCATTTGCACAATTATAAGCCAGAAGGATAAAGCCTCTGTGCACGTGGGGGGGGGGACAGCTCCCCACGGGCTCCAGTCTAGACAAGCACAGGGAGGAGGAGGAGGAGGAGGAGGAGGAGGAGGAGGAGGAGGAGGGTTCACTGTATCTCACACTGCACTAGGACAAGCCAGGGGGAAAACCAAAGGTGGGAGCCAGGGAGCAGGCGGGCTGCGTGGGAAGGATCTAAGCGACCCCTTTGTAGCTCTTCAGTGTTGGTTCTATTTATACGAGATTTCATTTCCTTGCTTGTGATGCCTTGTTTTTTGTACAGTTTTATGTACATGCAGGTGTAGCTTTTCTAAAGGAGAAATCCTATGGCAGAGTAAAGTACCCCACTATTTTTCAGATGGTGCCCTACGTCTAAGGCGACGCCTCTTGCTAAGGTTGTACTGCTCAATGTGTGATGCATTTCCCTGTGCGGGGAAGCCTTTGGGCCTTGGGCTTGGTTTTCCCCGGGCGCTGTGAGCACAAATTGATTCCCTTGTAACTCTTTCCGTTCGGAGCCGTGAGCATGACACCGTCGTGATCCCCTTTCCGTTCTCCCCTGTTCCGTTCGTTTGCTGAGCTGTCAGATGACCAACTCCATTGTAATTAGCCCTTCCTAAAGCTTTACAATAAAAGTGTGAAAACCCGGCTGCCTGCGCCCGGCTGCTTCTTCCCACGCGTCCCCCCGAGCGTCCTCAGGGAAGAAAGGGCTGGGAATGCTTTGGGATGTGCCTGCCTTCCTCCAGGTGCAAGGAGCCCTGCTCCTGTCTCCCTGTTTTCCAGCTTGGGGATGTTCCTGCACAAGGACAAGGACGCTAATCCCCCAGAGCATTTTCCCACGGAGCTGTGTCCTTCAAGGCCAGGCTGGACGGTGTTTGGATCATCCTGCTCCAGTGGGTTGGAGCTGGATGAGCTCTCAGGCCCCTTCCAACACAAGCTGTTCCATGGTTCTGGGATGGATTTCATGATTAAAACCCAAAATATTTCAATGGAAAGACACCTCCAGCCCCAAGGCTGCCTGCACCAGTCGCCAGCCAAGGTGGGAATCAGGAAAATCCCACCAAAGTGCTCCAGACCCTCTCCCACCTGCACCACTGCTCCTTGGAGATTTGCTCCGTGCCCCACCATTTCACCATCTCCTTTCTCAGGCACGGCTGCATTTTTTAGGTAGTTCAGACCCTTTGGAATCAGCTGCGTCCCTCCAAGCCAGGGCACATTTGCAGCTCTTCCCACCCCAGCTGCAGGGAGCTCCTCCAGCCGTGGCTGTGGCGTTTCCCTGCCTTTGCACAGGATCCCGACCATCCCGAGCTGCACCGGGAGATTTCCTGGCTCAGGGCAGAGCCCTGTACGACCCCTCTCTGGTGGGGTCCATACAGGTGTGGCACACCTGGGCTGTGCTGGGCTCACACACAGCCTGGCACCGCTGCCTGCTCAGCTCTATGGTTGGACCACCAGGCCAAGACTCCTTCCCAGCTTGGAAGCCTCCAGGAAGGAAGAGTTCCCACGGGAAGATGAAGCTCAGCCTCCACTCCCCTTTGCAGAGCCTCCTTTTGAGCCATCCCCTCCCCAGGGCTCTGCAGGGCCATCGGAGGGCATCCAGTGCCCCCCACTCCCAAGGGATCTCCCCTGGCAGTGAGGGCTGGGGGCTCTCAGCTGCCCCTCGGGGCAGGCCCAGCCCAGCTGGGAGCAGGGATGTGTCCCCAGGGAGCCCCGGGAGCCCAGTGCCCTTTGCTGCCATGCCGGGGAAAGAGGATCCAGGTGCTGAGGATGGTGCCAGGCTGGCACAGCTGGCACGGAGGGGCAGAGCTGCCGGCACCCTCCTGTCCCCAGGACAGGTGACCAAAGGGTGTTTTCCTAGGCAGTCCCAGGCCCTCCCTGTCCCTCCTGAACACCCCTGGCCCCGTGCCATGCCCTGCGGTTTCTCCTCACGCCCCCTCCTCCTCCTCAGCCATCCCAGGATACCCAGACACCTCCCTGATCCCATCTGTGCCTCCTTCCCCTCTCTGCTGTCCCTTTCCCAGCCACTCCTTCTCCTCCTCGTTCCCTCCTTGCCTCTCTCCCCGTTCCTGTGCTCTCCCCTCACCCCACACGACGCCTCCCCGCTCCTCCAGCACAGCCCCGAGCTCGCATCCAGCCGGCTCCGTGCCGGGCTGGAGCCCTCCGGTTTCCATGGCAGCACACATCCATTACCGGCTGGGAAGGGGCCTGCGGATGCTGCAGATGCTGCAGCTGCCCAGCACGGCCGGGGGCTCGGGCACGGGGATCCCATCAGCACCACCCTCCGATGGGATCCGGTGCCCACGGAGCCCTGCAGGGAGATGGGAGAGAGGAATGGGCACAGGGATCCCGTCAGCACCACCCTCCGATGGGATCCGGTGCCCACGGAGCCCTGCAGGGGGTGGGAGACAGGAATGGGCACAGGGATCCCGTCAGCATCACCCTCCGATAGGATCCGGTGCCCACGGAGCCCTGCAGGGGGTGGGAGACAGGAATGGGCACAGGGATCCTGTCAGCATCACCCTCCGATAGGATCCGGTGCCCACGGAGCCCTGCAGGGGGTGGGAGACAGGAATGGGCACAGGGATCCCGTCAGCACCACCCTCCGATGGGATCTGGTGCCCACGGAGCCCTGCAGGGGCTGGGAACAGGAATGGGCACCGCAGGACTGTCCCACCTGGCAGAGTGATGCGGCCTCGGTGTCCCCGCTCAGTCCGTGGGGATTCAGGCCTGGCTGGAGGTGGAGGAGATGGATCTGCTCCTCCTGGAGCCTTCCCTGGTGTTGGGGCACCTGCAGAGAGGGGTGAGGGGTGGCTGCTGGGGACAGCGGGTGACAGGGGATGGGCTGGGCCCGTGCCAGAGCTTTGTTGTGACCTGGCTTTTCCAGGTACCTCCGGTTTAATTGGGTCCTGGCTTACAGCAGCAGCTGGGAATGTGCCAGGCCAGGGACATCCATTTTGACGGGAAACTTAATTCCCGTGCCTGCCGAGGGCCTGACCCTGCAGCCCCAGCTGTCCAGCTGCCTGCACAGACCTGGCAGGGTCATTTCCAGGGCTTGCATGGTAATGGGGATGAGGTTTGGGATGTCTCACTGGCTCCAGCAGTGCAGTGGCACCGTTTCCTCACAGACTGCCTTTCCTGAGGGTTTTCCATGCAGGAATATGCCCAGCCCTAAGCTCTGTGGGGTTTAAAGCTGGATTTTCAGTAGCCACAGGAGCACAGGAGGGTTTGGGTTGGAAGGGACCTGCCATGGGCAGGGACACCTCCCACTGTCCCAGGCTGCTCCAACCCCAATGTCCAGCCTGGCCTTGGGCACTGCCAGGGATCCAGGGGCAGCCACAGCTGCTCTGGGCAGCCTCAGGGCCTCACCCCCTCACCATCTGTGCTCGTGTGCTCCCTTCCCTGAGCTCCTGACTCCCAGAGCAATGGGCATTTCTGGGAGCTGGAAACAGGGAGCCAGGTGGGAACCTCAGAACGGCCTCATCTGTTCTTCCTGAATCCTTAAAGAATTTCAAAGATGCTGAGGTGGTTCCTGGGCCAAGCAGCTCCGGTGGGGGCAGGGAGTGAGCCAGCAGAGCCCTGCCCAGGGCTGGCTGAGCACTGAGTGCCCAGCAGGGTGGATTTTTCCTTGGATGAGCAACGGGACAGCTCTTTCTGCTGTGATGATGGCCACAAATCCCTGCTGGCATGGAAGCAGGGCTCTGGCTCACCGCGGAGCCAGCCCGGTGCTCAGGGTAGAGGTTCCAAAAGAATTGAAGAGCTGACACCACTCTTTTTTATCACCAGATGTGTTTTATTCCACGATTCCCAGAGGCAGCAGCGAAACCTGCAGAGCAGGACCATGGAGAGGGCAGGGAGAGGCTCCAGCGGCCGGACCAGGGTTGGGAACAGAGCCCGGAGCGCCGGAGGAGCGGGACCGTGGCTGGGGCAGCCGCTCCCTCCTTCCTGCGCCGGCTGCGGGAGGTGCCCGGCCCCGCACGGCCCCGCCAGGCGCTCCGCTAATAGGATGAGCGAGAGACAAGCCCGCGGTGGCCCCGGAGCCTGGCCCTGCATATGTTGTGGTGGCCTCTGGGGGAGATTGGATATTGTGCTGCAGGAGAAGCCCCTGTAATCGCCCGCAGGATGATTGGGATTTGCAGCAGCTCAGAGGAGGCTGGGGGGCCCGGCCCCAGGCAGTTTGCTCGGTGTCTCTGCTTGTCTGGCACTCTGATGAAGGGGATTAGGAGATTTAGAGGCAGCCCAGCCCCCTCTCTGGGGGGCTCTGGAGCCGGAGCCCCGGCAGAACGCACGGCTCCGTCGATTCCCACTGGCAGATTGATGGGGACAGGGCCGGGGTGCTGCCACCAGCAGCTGATCACGGGCGGGAGCTCTGCTCCTCTGCCAGCGGGGAACTGCCACCCCAGCACAGGGAGAGGCCCTCACCTCCTCCCTGGCCAGCTGATCATACCAAAGCCGCTTCCACCCCACACTGCCCCCATCCCTCACCCCCAGAGCTCTCACCCTACACTGCCCCCATCCCTCATCCCCAGAGCTCTCACCCCACACTACCCCCATCCCTCATCACCAGAGCTCTCACCCCACACTTCCCCCATCCCTCATCCCAAAGCAGCTTCCACCCCACACTGCCCCCATCCCTCACCCCCAGAGCTCTCACCCTACACTGCCCCCATCCCTCATCCCCAGAGCTCTCACCCCACACTGCCCCCATCCCTCATCTCCAGAGCTCTCACCCCACCCCGTCCCCGCCTTTTCTCCGCTCCCAGCCCCTCCCAGTGCTCCGAGCCCCCTTTATCCCAGTGTGAACCCCCAGGCTGGCCTGGCATCATGATTTAATCCCACAAGGAGGCACAGCTGCCTGGACCGAGCTCTCCTGCCCATCTGCCCGAGCTGAGCCTGGCCCAGAGCATGGCCCAGCCACTCCCTGGATAAGGCAGGCTCGGGGGCTTAGTGCGAGCGGCCCTAATGGGATTAGCGCGAATGGGAGCCACGCTCGGCGCCACGGAGAGGGATCCGTGCCTGCCCTCCCTCCCCGGCTCCTTCCCTGCCCGTCCATCCGCCCAGCAGGTGCCAATCACACCTCAGCACCCACATTCCTGGGGAAAGGCAGCTTTGGAAAACTCCTGCAGATGAACGCCTGCCTCGGATCCGATCTCTCAGCTCCCTGAGCCCATCGCTCCACCCTGATCTCATTATGGACACGGCTCAGTCCCACTTGCACTCCTGAAACAGCCCCAACCTGCAAAGTTTGACTCCAGAGAGAGAAGGTTTTTTCCCAAAAGCTTTAAAAAAGGGGTTTTAAAAGGGGTTGGACATCCAACCCCTCCTCAGTTCCCTCTTTGCCGCAGCCTTGTCACAGTTCCAGCGCTGCAGGGACGCTCTGGAGCCCGTGAGGCTCAGTTTGGCTTTCTGGGAAGCTTGGGAAGGATCCCACAGGAAAACCATCAGGCCCAGTGATTAATTAGTGTTGTAATGACACCAAGGATCCCCCATAACCCACTGAGGTGTCACCCTGCAAGCACAGGGCAGAGAGTTCTGCTCCTCTGGCACTGCCACACATGGGATTTTGGGAAGGAATTGTTCCCTGGGAGGGTGCCAAGCCCTGGCACAGGGTGCCCAGAGCAGCTGTGGCTGCCCCTGGATCCCTGGCAGTGCCCAAGGCAGGCTGGACATTGGGGCTTGGAGCAGCCTGGGACAGTGGGAGGTGTCCCTGCCATGGCAGGGGGTGCAGCAAACCGGTTTTTAGGGTTGCTTCCAACCCAAACCATTCCATGTTCTATGACCCTATGGAATCAGGCAGAGCTGATTGTGGTCCCAGGACTTTGTGTGGCCTTTGGGCAACACCTCTGGAATCAACGGGATTGAATCATTCCTCAGTTTCCCTGCATGGAGCTGATCTGGAGGAGCCACCAGGGAAGGCTGAGGCTGCTCTGCCCCCTCACAGCTCGTTGCCTGCATGCTGCCACCACATTCCAGTGGCACCTCCTCCGCCCGGGCAGACTCCAACAAAAACCCCTCACAAATCCAGGAAAAACCCCCAAATCCAGTTCTTTCTCCTCAAACACAGTAGGGGGTTGCCAAAGGAGGATGTCCATCCTTAGGGAATGGATAACGGAGGCCGCCTTGCCTGGCCCTCACACCGAGCACTCACCCCGAAGGTGCCTCCTGGGTGCAGCCACTTCCACCTGCTCCAAACATAAGGCCAGGAAAAGGGAACACGAGGCCTTCAAGGAAAGCCTGGAACAAAGCAGAGGGCTGGGTACCAGAGGGATTCGGCTGTAACGGAGCAGGGACAGCGGGGATGGGGCTGCAAAGTGCTGGGAAGGGCTGGTGTGCAGGGCAGGGATGTGGGGAAGCACTGGGAAAGCGTCAGGAGGGATGGAGCTTTCTTACCCTCCTTATCTCTACCCTGAATCCTTCCCTGTGCTCTCCATCCCACCCCACTCACTGCTCTGCTCCTGGTTCTGGTCCTCTGGGACCGTGGCAGGGCCGGCTCCTCCATCCACACACAGATCCCAGCTCCCTGAGAGCGGATCCATGACTCCCTCACGTGTGGCTCCTCCATCCACACACAGATCCCAGCTCCCTGAGAGCAGATCCATGATTCCCTCACGTGTGGCTCCTCCATCCACACACAGATCCCAGCTCCCTGAGAACAGATCCATGACTTCCTCACGTGTGGCTCCTCCATCCACACGCAGATCCCAGCTCCCTGAGAGCACATCCATGACTCCCTCACGTGTGGGTCCTGCAGGATTTGTATCAGCAGCCACCCCAGCCTCGCTGCCAGGGCACTGCATTCCTTTCCTGGGAGAAGCTCTGCGCATCCCAGCCCTTTCCAAGCTTGCTGGGAAGGATGGCGCCTTTCCCAGGGTCTCTCTGGCTGCCAGGGCAGCTCTGCCATGGCACAGCTCCCTCGCTGTGCGGACGAGCTCATCCCAAGTGTGATGGCATCATCTGCACCCCAAAAGTCTTTGCTGGGGGTGAGGAGGGTGGGGAAGGACCCTCAATTTCCGAGGAGGAAAAGCCAAGGAGAGGCTGTTTTCCCCCGGCCTCCCCAGAGCCTGAGAGCTGCTGAATTATGCTCATGACTCAAACGTGCAGGAGATGAGGACATGATCAAATCCCACTCGCTGCTCCAGGGCTCCGCCTCCGGCCGATGGATGCCGGAATCTGCTCCGGCACAGCCAGGGCTGAGAGCAGCGGGAGGCAACGCTGGGACCCTTCACAGGCCCTCGGATGGCCTTGGGGACACGGTGGGATCCCAAACGGGTCACAAATGCGATGGAAAATCAGCCCCAGCTGAGCCTTCGGGGCTCTGGTTTTCCCCTCTGCAGGCAAAAGTGAGCTCCCTGAGATCCTCACCCTGCTTGGGAAACACCAGGAAACACCAAATCCCACAGGTCTCGTGCCGGAACTGTGGGATGTCCCCTCCAGCTTTCTCCCTCCTGGCTTTCATCCCTCGTGTTTGTCCTCCCATGCCCTTCCCACCCCCTCCTTTCCTGAGGAACCCCAGGACCTGTCGGGTGCCTGGAGAGGCCCTGGTTGTCTTCTCAGTGTGTGCCCAGCCCTGGTGACCCGGAATGTGTCACCAACCGGAGCCTGGCCAGCCTGAGCTCCATCCTTCATCCCTGTCCTTTGGCACCAGACCGATGCCAGCCCTCCCCCTGCCAGCGGCACAGAGGTGCCACACGCTCTGGAGCGGGACTCACTTCATCCAGCCTGTCCCTGTCTGCAGCTGGACACTCCCTGGCAGCTTCCCAGGGCAGATCTGGGGTGCAGCAGGGACATTTCTCCAGGAGCAATTCCCCCCTGGTTTAACCTCGCACGAGACAGCAGAGAGTGGGAGGCTGGAGCTGAGGTGGCACCCAGCCCCTCTGGGGACAGCTCTGGGCCTGGCACTGGGCACAGCTCTCCTGCCCTGGGCACGAGGGGTCGGAGCACGGGCTGGGAAAAAGGGAAGCACCGGGAATGCTGTGAAGAGGGACGAGGAGCGAGGCCTTGTCTACAATCCCTCAGCATCCCAAGGTGGGACAGGAGCAGAGAAACGACGCCAGGAGCAGCCAGTGAGGGTGGAGAGGCGAGCCCAGGTGGCACCTGCAGATCCACTGGAGAAAAGGATGGGATGGGATGGGATGGGATGGGATGGGATGGGATGGGATGGGATGGGATGGGATGGGATGGGATGGGATGGGATGGGATGGGATGGGAAGAGCTCTGTGGGGTCCTGCATGCCACGCTGGGCAGCTGGGTGGACACGGCGAGGGCAAACCTCCCTCAGCACCTCGTCCCTGGGCTGGGCTGGGCTGGGGGTGTCCACAGCAGCCTGGGGACAGTGCCAGCTGTGGGGGCAGTGCCACCCGGCTTTGCACACCCACACACACCCCCACATCCTCCTGCCCGCGGGTACCACAGGGCTGTGAGTGCAAGGCTGAGCTACCACATGTCCGGGGGGGACACAGAGCGCGTCCCCGTGTGTCCCCGGGCAGGGGCTGGGTGCCACGCACCCACGCAGAGCATGTCCCCGTGTGTCCCCCGAGCACGGGGTGGGTGTCGCACCCAGCCTGGGCTCTCCCCGCCCCCAGCCCGAGGCGGGTGCGGCTGCCGCGCAGGGCCCGGGGCCGTTATTATTCTTTATTAGTTTTCCTGTCCGTCTGACATATTCTTTATCACTCTGTCTCAATCTTTCACTCATCCTCCTGCTCTCCCTCAATCATCCCCGATTAGTTTTCCTGTCTGCCTCCCATTCCCGGATTCCTCATCAGGCGCTCCCTCCCCCGCTCCTCCCTGCTCCCCTCCCATCCCCTCTCCCGCACTGCCCCGGTGGCGTGGAATTCTCGGGAATTGCGGGGCCATCGTGGCTGTTCTCCAGGAGCTGGTGGCTGCCCAGCGCTCCCGCTCCATCTCCATCCCCGCCCTGGGAGCTGCCAGCAGCATCCCGGGGATGTCGAGGGCCTCCAGCCCCCGCCCTGGCGCGGACGGTGCTGAATCGGCTGCAAGCTGAGCCCCTGGCTCCGAGCAGCTCAGGAGGAGCCAACATCTCCTCGGATCCCCTGGGATCTGCTCTGCTCCTGCTTCCCCACCCCGCCGCTCCTCCTCCTGGTGCCTCATTCCCATTCCCCTTCCAGTGGAAGTCCCTGCACAGGCTGGTGCTGGAGGACTGGGTGAGGCTGAAGGCAACTGGCCAGCAGAGCCAGAAGAGGCCCTGGCTGGCAGCCCCGGGCCGATTCCCAGCTTTTAATGCCTCTCATCCACGTCTGGCGCTGCTCCTGCCAGGATGTCCCCACCAAGCACACGTGAGGGGGTCAGAGCCAGGGATGGATGCTCGGGAAGGAATCTTTGGCTAAAGGCAGAGGATGGGTGCAGACGTGGCTGCATCCCCCAGCAGAAAGGACACAAATATTTCACCTCATCCCGCTCCTTTTGGGAGGCAGAGGTGAAAGTCTGCGGCGCCGGAGGAGCGGGGGAAGCGGAATGGGCTGCCTGTGGCTGGAGGGGGATCCATCGGCCCAGACTGGTGGCAGCTCCTCGTGGAGACCGTATCTGCTGGGCTCCCCTGATGCTGGAGGAAAGGGGTGCCCCGAGGATAAAGTGCTGGCAGCTCCCTGAGTCCCAGCATGGACAAAATGGGAGCTGGAATTGCAGGAAGGACCTTCGGTGCCACAGCAGCCCCTGCCTGGGGCTGAGGGGGTGCCCTGACCCATCAGCTGGGACAAGAACGGGATTTCTGCCACTGGGCCAGCGGAGCTCAGTTTTGGGCAGGACCCATCCTCTCCAGCCTGAATTCCCAGCACTGCCCTCGCTCCTGTTGCCCTCATCCCCGCCCAGCCCCGAGCTGCCATCCCTGGCACCCATTCCAAGGGCTGGGGGGGCTCTGAGCTGCACCCACGCGGGATGGGAGCCCTCCTCAGCAGGACCCCCGTGGCAGCGGGGCTGCGGGTGCTGCGCTGCATCCGCTGCCGTGATGGATGTGACAGGCGCGGGGGTTGCCAGGAGATAACGTCCCCCTCCTCCCCCTCCTCCCCCTCCTCCTCCTCCTCCTCCTCCTCCTCCTCCTCCTCGGGCGCTGCAGCCAACGCGGCTCGGCGCTGGTGAGGTAATGCTGCTCCGGCCTCTCCCCGCCAGCATCCAGGGGAAAAGGGGAAAAAAGGGGGGGAAAAGCCTTTCCAGCCATCCCCGTGGCCATCCTCGCTCTGCCTCCCCTCCCCCGGGCACAGCCAGGGAGGGTTCACAGAAACCAGCACCCAAAATTGCCCTCCTGCCCTTCCCGGGGCATCCCCGACCCCCTGCTCGGGTTTTGCCTCCGTGCTGGGAAGATCCAAAGAGGTTTTCATGGATCTGGAGGGGAGAGGGGGAGGCAGAGGGGGCTCCTCACGCACACAGAGGCTCGCAGAATAAATATCTGGCTACAAATTATCTGCTGATCTAATAAAAAAGATATTACCTAGCTCTCCAAACCTGGTTTCAAATTATTCCTCCTGCTCTGCTCAGCAGCCTCCTGGGAGATCACTGGCAGGTTAATTTGCTATTGAACGGGTCCCAACTGGAATTAGGCTCCAGCCTGGCTCTGCTTTCACTTGACACTTAATGAAAGTCGCTGTTATTCACTCCTGCCTCTGGACTTCATGCACTGCACCGCGTTTCACAGGTGGGAAAGAGCTGACCGGGAGATTTTCCTTTGGATCCAACACTTGCAAGGCCCGGAAGGGGCTGAGGTAGGAAATAAACTGCCATTTGTGTGCTTTTCCACCAGAACTTGGTGTGTTCCTAACAGAAGTGGCCTTTATCTGGGGACTGTCATTTTGATTATTTTATGTCTCAGCAGTGCCCCAGAGGTGTGCATAGAAAATGAAAACAGATAAAGAGCCTGAACGAGGCACAGCTCTGCCAGAGGCCCCAAGAAAGCAGCGGGGATCGGGGGGGAGGCCGAGGGGGGATGACAAAGCCACCAGAGCAGCTCCATGGCACTGGAAGCAGGGATGGATCTCAATCCCAGCCCTCCCCACGCCCCTGGGGTGATGTTCCGGTGATGACAGGACTGGGGTGGCCTCTGTCCCTGTGGGATTGGGAGAACTCTATCCCTGTGCATGGATTTCTGCATGGAGGGACCCCTTTCCTCTATCCTGGGCTCTCCCACCACGGCTCCTGCCTGGAGATTCCCAGGAACAGCTCGCAGCAGGGCTGATGGAGCATCCCATGGGCCCAGTCAGGGTCTGTAACCCCACAGACACGACAGAAATCCCAAACTTTGCAGCTTCTTCCCCGTCCAACCCTCGCAGGTTTTCCCTGTCCCATCCCACCTTCCTCACCCCGCTGCTCTCCTTGCACAGCCCCGTTATCCCACCATGTTCTCCCTGCTCCATCCCCTCGTCCCAGACATGTCCCTTCATCCCTCCTTGACCTCCAGCCATGGGCCAGGAGCTTCCCCTGCTGCCCAGGCACGGTTTGGTTGGGGCTCAGTCCCTCGATATCCATCCCAGACAGCAGGAAGAGCTGAGTCAGCAGCCCTGGCACTCCCCTTCTCCCCTGACACCCCAACTCCAGTGAGCAATTCCCATCTCCCTCTGCTCCCACCCTTCAGGCACTCGGAGACAGAGATCCGGCTCCTGCCTGCGTGATTGATCAGCCGAGCTGGACAGATTTAGTTCATTTAATCTGCCTCCTAAATCCCATCCTTCATCCCCCTCAGCATCTCCCTCGTGCCCGTCTCTCGTGGCTGTATCTCCTCGGGACAGCCGTGCCTCCCGCTGTGCCCAGGGATCCAGGCGGGAATGCTGCTGCCAGCGGGATCCCTGGTGTGCGTGGCCTGACCCTGCAGGGTGCTCGGGTCCCTCAGGACGCTTGGGGACATCCTCTGCTGTCCCCTCTGCTTGTAGGAGCCTCTCTGCCGAAGCTGCTCCAACACCCAGACCATGAATGTGACGGGTGGTCCTCAGTGACCTCCTCAGACCCCTCTTATCTCCTGTGCTGGGGTGGGTGTGCAAGGAAGCAGCTGCCAGAGCACCAGGGTGGGCAGAGGAGCCATGGGACACTGTGGGATTGCTCCTCTCTCCGTGCTGGTGCTGCAGCATCCCCTCCTTGCCACAGCATCCCGCTGTCCCCAGTTGAGCTCCAGGCACTGGAGAGTTTCTCCTGGGCAACCCCGGGGCTCTACCCGGGATTCTCTCCTGCAGGGCTTTCTCTCTGCCAAATCTGGGCCAAAATCCCTGCTCTGGGCTAAACCAAGTGATGGTTCTTGTATTTGTGGGGAAAATGATGCAAAATGATGTGAATCCTCATGGAGGTGAGGATGTGGGACTGATCCAGCCAGGCTTCCCTGATCCTGCAGAGACCCAGCAGGTCGGAGAGTGGGATCTGTCCTGTCCCTCTGGGTCAGGGATTTGGGGGATCTTGCCTGAGGGCACTGGGCTGATTTGCAGAGGAGCTGAGGGCAGAGCTCCCCGGGGCTGCAGCTCCTGCCCAGGGCAGCGCAGGGACAGCTCCGAGCTCTGCTCCTGGGCCAGGGACAGCACCCAGGGAGCGGCTGGAGCTGGGCCAGGGCAGGCTCAGGCTGGAGAGCAGGGAAAGGTTCTTCCCCAGAGGGTGCCGGGCACTGCCCAGGCTCCCCAGGGAATGGGCACGGCCCCGAGGCTGCCAGAGCTCCCAGGGGTGCACAGGGTGGGGGTGTTGGGGTGTCTGTGCAGGGCCAGGGGTTGGATTGATGATCCCTGGGTCCCCTTCCCACTCAGGATATTCTGTCATCCAATGATTCTCCCATTCCTGTGCAATGAGACATTATGTCCAGGTGCCATGGAATTCAACATTCCCATCCCAGCACCATCCAGCAGTTGTTCCTACAGCTGCTGTTCCCATCTCTGCACCCAGTGAGGACCTTCCACCATCTCCTCTGACTGCCTGGATCCCTCAATGTATTCCCCACCCCAGGAGCCCAGAGTGGCTCCATCGGGAGCAGAAGGACCGAGCTGGCAGCTCCACAGGGAAAAGGGAGGGAGGCAGGGAGGGAGGGAAGGGCCTTCTCCTGGGCAGGAATTCCGGGGTAAGTCCTGCAGCAAACCCACCTGCAGAGGCTGTGGGTGCTGTGCTGGTCCCCTCTGTCCCCACAGTGCCCTGGGATGCTGCCCCACTCCTTTACTTTCCAGAAGTCTCCCTGGCTCTCGGCTCCGTTGCTGGGTTGAGGATGGAGCCGTGCTGTTACCGGGGCTGGGATCGCCGTCCTTTCTGCTGCGCTTCCTTTTCCCAACCCCTCGGGTAATTTCCTGCTCCTCTGTAACTTCAGCAACTCCATCGTGGGGCTCTGCTTTATTCCACAAGCCTGGTCCCACCCCAGGCCCTCTGCCTGCCCCCAGCCCCTCTCAGCTGCTCAGCTTCACCTTTCCTTAAAGTCAAATATGACAATTGGACCCGATTTCCTTTGTTTTCTTGTTGTCCGTAGAAACTCTTTCCCTTCCCTTCCCTTCCCTTCCCTTCCCTTCCCTTCCCTTCCCTTCCCTTCCCTTCCCTTCCCTTCCCTTCCCTTCCCTTCCCTTCCCTTCCCTTCCCTTCCCTTCCCTTCCCTTCCCTTCCCTTCCCTTCCCTTCCCTTCCCTTCCCTTCCCTTCCCTTCCCTTCCCTTCCCTTCCCTTCCCTTCCCTTCCCTTCCCTTCCCTTCCCTTCCCTTCCCTTTTTCTTTTCTTGGTTAAAGGCAGATTTTAGAAGGCTCTGCAGTGCTTCAGCCATTTGAGAGTCATCATTAATTTAATCTTCTTCCTAATTTATTAATGGCTCCTACTTTCTCGCCAGTATTTGAGACTCCCCTGGTATATTTGTAAAACCCATCTGATTCCCCTTCCCCTCTTTGGCAGCATGAGTTCATCTGCCTTCCCTCCCCCTCTGCAGCAGTGAGTCACTGTCCCCCTGTCCCCAGGACACCACGTCCCAGCCCATCACAGCTCCCAGCAGTTCTGCTCTCTGCTCTTTGCCTGCTCCTTGTTAGGTGACCTGCTGCCCTGTTGGTGATGGGGTATGGCAGGCACCCCTCATCCCACCCCAAAAGTGCCACCCTTTCCTGGTCACCTCTCCCACCAGGGATGGGGGACAGGGAGGGGACACCATGCAAGGTCTGTGCCTTGCTGGTTTGTTAATTGCAGCAAGATTCCAGCCCTGCTGGAGTGGGTAAAGCAGCACCAGATTTGAGAAGAAACGAGCACAGGGGTGCCCAGGGGTGCCCAGGTGGGCAAGGAGGCCATGGGCACCTGGCCTGGATCAGAACCAGTGTGACAGCAGGACCGGGGCAGTGCCCGTCCCCTGTGCTGGCCCTGCTGAGGGACCTCGAGGGCTGTGTCCAGTTCTGGGCCCTCATGGCCAGAGAGACCCTGAGGGGCTGGAGCGTGTCCAGGGCAGGGAACGGAGCTGGGAAGGGGCTGGAGAGCCCCAGGAGCGGCTGAGGGAGCTGGGAAAGGGGCTGAGCCTGGAGCAAAGGAGGCTCAGGGGGGACCTTGTGGCTCTGCACAAGTCCCTGACAGGAGGGGGCAGCCAGGGGGGTCGGGCTCTGCTGCCAGGGAACAGGGACAGGAGGAGAGGGAACGGCCTCAGGCTGGGCCAGGGGAGGCTCAGGGTGGGCAGCAGCAGGAATTTCCCCATGGAAAGGGTGCTCAGGCCTTGGCAGGGGCTGCCCAGGGAGGTTTGGAGTGCCCATCCCTGGAGGTGTCCAAGGAAGGGCTGGAGGTGGCACTCAGTGCTCTGGGCTGGGGACAAGGTGGGGATGGGGCACAGCTTGGACTCAGTGGGCTGGGAGGGATTTTCCAGCCTCAGTGATGCCAGGATTGTGGGCAATCTCTCCTAATGAGCCGTGCCCTGGCACACAGAGCTCGCAGCTGATGAATGGAGAACACAGAGAAGCAAACAACACCCACGGAGCGGGAGAGGAGCCCGAGACTGACCCCCAGCAGCAGAGATATTCCCTTCATCCGTCACTGGCTGATGTTCCCTGCCAGGCACAAGATTCCAGCAGCTGTAAATGCTCCTGAAGTGCTCCAGGGCTGGCTAGAAGGGGTCTCCAAAGCTTCCCATCAGTTGGAATGTGGTAATGGCTGATCCGCTGGTGGCCCAGTTGGAGGAACTGGGTCTGATGGCTGGGAGGAGGGTGGGTGGCATCTTCTGGGACAGCTTATCATGGGATCATGGGATCATGGGATCATGGGATCATGGAGTCATGGAATGGGTTGGGTTGGAAGGGATGTTAAAACTCATCTCATCCCACCCCTGCCACGGGCAGGGACACCTCCCACTATCCCAGGTTGCTCCAAGCCGTGCCCAGCCTGGCCTGGAACACTCCCAGCTTCTCTGGGCTTCTGCTGAAAACCAACTTGGGTCAGACTGGGAGTGCTGGGGTCCCACTGCCGGGCACGGGGCCACCCCACGGTCCCAGCGTGCCCCGTGCCACCTGCACTGCATCCCCCCCGCCCTGCCCAGCACCAGCAGCCCCAGCTGCCCACGATGCCGTGGCTGGGATGCAGCTGATTCCTCCCTGGAGCACATCCCACGTCCTCAGAGACCACGGGCAAGGAAAGGAGCTGCAATTTCCCAGGAAATGCTGAGGATGTGACTTTTTCTCCCCCTTTTTTTTTTTTTTTTCCCTCCCTTCATTTGCAAATGAAACAGGCCCATCAAAGTCTGAGTGTTTTCTGGAGATGAAGTTCGGGAAGTGTTTCTTTTGGATTAATCCAAATGTTCCGTGTCAACAAAGCCCAAATACGTCACTGCAATTTGGACTGTTTCAAACACAAGTAGAAGGAGCACTTAGATTCAATTTTGTTCCTAAATGTCATTTGGAACAGAGAGAGAAATTCCTCAGCCTGCAAATGTTGAAACAGACATTTTGATAGCACAAGGATACTTAATCCTATTAAAATAAAATAAGATGGGAATAGACATATTTTACTCTTTTTTTTTTTTTTTTTTTTTTTTTTTTTTTTTGTCTTCTTTGGTTTGGGCAAAATCACTATGAAAGATAAAATCCTAAATGGTTTGAGAGAGGATGTGGGCTCCAAGGAGGGCCCTGAGCTGGAGGGTTTTGGGGCTGTGGCAGTCACTGGGTCATGGAATCATGGAATGGTTTTGGTGGGAAGGGACTTAAAAGGATGAGATCCATGGGCAGGGACACCTTCCACTATCCCAGGCTGCTCCAAACCCATTCCAATCTGGCCTGGAACACTTCCAGGGATCCAGGGGCAGCCACAGCTTCTCTGGGCATCCTATTCCATGTCTCACCTGGTCAGGAGAGGGGAAGGAGCTCTGGAGCTGCACCCCCTCATCCTGCAGGATGCAGCTCAGCCCCGCTGTCCTGGCTGCACCCACAGCATCATCCCATGGCTGACCACGTGCTGAGGAATCTCTGGAATAATCTACTCCCAAAAAATTCCCCTTTTTCGGAGCAGGCCATGAAATGCTGATCTTTTGAGCAAGAAATGTTGTGCTTGGAGCCCCTTGGATCTCACCAGTGCTGGGGCTCCTTCATTTCCAAGCTGGGCACCCTGGAAGCTCCGAGTCTGGCTCCAAAGCTGCGTCCCGAGGATGGCTCCAGCGTCGTGGGACTGATGAACTCCTGGGTCACTTCATTCCAGAGCACAGTCGGGTTAGGAGAGAAAAATGTTATCAGGAACTGGACCTGTCACAGCAAAATTGTGTTTGCAGATTGCCAGGAAGGAGCAGAACGGAGCCCGGCTGGCAGCAGCTGGGGCTCCTTTTTCCTGGGGTTTGCTCAGGGTGGTGTCAGATCTCTCCCTGGATTCCCCAGCTGGGAATTTCCACGTGTGACAGCTCCTGGCAACTTCAGTGCCCGTCCCCACACCAAGGTTTGGGCCACTTTGTCACCACCACGTCTTGTCTTCACCCCTCTGTGGGCTCAGCCACCCTCGCGAGTTCTCCAGCCCCTCAAAAATCCCCTCAAAAATTCCCCGTTTCCCACATCTCTTCCTCCAGGCTCCCCGGTTTTCTATCTGTTGACCGAGACATTGCTTAAAATATCTCTTTTTTTTTTTTTCCCCCTCAAAATTGCACAGTTTCAGCCAACATGTTTGGACTGCACTGCTGAGGGTATTCATGGAAATTGCTGGCAGCTGGAAAATGCTCCAAGCCAGGAGCATCCTGCTTCCCTGCTCCCTACACCCCCCCAGCGATGGATCCGGCTGGGATCCTGGGCAGCAGCCAGCCAGGAGCCTGAATCCCAGGGGAAATCCTGGAATTTCGTTCCTGGCCATCAATGCACTCACAAATCTGCCGTGTCCGTGAAGCTGAGGAGACACCATTCCCATTCCCATTCCCATTCCCATTCCCATTCCCATTCCCATTCCCATTCCCGTTCCCAGCGCATGCACCAGGAATGGGATGAGCACAGCACTGTGGGGCACACACAGCATCCCCACAGTGGCTTCCTGCTGTCCCATCCCATCCTCGGAGCCGGGCAGGAGTGTGGCTGCAGGACTGGGTTGTCAGGGTGTTCATTCCTTTTTTTCCAGCTGGAGAAAAGCAGGAATCAGCAGCACTTGGACTGGGATGCGCCGTGGCTGCCTGAGAGCAGCAGCCAAGCACGAGCAGCGAGCAGACAGTGAGGAGAGGGAATTATGGACGGGAGAGAGGCAGCTCTTGTGCAGGGAAAGGGCTGGGTTTCCATGGGAAAGGCAGGAGCAGGGAAGGAGCAGGAAAACGCTGCTGGGGCTGACTCACAGCGTGGAAAAACGTCCCCGTGTGCCAGGGTGAGCGCAGGGCGGTGACGGGCAGGTGTCACACTGGGTGCTGGCAGGTCCCTGCGTCACTCCAAGCCGTGCCTCATTCCAGGCAGTCCCTTCCCTGCTCCAGCACAGACGTCATTCCAGTGCCTCCCAGCCCACGGATCAATATTTAACGCTGTGGCAAAACACTCAGCTCTGCAGGATGGGCTGGAAAGGCTTGGAAGGGCTCATTCCCGGCTTTTCCCCGTTCTCAGGGCACATCCCTCCGCTCCGGGCTGCTCCAGGCACGGCGAGGTGGTTGTGGAATTGTTTATCCACGGAACGACCTCCCTGCTTCTTCTCCCTTACCTGGGATACGCAGCAGGTGACGGAGCTGGGATGGGGTGGGACTGACTCCCCAGCCAGGCTTTGAGGGTCTCAACTCCCATTTCTGGCTGCTGGGATAACAGCAGGAATGTGGAGAAAGGGCTGAAGTGTTGGGGGCAAGCGCTGCACTGCAGCTGCACCTGGGTCATCCCACAGGGAATGGGAATGGTGGGAGCTGCGGGAGCTGCGGGAGGGGACAGGGATGTGCTTTGTCCTCGGCACCAGGGGTACATCCCCCAATCCACACCCGCTCCCGAGCTCTCCCTGAGGTAAACAGGGATGGCATTGCTGGGCTGGCAGCTGGAAGATCCTAAGGATAACTTAGGGTGAGAGTCAGCAGGTTCCCGGAGCTCCTTTTCCAGGTGAGGTGCATCCCCCAGGACCAAACTGTTCCCCAGGATGTTGGGGAAACTCTCCTGGCCCCTGAGCAGGGCCCAGGCAGCCCAGGGTGGGTTTGTTTGAAGGAGGCTGGCGGCAGTTTGGGATCACTGGAGTGGCACTGGGGCTGCGTTTCCAGCTGAAAACATGGAGTGAATGTCCTCCAGGGAAGGAGGGAGAGGCCCTGCAGGGAGGAGGTGAAGGCCTTGGGCCTCCTTTCAGAAATTCACCTGGAGACAGGAGCACCTTCTGCCCAGGGAGGGGTTCTCCCTCTAACCCATCCCCTCCAGACAAGCCCCTGGAGCCCTCTGCTGCCATCTCCCTCTCCGTCCATCCCACATCCAGCTCCCACCCTGCCCAGGCACAGGGGCCGTGTCACCGCGGGCAGCCCGGCTGTCGCTGTCACCAGCCCGCCACGCGCCCGGTCCTCCTCCAGGAGCTGCCACCCTGCGCTCCCGACCACGGAGCTGCTGCTGCCAGTGCCGGGGAGTCGCTCCAAGGAGTGATGGAGTGGAAGCAGGAGCAGCTGGCGCCAGCGCCGGGATGTGCCGCGCTCGGCGCGGGCCGTGCGTGCCCTGCCAGCCCCGGTGGATCTCCGGAGCTGTCAGCTCGATGGAGCGGTGACACTTCAGCCTTGTCACGGTCACCCCGTGTGGCAGCACAGCCTGTGCCGCTCCAGCAGCCGGGAGAGGGGACATCCCTGAGGGACCAGCCCGGGGAAGGGGTGTCAGGGACCTGTGGCCTTCACACCTGCGGGGAACCGCTGGGGCTTTGTCACTTTGTCACCCACAGCTGAAGCCAAGACACGGCTGCTCCCAAGGAGGGGCCAGGGAGGGGATTTGGCCACTGGCCATGCTGACACTGGGCCACCTCATCACGAGAGGTTTGGAGCAGAGCCCAGTGACGTGAGGAGGTGACATGTTTGCATAGCTGTCCCTTCCGCCCAGCTCGGTGCCAAGCCTCTGGCAGCAGGCAGGGAAGAGAGCAGTGATACAGCATTGCACCAGCTGGCTCATTCCCAGAATCCCAGAGCCACAGAGCTTGGGAAAGACCTCCAAGATCACCGAGTCCAAGCTGTGATCCCCACCTTGTCCCCAGCCCAGAGCACTGAGTGCCACCTCCAGCCCTTCCTGGGACACCTCCAGGGATGGGCACTCCAAACCTCCCTGGGCAGCCCCTGCCAAGGCCTGAGCACCCTTTCCATGGGGAAATTCCTGCTGAATTTGTGCAAACCTGGAGCATGAGGTGCACATCTCTGTGTGGCCACAGGGCTGGAGACCTTGGGGGGTCCCAGAGCCGTCCCAGTGATGCCTTTTCCTGGTCTTAAAATCAAGAGTCGTACACGGTTAGAAGGGGAAAAGGGATTTTACCTTGGTATTTATTTTAAGGATCCTTAGGTGTACACACCCAGGTCACATGCATCGAGATGCACCCCGCCGAGTCTCTCTCTCTCTGTGACTCTGTTGCCCCCTCCCCAACATCGGGTATATCATTATAGGTGTTACTAATTAGCAGATCTATCAAAGATTCCCCAATGAGAGGCTCAAGTGAGTCCCCCCTCCCCAAGGAACCTTCCCCTGGATGGTTCTATCTTGGTTTACAGAATGTGTTCTGGAGAGGACCTTGGGCTCTGGGGCACACTGATCCCTGGCTACGAAGCTTCTGAGATGTTTCGTCTCTTAGCTTAAACAAGTCCAAGAATGGAGGCAAAAAGCACTAGGAATACAGAAGTTGTAAAAAGGTATAACAGGGGTATAAAAGAAAAGGCAAAAAATCTTCATGGCATCACCAGTGTCGCACAGATGTTCAATATCCATTGCTGGGACTTTTCCTCTTCCCTTTGTTATTCCAGGACCCGTGGCTTGCCCAGCCCTGTTTTCCTTTGTGCCGTGTCTCTCCTCAGCTCAGGAGGTTCTCCTCCATTCCCTCCCTGGAGCACTCTGGCGTGGCAGAGCAATCCTGGTGGGCAGGGAGGCCAAGTCCTTCCAAAGAGCCTTGGAAGGAGCAGGAGTGCTGAGACTGCTCCTGGAGCTGAGGGATTTCTCTCCCCAGGAGCTCCTGGAGCTCCTGGAATCACTTTTCCCCTCTGATCCAAGCTGAGTTCGTGGTCCTTCCCCGAGTGACTCCCCAGCAGCTCCTCGTGCTTTTCATTCACGGGAGCTGCTCTGGAGCTCCTGGATCAGCTCCTGAGTCCCTGACCCCACATTTGTGCTCTTGAATTCCCTTCCCGTTCTCTTCCCGCAGCCTTTGAGGTCACCCAGTCTGCTCTGTTTGATATTCCACTGCTGCCATCGCCGGCTTCTCCTTTGAAACCCCGGCAGGTTTTATCAGCAGCCTCGTACCTTTCGTGCAAAGATCATTAGTGGAAATATTAAGGAAAATCAGAGCCCAAATGGATCTTTGAGGAACTCCATTAGCAGCCTGCCTGCAGCTCCGAGCTTGCTGGTTTAACTCCATCCATTGCCACCTCCCCTCCGGGCATTTCCCAGCTTTCCCAGGTTCCTTTCTCCATTAATCCCCATCCTCACCAGTTTAATTAATAATTCCTCCTGTGCCTTACATCAAATGCTTGGCTGAGGTTCAGGGAGATGAGATCTCCTGGAATTCTTTTGTCTGGGAAAGCAGCTACTTTCCGAAGAAAAGCCAACCTGCCATGGAGTGCCTTTGGTAAATCCATGTGGGATTTAATCCCTTTTTCTATTTATTTCAGTGCTTTTAATTACAATTTCCTTTAAAGTCTGTCCTAAAGTCTGGCCTCTTACTCAGGTCAGGTCTCAAGTTGTCTTTCCTCCAGATCCTGGTTTTTCCTTGTTTCTGGTCAGTCAGTTCTTCATCCCAGGGAAAAACTCCTGTGGGCACATGGTGTAGGAGAAGGGAATTTCTGGGAATCCAGCCTGGGCAAGGCTGGACAGCTTGGAGAAGCCTCCCAGATGTGACCCACCCCGGTGGAACGGAGAGAATCAAAATCAAAGTTGTGTGTTGGGACAAGAACAGTTTAATAATTGAAAATAAAGTAAAACACAGTGATAACGGTAAATAGTAATGGTAAATAATAATAATAATAGTAATAGTAATAATAATAATAATAGTAATAATAATAATAATAATAATAATAATGGAAAAAACCAAGTGATGCACAAAACAATCACTCACCACCCCCTGACTGATGCCAGCCTGCCCTTCCCAAACCCAGATCAGCTTTCGACTTACTTTGCTTCAGAAAAGGGAATTTTTTCTTCCCTGCTGGCAGCTGGAAACCCCTCTCTGCTAAGCTGAGCCCTGCGTTCAAACAGAGGAACGCGATTATTTTCAATTCCTAAGTCTTCAGCTGGGAAAGGGTCCCAAAATTGCCAATGGATGGTGCAGGGAGGGCCAGAGGTGGGGTCACTCTGCAGGAGAGGAGCAGGGCTGGAGGGGACAGAAATCCCTCCCCAGGAGATGTTTAGGGTCGGTCCAAGGCATCCAAGGCGGGATGGAGGGGGGACAGGGGTGCCCCCGTGGCTCTGGGGTGCCAGGGGTGGCTCTCAGGGCACGGCTGTGCCCAGACAAGGACAGGGATGAGGGGACAGTTCTGGCTCTGTTCCCGAACGAGGCCAGAGGCTCTGGGCGTGCAGAGTCATATCCTTGGACACTCCAGGCCAAGCTTCCATGGAAAATCTGTTCCCACCTCTTGGTGCTGGGTAAGGACACCGAAGCCGGAGCAGCAGCCGCTGTGCCCAGCAGGAGCTCTCCACACTGGAGACCTCCCGTCTTTCCCATTCCTGCGCTGTCCCTGCTCCTCCATCTCCTCATGCTCAGTTTTCCTGGGAAGCTGGCACAGCTGGGATAGCTCAGAGCTCGCTCCTGACCTTCAGCTGACGGCTCCATGGAGAGTTCCACCGATCCCGCTCCCAGCAGCTCCACTCGGAGTTTGTGGTGCCACCCACATCCCGCAGGCCACGTCCCCTCCTCCCAGCACCCCTTCCTGAATTTTCTGTGAAGCAGAAACCAAGGAAAAGGCTGTGTTTGTGTCTCTGGGATGGGTTTTATTCCGCACCATATGTTTAGCAGCAGATGCTTCCTATGGGAATGTGACCAAGGCAGAGACGCTTTTCCCTGACCCTCTTTCCACACTGTGCAGACCCAAGGGGAAAAGGGAGAGCAAACATTTGGATGGGGAAGCTGCATTTGCAGCCTCCCAACCCCTTCCCCCTGCACTCCGTGTTTGCAAAGCTCTGGTGGATAAACAACCACGTCCCCCTGGCAGCTTCCAGGGATCCTGGAGAACACTCAGAGCTCATTATAAACAAGTGAGGTGGAATTTTTGGTTGGTTCCCAGCGCAGCCTGAAGTGCTGAGAACATCACACATCTTTGAACTGGGGAATCAAAGGGTCAGAGGAGTTCCTGGAGCTTCCCCAGAGCCTGGATTTTGGACACCAGTTCCTTGTGTGTGCTCTTCAGCCAGGAAGAATTCACTTCCTAATAAAATCCTGGAAATGCCTTTTAACTGGAGCAGCTCCTGGCTCCTGAAGCCTGGCATCACAGGGAGCTCCAAGCAGAGGCTGCTCATGGGGAGCAGCTCCTGCTCATTCCAGGAGCACATCTCCATCCATGGATCCTCCACATGGATCCTCTGCCATTTCTCTTCCTCTCTATCATGTAAGGATCGGACTGTGGAAGCAGAGAATCCCCGAATCCCAGGATCCCTGAGGTTGGAAAAGCCCTCCCAGCCCATCGAGTCCCAGCTGTGCCCGATGCCCACCTTGTCCCCAGCCCAGAGCACTGAGTGCCACCTCCAGCCCTTCCTTGGACACCTCCAGGGATGGGCACTCCAAACCTCCCTGGGCAGCCCCTGCCAAGGCCTGAGCACCCTTTCCATGGGGAAATTCCTGCTGCTGTCCACCCTGAGCCTCCCCTGGCCCAGCCTGAGGCCGTTCCCTCTCCTCCTGTCCCTGTTCCCTGGCAGCAGAGGCTGCAGCCTCCAAATGCTCCAGTACATCCCAGTATGAGTGACTGGAGGAGCGGGATAAGGGTAGAAAATTCAGCTTCCATGTCCAGATCCCAGACAGATCCTTGTCTCTTCCGGAGTTTCTGCAGAAGACTTGGAGATCTCTGGAGTTTTCAGCTGTGTTTTTCTGCGGCTAAACCGAGTGCTCCAGGCTAAAGACACAAAATTCCTGCCCAACCTGGAGCGGGGAGCACGTGGAGCACCCGGAACCTGCAGTGCTGTTCCCAGCGGGGCCGTTCCCGGGAGCGACGCCGGGATCCGCGCACATCCCACGCCTCGCTGGCCGCAGGAGCAAATCCCCGCGAGGGAAAAGGGATTCTCGGGTGCTGCCTGTGCCGTGGTGGCAGCAGCTCTGGGGCAGGGCCCGGGGCAGGGAATGTGTCCCTGAGGAATGCTGAGTGCGCTGCCCGTGCCAGGAACATCTCCTGCCTCGGCAAGAGGAGCCCGGCTTTTGTCACTTCCCATTTCTCAGCCGGAAAAATCTGGGAAAACAGCTTGAAATCTCCAGGCTTCTCCTGCTGACTCCTTCGTGCTGCCACTGCCACTTCCAAATGGGAACCAGCTGATCCAGCAGGTCAGAGGGAATTCCCCCATCCCAGCGTCCCTGGGCACATCCCTGTGCACAGCCCTGGATCTCAGGGATGTTTCGATTTCCCAGTGCACAAAAAAGCGCCAGGAGAGGGATTTTTCCAGCTAAAAGTGGATCCCCTCAGGGTTCATGGCAGTGCTGCAGCCCCTCACCTAAACCCTGCAGGCACCTGGAATCCTGCTGGGAGAGGGGACACACGAGGCCCCTCCTGCAGAAGCGGAGCTGTGCTTGGAATCATGGAATTCCTACTGTTGGAAAAGACCTCCAAGACCATGGAGTCCCAACCTTCAGCACTGCCAGGGGTCCCCAAGCTCATGTTTTGTGAACACTCGGAGGGATGATGATCCCACCACTTCCCTGGGTGAATTTTCATGCTCTGGATGGGTTTGGTTTGGGGTTTCCATGGTGGGGATGGAGTTTTCCAGGTGGTTTTGTGTCCAGGGAAGGCTTTTGTCCTCTCCAACCCCTCCAGTGAGGTTATTAGGGATCTAAAAGCTGCCAGCCTCAGTCAAATCCTTCTTCCTCCTTTTCTGTGTTTTGGTCTCTCTGCTTCTCACTAGTGAATTAAAATCATCCAAAATACACAGACTTACCGCTGGGTATCGCAGCCACTCGCTGTCCATCCGAAGGGCACAGTTCCCCTAAAGTTTCAAGGAAAAATCACTGGATCTGGTGGCCTGGGGAGGGAAACACCTCCTTCCCTACAGGCACCAGCTCCTTGAACCCCAGAGCCGGCACCCGGAATCACAGGAAGGATCCCATGGCAGCCACTGACTCCCAGGAGAGAGGATGGATTTCTCAGCTCAGGTCCTGGAGATGGATTTTGGAAGGGAAACTCCTCTGGGATGGCTGTCAGAGCCGATCTGTGACATCCAAATCCCCTGGCTCGGGAGGAGCAGCAGAGGCTGGGAATAGCATTGCTGCCAGGAGCCTTTCCCTCGGCGGGGTCAGGAAAAGGGCTCCTCTGGCCTTGTACTACCTGGTCCTGCCTCCCAGGAGGATTTTCCTCCTTCTCCTGTGGCAGATGGTGCTAAAATTCAGGGAATTGCAAGATCCAGTCCCAGGAGGAGTCACTGCAGTCCTTGCTCCAGGTCTTGTGGTTGGAATTAGCACAGCTGTGCTTCCATGAGCTATTTTGGATAAAATCTCCTCAGGACAATCTGTCAGATCCCAAACGTAAAGTCCTCAAGTCACTCCCTGATTCCAGCATGGAAACCCCATATCCAAGGAGTTGTTTGTGGTTCGGATCCGAGGCTTTAAGGTGCTCCAAGTCCCTTTTCTCTGCTCCTTCCCATCAGCCCAGAACCCCAATCCCACATCCGCCTCTGCCCCTTGTGCTCCCACAGCTCCCACCCGCCCTTTCTGGGATTGTCCCACACCGCACAAATGTCCTTGGAGTTTGTCACGGGGAAATGCCTTGGGAATGTCCAGCTCATCAATCCCAGCTCTTGCTCAGGGTCTGCCAGGGCTGTTCCCCTCGGATGAAGGACGGAGCCATTCCGGGGATAAACATTCCAGGTCACGGGCAGTGGAGAGCAGCACGAGGAGCTGGGAGTGTCCAACACAGGTTGGGGTTTTTCTGGAAAATATCCTCAGATTCCTCTGCTTTCCAGAGGCTCCAAAGCCACCAGGAACTCCCCAGACCGAGGGATTTGCTGGTTTTCCTGCAGAAGCGGACAAGCCCAAAGGACATTCCACAGGACACAGCACTCCAAGGGACACCAGAGGTGCCTTTCTGCCTCGATTCCTCCAGAACTTGGAGGTCAGAGCCACGCAGTCCCTTCCTTTGGGCAGGACACCACGGGCAGTGCCAGGATGGAGCCATCCCAGGTGTACTTTGGGTCCCATCACAGAACCTGGGGATCACCAGGTCCTGCTCTGGTTCTGCCACAGGGAGCCCTGTGATCCCTTGGGATCACCCGTGGGTGGACATTAAATGTGAAGGGCTTGGATAACCTCGTGGGTAGGGCTGGGAAGCAACCAGCTGCCACGGGGGATTTAAATCTCTAAGGAGGCGTCTTGGGAAGTCCAGCAGGGACCATCCCAGGAGCTTCCCGTGCTCCCTCCGGCCCTGCTGGGCTGCACTTGGAGGTTTTACGGGAGGAATTCTCCAGCATGAGATCCCCCAGCCCTCATGCCAGCACACCCCATCCCTGCCTGGATCCTGCTGGAGGATCCCGGGAACTGCTTGGTGCCGCTTTCCTTTTCATTTTCAAAGTGCTGACAGCTCCCCTTTGCCCCTCCACGGCTTTTTGCTCTGGGCTTTTGTCTCCGTTCTTGTGAAATGGAATCATTTTGTGCCCAGCCAGGAACTCGGAGCTGCTCTGAGGTGACAAACACGGCGGCAGCAGCAAATATTGTCACCCAGCTCTTGGCTGCAGCCTGACCCCGCTGCCCACGCACGTCCCCGCTCTGTGTCACCACGGCTGGAGCGCCTGCAGGGGACACAGCCTGCTCGTGGGTCACCTGCCAACCTGCTCCCATCATCCAGAGGTGGAATTCCAGGAAATCTGGGGCAGTTCCTCGTTGTCCTCAGCGTCCTTGTCTCTCCCTGCAGCATCACAGGTGCTGTTTTCCCTCAGGCTGTGCCTCAGCACTGCCCTGTGCCCGTGCTCTGCATCCCAGCCCTTGGCATTTCTCACACTCCCATCCCTGTTCCCCATGAGCTGCCAGCCATGGCTCCAGGCACTTCCTAAGCTCCCTGGTTCATCCATGGCCAGGCTCCTGCCTGCATCGATGGGGTGCCCATGGGGTCGTGCCCACATTCCCAGGCTCTGCTCTCTCCCCGAGCAGGGCACTGCCTGCCCATGACGATGGTGACACTGTGGCCTGGCTGCCTTTGAATTAATTCCATTCATTTCACAGTGCCAGGGTTTTGCTGAACCCTTTTCCTTATTTTTCACATGATTGCCAATCTCTGCTGTTGCACTGCCAAGTCCAGCCATTTCTCCAGCTGTCCGGAGGGGCCATTAATCAAATGAGGAGCCGTGGGAGCGGGACGTGAGGGACATTGGTGTGCAGAGCCCGCGGCTGTCACCGTGTCCCTGCGTGTCCCAAGGCCTCTCCACGGGCCTGCTCTTCTCCCTGGGCCTGCTCCCCCCGTGCCATTGGCTGTGCCACCCTCTGTGCCACCCTGCTGCCCAGGGTCCTGCTGGAGCTGCTCACCTGCGCCTCCCGTGAGTCCCAGCCCTGCAGGCCATCCTCTGTCCCAGGCAGCACGCAGGGATCTGGGCCAGCCCTGGAGATATCAGTCAGGGGAACTTCTGCAGCAGCAGCAGCAGCGCTTGGCTGCTTGGACTAAAATCCACCTGGGTCATTCTCTGCCTGCTCCATTCCCTGCCTGCTTCATCCCCTGCCTGCTCCATCCCCTGCCTGCTCCATCCCCTGCCTGCTCCATCCTCTGCCTCTTCATCCTCTGCCTGCTCCATCCCCTCCCTGCTCCATCCCCTCCCTGCTCCATTCCCTGCCTGCTCCACCCCCTCCCTGCTCCATCCCCTCCCTGCTCCATTCCCTGCCTGCTCCACCCCCTCCCTGCTCCATCCCCTCCCTGCTCCATCCCCTGCCTGCTCCATTCCCTGCCTGCTCCACCCCCTCCCTGCTCCATCCCCTGCCTGCTCCACCCCCTGCCTGCTCCATCCCCTCCCTGCTCCATCCCCTCCCTGCTCCATCCCCTGCATGCTCCACCCCCTGCCTGCTCCATCCCCTCCCTGCTCCATCCCCTCCCTGCTCCATTCCCTGCCTGCTCCATCCCCTGCCTGCTCCATCCCCTCCCTGCTCCACCCCCTGCCTGCTCCATCCCCTCCCTGCTCCATTCCCTGCCTGCTCCATCCCCTGCCTGCTCCACCCCCTGCCTGCTCCATCCCCTCCCTGCTCCACCCCCTGCCTGCTCCATCCCCTCCCTGCTCCATCCCCTCCCTGCTCCATCCCCTCCCTGCTCCATCCCCTGCCTGCTCCATCCTCTGCCTGCTCCATCCTCTGCCTGCTCCATCCCCTCCCTGCCTGCTCCATTCCCTGCCTGCTCCATTCCCTGCCTGCTCCATCCCCTGCCTGCTCCATCCTCTGCCTGCTCCATCCCCTGCCTGCTCCATCCCCTGCCTGCTCCATCCTCTGCCTGCTCCATCCCCTCCCTGCCTGCTCCATTCCCTGCCTGCTCCATTCCCTGCCTGCTCCATCCTCTGCCTGCTCCATCCCCTCCCTGCCTGCTCCATCCTCTGCCTGCTCCATCCCCTGCCTGCTCCATCCCCTCCCTGCCTGCTCCATCCCCTCCCTGCCTGCTCTATTCCCTGCCTGCTCCATTCCCTGCCTGCTCCATCCCCTGCCTGCTCCATCCTCTGCCTGCTCCATCCTCTGCCTGCTTCGTTCTCTGCCTCTTCATCCTCTTCCTGCTTCATTCTCTCCCCTCCTAATTCCCTTCCTCCATCTTCCCCTGCATCTCCATCCCCTGCCTCTTCATCCCTGTCTCCTTCATCCTCTACCTCTTTGTCCCGTCTGCTTCATTCTCTGCCTTCTTCGTCCTCTTCCTCTTCATCCCCGTGTCTGCCTCATCTCCCCACCTTGCCTCATTTCCCTCCCCCTTCATCCCCCTGCCAGCCTCATCCTCCTGCCTGCTCCATTCCCTGCCTGCTCCATTCCCTGCCTGCTCCATCCTCTGCCTGCTCCATCCCCTCCCTGCCTGCTCCATCCTCTGCCTGCTCCATTCCCTGCCTGCTCCATCCTCTGCCTGCTCCATTCCCTGCCTGCTCCATCCTCTGCCTGCTCCATCCCCTGCCTGCTCCATCCCCTGCCTGCTCCATTCCCTGCCTGCTCCATCCCCTCCCTGCTCCATCCCCTCCCTGCTCCATTCCCTGCCTGCTCCATCCCCTGCCTGTCCCTGCCTTGTTCATCTCCCTCGTGGTCCATCCCCTGCCTCGTTCATTGGAGCTGCCACACATTCCCGAGCCATGGCTGCATGGAGGAGGTGACAGCGGTGGCAGAAGAAGGGGGTGGCCTGGAGCTGGCTGGGAACAGCCTGTGCTCCCATGGGATGTGGAAGGGCAGGGCTGCCACACCTTACCCAGGCTCAGCGCTGAGCCGTGCTGTGCCAGCCGCAGCTCTGGGCGCCAGGCAGCTCTCCAGGCCCCCCATCCCTTCCCAGTGCCAGGGAGGCCGGGGCACGTTGGCGCCTCTCTGTTTCCATGGAGCCTCCTGGTTCCGGGGAGACGTTTTGGGGGTCAGCTCCTCACCCCTTTTGCAACCATCATCGGGCACTTGGAGGCTGCCCTTGAAACTCTGCCTGAACATCTGAGCCCTGGGCAGAGCTGCTGCTTCCAGGCCATTGGCTCTGACCCTTCCCGGCTGTGGGGCATCACTCTGTCTCCTAGAAAGCCTCTAGACAGAGCTTGAACTCCTTCCAGCCCTCCCAGACTTTTCTCAGCTCTTTGCTTTCCTCTCCATTTAGGAAGAAGATCTCCCAGCTCCCACGGACGCCGCCTTTGTGCAGCAGCTTTTTGTGCCACTGGGCCTCCTTGCGAAATTGTCTTCCTGAGAAGATGAAACCAGACACAGGTCAGACTAATCGGGCCCGAGGTGGGATCTTCACCCCCGTTAATCACCCTGGGCTCCTCCTGCAGCAGCTCAGGGGTGTGTGCCAGACTCTGTCAGACGTGTCGTGCCTGCGAGTTTATTTTCCTCCGCAGAGAGCGCGAATGAAACGGGGATGAGCGGTGAGAAGCAAAGCACGGCCAGCCAGAGCCGGGTGGGAACATCTCAGCTCAGGTGTCGGAGCTCATCCCTGCTGACACTCACACCCTGGGCACAGCTGAGCGGGGCAGGAGCTTTTTGCAGGAATCATGGCACGGTGTCCACACCTGCAGAGGGGAACTCAACACCACGGGATTGATTTTCCTGCGGGCTCTGAGCTAATGGATGAGCTCTCCCCTGCTCCCATCCCACGTGTCCCTTATTCCAGAGGCGCTGCCTGCCTTCCCAAGGCGGAATTGTTTTCTGCCGTGCTTGGGAGGATCTGACAGATTTTGTCTGGATGTGGAGCACAGAGTGGGGGGAGAAGACCTTGGTTGGTCACACAGGGGGAAAAGGCAACAGTGACCTGGGATAGGACATGGATAATGAAGGGAATTCAGGCCGGGAGAAGCATGAGGACAATGACCTGGGAGTGTAAATATGGGAATGCTGGGAAGCAGCCGGCATCACGGGGGTGAAGATGCTGCACTCCAGGGACTCGGCCTGCAGGGAACCGGAGAGGAATTGTCCTGCTCAGGTGAGAGCCCCCCTGCAGAGCTGCCCCAGCCCTGGGGCCCAGCACAGGAAGGGCCTGGAGCTGCTGCAGCCAGGCCAGAGGAGGCTCCAGGATGATCCGAGGGATGGAGCAGCTCTGCTGGGAGGAAAGGCTGGGAGAGCTGGCATTGGTGAGCCCAGAGAGGAGAAGCTTTGAGGTGACCTCAGTGGGGCCTTGCAGGGCCTGAAGGAGCTACGGGAAAGATGAAGAGAGACTGTGGGACAAGGGATGGAGGGACAGGACAAGGGGGAATGGGGCACCTTGGGACAGTGGGAGGTGTCCCTGCCCATGGCAGAGGTGGCACTGGATGGGTTTTCAGGTCCCTTCCAACCCAAACCATTCCCTGATTCCATGACTGGGATCACTCTGTGTGGGCAGGAGATGCTGGCTGGGGATGTGGTGCAGGTACCTCTCCATCACAGGTGCCACAAGCAGCCCCATTCCCCTTTCCCCTTTTCTCCAAGTGGAAAGGAAAGTGCCAGAGCAGGAAGGCAGAAGGCTCCTAATTAAAGCAGATAAAAGGAATCAGTTTCCTATGTACAGCAAAAGCATAGCTGGAGGGACTCGTGGCCACAAGGAACGCCTGAGGATGTGGATTTAGCAGGGATCAGAGGAGGGTGAGATCTGGAAATGGGTTAGACGAGGTCCCTGGGGCCACCCTTGGACGGGATCACACATTCGGCTGAGCCAGGAGGAAATGCTGCGTTCTTTGGGCCATAAACCACCCCCTTGTGCTCTCAGGGATCCGCAAGGAGAGGGATGTGAATGTGGCAGGACTTTGGAGTGGGTCAGACAACAGCCCAGGAGGTGCAGCTGTGATGGCACCAGCTGAGTCTTGGAAGGAAACATTGGAAAAGAGCAGCAAATCTGGATCTCCCCACAGGAGACAGGACCTGCCCACCGCTTCCCTGGATCTGCCTCGTCCTTTCTGTGGGATCCCAGGAGCTGCCAGCTCCCTCTTTCTGAGCAAACTGGCTGAGGTGTAGAGAGGGGAAAGCAGGAATCTGCTTCTGACTGTGGAAAGCACAGGCAACAAAGAGCACGAGCTGCTTTCCGAGCGGGATGAGGCTGTCCCAAGCAGGGTGGGAAAAGCCCAGGTGGAGCAGGGATACTGGGCCCTTTGGGGCAGGAATTGGCAGCCCGGGGTACAAACCCCACAGAGAGGGAGCCCCAACACTTCAGCAGGGATGGGAACAGCCCTGGCACGGGGCTCAGGCTGCACTTTGTGCCTTGGAGCTGCTGGCACCGGTGCCTGGTTGTCCCGATATCCCTGGGAGGAGCCCTGACCCACCCTCCTGGGAATCCAAGACCCCAGGAAATCCGTCCCACTGATTTTTTCCTCTCAGATCCCCAGACCCAGAGCCCCTCAGAGATCCCTCCAGGCAGGGGCAGAGCCAAAGGGCACCGTGAGCCCCCACTCCAGGGAAAACTCGCCCCAGCAGCAGCAAATCCGCAGAAAATCCTTTCCAAACACAACCAGATGGAACTTTACGTGAGAGAGCTTTCAGGGCCGGAGAAAGGCACACCGATAACTCTTGGTAGGAGCCGTGACCTCGGCGATGAAAGCAGCGGTGTGGCTGCTGGAAATGCAGGATTTTCAAAGGCTCTCCCAGTGTGGCAGGACCCCCAGGCATTCCCGGGAGGGGGGAGGTGGGAATGGGGAAGTTTGGCTCATTTGGCACAGGGATAAAGGAGCCCTTTCTAGTCAGGGACCCGGCAGAGCCCAGCAGAGCGGGGGATTTATGAACGTTGAATTCTCACACCAAGCAGCGACCAAAAGGCAGCAAAAAACCCTCTTGAAGTCATGAAACTGCGGCTGAAGAGAGGGAAAACCTCGGAGCTGGGGAGTGCTGGAGTCAGGCAGCTGGAAAGAGGGAATCAGGGTGACGGGGGAGAGCAATTGTGGTAAAAACCTGGAAAATTCCTTTGGAACCAGCTCCTGAAGGGATTGCAGGCCTGTCCTCGGAGGGGCTGCTGTGGGGAGCTGCTGTGCTGCTCAGGAAGGAGCGGGGCTGGGCTGGCCCCGGGCTCGGGGTGGCCCCGTGGCAGAGCTCCAGGGATCTCCGCTCTGCCCTCCCAGCCAGGAGCAGGTGGATTGGGAATTCCCTCGGACGGAAACACGTGGGGGATTTGTGCTCTTTGCCATCCTACCCGGGGCTGGGGTGGTTTGATCCAGCACCCCACGGGCACTGGGGAACACCAGAGCAGGACCTCCCCAGAGGCAGCGGTTCCAGTTTGAGCTGCAGGAAGTGGGGCTTTACCCCAAAACCGAGCTGGGTTTTGTTCATTTTGTCCCAGCAGAGGAGGGTGGCACCTGGCAGGGGAAGCTGAGTGTGACCAGCAGAGCTCCGCTCCAGGTTCCACACGGGGAAAGCAGGATGAGATCCCACCTTGGCCCTGGAGCTGGCAGGGAGCACAGGGGATCCAGGAGCAGCACCGGGCTGCCTCTCTCCTGCTACCCAGGGCCACAGCTCCTGCCAAAGCCCGGAGCCGCCGGCTGGACCCCGGCATCCTGCTGGCTCTGCCTCCACCTGAGGAGTGCAACACCGGAGTGTCCGCTCCAGCCCTGTTCGCGTGGCACCGCTCTTCCCAGATCTCCTGGTCCTCGCTGCTCGACATCCCGATATCTATGGAGACACGACATCACCTCCGCCAAGCTTCCCTGCGCACAAGACAGTGCCCTCTCCTCTCTGGCAGCAGCGAGCCGCACATTCCTGACCTCCGGGCTCAATTACTGCAGCTCATTATCTCCGGGAAGGGAGCCAAGCAGGCTGAGAAAGCTTCCACTGGTGCAAACTGCAGCAGATCTGCGTGCTCAGACGCCCGGGGGCTGTGATCCATCAGCCTGCAGCTCCCGCTTCCTCAGCCCGCTTCCCAAGGAACGCGGCATCCCTGCCGGGCTCCGTTCCCGGCCCTGGAGAGGCACAGCCAGAGCCCTGCCCGGGCTCTCCTGCTGGGCTCTGGGAGCCCTCCCGGTCGCTCCGGAGAGCTTTTCCCTGGGGATGTGGCTCCCTGCTCCCTGTCTGGGTCAGGCAGGAGGAGGGGAAGGCGGCAGGGCAGGGATGGGGCAGCCGTGGGCACAGGGATGGTGGTGTGCCCGCGGCAGAGGGAAGGGAGAGGGGATGGAAAGACCAAGGAGGAGCATAACGAATCCTCCCGGGCTTGGTCACAGAGTTTGGGGGAGTGAAAAGCCGTGATCCAGGATGAAAGGACTCATCTGACAGAATTCCAGCATGGACCTGGCTAAAGGAGAGCTGCTGAGTGCACAATTCCCGTGGGAGGAGGCAGAGAAGGGCAGCGTGGCCCTGCCAAGCCATGGATGCTCCCAGCCAGAGCAGCCAATTCCCTGCTCCTGTTGACTCAGGAGAGCAGGAGCCAGCCTGGAGACCCCTCTGGGATGGGAATTGCCATTTGGGCACCCCGTGAATGTGGGCAGGAGGAGATGGATGCTTCCCTTGGAGCTTCAGCCTCACCTTCCTTCTGCCTTCCCGCAGCCTCTCCGGCTGCCCTGGTGGGAAGATGGGGAAACACCTGGAGCAGCAGTGCCCCGGCAGCATCCCCCTCACCCCTTCCCTCCCCCTTCCCCTCCCCCAGCCTCCCCAAGTCGCTCTCTGTGAGTTTATGGGCAGAACATTTTGTTTGCACAGCGCTGTCAGACGCGACATTAAGAGGCGCCGTAAATCAGCGCGTGGGGGCCTCTCCAAGCCTCGGCAGATGAAAACCTTTTATCACAATTTGGATCTGTTTGCACTGGTATGAAAATTATGGCTCCAGTTTAGCATCAGCTTCCCATTATTCATGTCCCTGGGAGCAGCACCGGCTAAATTGGATTGTTTCAAGCCTCCCCACCCTGCTGGCCCTGAGAGCCTGGCAGGTCCCACCCGGCTCCCCATCCTCACCTTGATGGCTTCTCCCAGCTGGATGTGAGCAGGAAGGAGGCTCCTGGCTGGAGGAGGGCTTGGGAATGAAAAAAAAGAGGGATTCCAGGAGGATGGAGATGCTTCTGCATCACCTCAACCTGGAACAGGCGTGGCCCCCACTCGGAGCTGCCTCTTCCAAGGGTGGGAAGGGCCCCAGCTCCAGGCTGATCCCTCCCTGTGCTCCATGCCCAGGCACTCTCTGCTTCCTGGGGAGTGTTTGGAAGAGGGGAGAGTTCAGGAGTGAGGGAAGGATGAGAGATGTGGATGGAGCTGGGAGGGAAGGGAGGGATTTCCAGCCATGCTCAGATCCTCGGCACAAGAAATGAGGATGTGCCTCCTCCTCATCCTGACAAAAGTGCCAGGGGGGATTCCTGGGGTGGCCTGGCCTGGCACGGGCTGGTTAACACATCCCAAAGAGCCTTTGGGGTGTGATCAGGGAGTTATCCTGGCTCCCCAAACACCTGGAAGTTCATCTCACCCCAGCACCACTGTCCTGGCAAACTGGAAAACCCTTGGAATGTTGGTGTCCACCTGAAGCACTGAGGTTTATTTTAAGGATTTTCCTTGCAACAAATTGAGCCAGAAACCTCCACCGAAAGGTGGTGAGAGGCACCACCAAGCCCTGGCTGGAGGTGTTGGAGCTTCCTGCCAGCCCTAACTCAGCTCCACGGGAAGAACAATTAAATTCCCCCTGGAACAGTCTGGGACCGTCACCCAAGGGGATGATCCTGTTGAGAGTGACCCTGTGACCCTGTGACCCTGTTCAGGAAGGGTTTATGGGATCAGTGGGATGAAGGCCTGGCCTGCACAGGGGATTTGAGGGCTGGAGTGCTGGGGGCTGTCCTCCTGCCCCGTGGCCACACGTCACAAGTCACGGTGCCCTCCTGCTGCGCGTGCCACGCGGTGCCACCGGGAACTGCCCAGCCACAGCCCCGCGGTGCCAGCGGGGAGCTGTTTGCGTGAGGAGGAGGAATCTCAGCACCTGAGGTGCCTCCGTGGGCAGCATCGTCCCCGCGCCCTCGCCGAGCCCTTTCTTTTCCCGTTGTGTGAGGGAGTTCAAGCAGCAGCTGCACAGACCTGGCTCTCCAGAAATCAGGAGCTGGCGCATCAACAGCCTCTGTGACACAGCTGGGGACATTTATTTTCCTTTTTGCACCTCACCGCTGTTGTAATTGCACTTTTTTTTTCGCTAATACGGCCAGATGCTCTCCCAACAAACCTTGGAGTCTGCTGTGGCCAGGCAGGAGCTGTTTTAATTTTAACTCAGCACCAGAGTGGCTGCTCAGGGGACGATGTCAGTGTCCAACAAATCCCTCGGGGAGGCTCTGTGCCATGGACAGAGCTTTGCTGAGCAGGGAGCATCCCAAAAAATGTGGGTATTGCTCGTGTTTTGGGGTTTTGTTGACACTCACCCCGTGCCTGGCCCCCGGGCCACCCTCCCCCCCCAGCCAGGCCCGTTGTGAAGGTCTCCGTGTCCCTCGGGAGCAGGGGGGTGACACGGATAAATCCAGCTGTGACGCTGCGAGCCCCCGGAGCTCGCTGAGCTCTCCCAAGCACTGCAGGCTGCTCCCAGACAGCCCGGCTTTATTTCTCTCCCATCCATCACTGATTTGCCACACTGTCAGAGTTCAACAATAGCAGTAATAATTAACCATTTAATCCGACTCAAACACTGGGGCTTGTTTGCTCTCTCTGCAGATCAGATGGGAAACATTGCAAAGATCAGATTCTGATGTTCCCCGGTTTCGTGTTAAGTGTCTTGACTCTGCAAAATTGCTGGGAGTCTTTCATTTTGCTCTTTAAGCTCGTTAGTCCAAATTAAAAACAGCATTCATTCTAATTTCAGCTGCTTGAAATCCCTCCAAGATCAGTGCTATTATTCTTTGGAGCGCCTTGGGAGCAGAGCGAACACCCGGAGACATTCCCTCGCATTCCTGATGTCCAAATGGCTTCGGCAAAGCCACCAGCTCCAGCTCGCTGCTCCCGTCACCCGCCTTGCCAAGGAGGGAATTCCCATTTCTGGCATGTCCTGACCCCCTCTCCTCAGCAATCACAACCATGGATGGTTCCCTAATTGCATTTAGGACCTCGGGATTAATTAGCTTTGGCTTTGCTGTGGGTCACAACTCCTGAATTTTGTCTAAGCTTGGCTCTAAGTGGAGCTTGAAGGGCGAAGGGGACGATTTCTCGTGGTCACTGCTTGAGCCACCTGTCCTCCCAGGGCTGAGCTTGGACGAGCCTCTGCTGCTTCCCAGCCTTTCCACCCTGTTTGCTTTGCGATTCCAGGGCCACAAACAATTCCAGCAATTCCAGCCTCACTCAGGTGTGAATGGACTCTCACAAGGACTCTTTCCCACCGCAGCGAAGAACTCCCTCTTATCTTCGCAGGCATTTATCTCCTGCCTCTCGAAATGCTCCATCGAGCCTCGCCCGGCCCCGCCAGCCCCGTCTCCAGCACGGGAAGCCGAGCGAGTCAGGCAGAGTTTCCAGGCTTTTCCTAAGGGATGTTCGGCTTCATTTCCTGAACTAACAAAGCTGGGCAGGGAGGGAGGAGAGAGGCAGCAGGAGCAGAGCTGCGGTCAGGATCAGCCTGGCAGCCCGGGAGAGACCCCGGCAGAGGCTGCAGGGGGATCCAGGGTTCTGTGCTCGGTCAGCACCAAATTCCCACAGTGGGAGAGCCCCAGGGATGCCTTTGCAAGGACAATTCCCGCAGTGGGAGAGCCCCAGGGATGCCTTTCCAAGGTTAAACCCTGGAGCGGGAGAGCCCCAGGGATGCCTTTGCAAGGTCAGTTCCTGGAGTGGGAGAGCCCCAGGGATGTCTTCCCAAGGTCAGCTCCTGGAGTGGGAGAGCCCCAGGGATGCCTTTGCAAGCCAAACCCTCCCCACAGCAGCCCAGAGAGTGCCCTGATGTTCCAGCCCAGGGATCACACCCAGAGCCATCCCAGCAGAGCCCCACTGGGAGGTTGGGAAAGAGGGTCCTGGATGCCCAAAATTCCAGCCTGGCATCCCAAACCTCCCCTCTGGGAGCCATCCCTTGCTCCAGGATGTTTCGTCCCAGCTCCGAAGGCAGCTGGGCTGCCTCCATCCACAAAGGATTCCTCACCCCCTCCTGCTCCCACAAGGCTCTGCCTTATCCCGAGGGGATTTGTCCTGGGAAAGGGCTAAATCTGACCCGTGAGGACTCTCCAGCCTTGCCCAACTCCCAAGGAACTGGGGAAGGAGCAGGGAAAATCAGGGGAGGGGTTGGAAGGACATTCATTTCCAACTGGATACAAGAGGAGTATCCCATGTCGGGGGTGAAAGGCAGGAAGGGTTTTGTTCCCTGGGATGCTCCAGGAGAGGTGATTTAGGGAGCATGGTCTGAAGCCACATCTGCCTCCAAGGCTTGTGGAGCCTTCCCAGAAGCTGGGAATTCCGAGGCTGAGGAGCTCTTGATGCAGTTAATGCCTGCTTTAATACCTGTTTTCCATGTGCAGTCTCTAAACTGTTGCCACAGCCTCGAAAATGTTGTGACTTGGAAGCCACAAAAGCTGGAAGGAACCTGCTAATTGAGAACACAGCCAGGCTGTAAATCCCAGGAAAACACCGGGGCTGGCAGGAGACAAACCCAGGCCCAGGGAGAGAGGGAGGGGGAGAACTCAGCTGGAGAGTCGGGAATTACAGAGAGAGGGAAAGAGGGAGAACATGGGGCTGGTGGGGTCCCCAAGGCGGGCTGAGCCTCAGGTACCACTGCAGGGTGATATTAGGGAATCAAAGGAATTGATTCAGATGCAAGTGCCATTAGGAGAGGGAATTTAGAGCAAACTGCAGGCATGAATAGGAACTAATTGCCAGAACCAGGGAGATTCACCCAAAAAAATGGAACGGAAAGAAAAGATGATATTTCCCATCTGCTGATGCAAAACCTAGTGCTGGAAATGGGCTCGGTGGCAAAGTGAGGGAAGGGATCAAATATGGCCCGAGGGGTCTGTGTGGGGTTTTATTTAAGGATTAAATGGGATGTGGAGTCTCACAGAGCAGTGGGTCAGACTTCGTGTCAGGAAAATGGAAATGGAGCTGTTGGGTCCATGAATAAATGAGTTCTAATAGGAAAATGTTCCTTCACTGCCTGGGGAGGGAACCTGTGCATCAGGAATCCGTGGATGTTCGCCAAAGGGATCAATATGGGCACAGGGGGATCTGGTCAATAGGATCTGTTGGGATTTTCAAAAGGCTTTTGGGCAATGTCCCTCATCAGAGACTCGTTGGGAAATGAACTCGTGATGGGCCAAAAAGGAAATTCCTCTCCTGGGCAACAGGAAAAATGGGATTGCAAATGGTGTGGAGCATCTCTGTGCTGTGAGGAAGCTGTTCAGCCTGGAGAAGAGAGGGGACCTCGATAAAGTCTGCCCCTGTGGCCCCTCAGGTGAGACCCCACCTGCAGAGCTGCCCCAGCCCTGGGGCCCAGCACAGGAAGGGCCTGGAGCTGCTGCAGCCAGGCCAGAGGAGGCTCCAGGATGATCCGAGGGATGGAGCAGCTCTGCTGGGAGGAAAGGCTGGGAGAGCTGGCATTGGTGAGCCCAGAGAGGAGAAGCTTTGGGGTGACCTCAGTGGGGCCTTGCAGGGCCTGAAGGAGCTGCAGGGAAACATGGAGAGAGACTGTGGAAAAGGGAATGGAGGGACAGGACACAGGGAATGGCTTCCCAGTGCCAGAGGGCAGGGATGGATGGGATCTTGGGCAGGAATTGTTCCCTGGGAGGGTGGGCAGGCCCTGGCACAGGGTGCCCAGAGCAGCTGTGGCTGCCTCTGGATCCCTGGCAGTGTCCAAGGCCAGGCTGGACATTGGGGCTTGGAGCAGCCTGGGACAGTGGGAGGTATCCATGCCACCTTCCAGGGGCAGCCCCAGCTGCTCTGGGCACCCTGTGCCAGGGCCTGCCCACCCTCCCAGGGAACAATTCCTTCCCAATATCCCATCCATCCCTGCCCTCTGGCACTGGGAAGCCATTCCCTGTGTCCTGTCCCTCCATACCTCGTCCCCAGTCCCTCTGCAGCTCTCCTGGAGCCCCTTTAGGCCCTGGAAGGGGCTCTGAGCTCTCTCTGGATCCTTCTCCTCTCCAGGTGAGCACCCCCATCTCTCCCAGCCTGTCGGTTCATCTCTCTCACACTCCTGGACCTCCAGTGAACCTTTCCAGCCGCTGCTGCCGTGTCTGCAGCGCTCGGCTCGCTCAGCAAACCGGAGCTGGGCAGCGGCTCAGCCCCGTTCCCTTCCCCTGGCGCTGCTGCTGCCTCAGCCCCGGGCTGGTCCCGCTCGGATTCCGGGCTGGTCCCGCTCGGATTCCGGGCTGGTCCCGCTCCGATTCCCTGCTGGAAGCCGCTGCCTCTGCTTTGCAGCGCTGTTTTCTCGCTGTCACCTCCCTCCCTTGCCCCTGCCCAGAGCCTGCCTTGCCCTGCGTGCTGGGATGATTATTTTATGGTACAAGTGAGTATTTCACGCTGCTCCGCACCCCCCGGAGCTGGATGTGCCCAGGGCAGGGGGAGGCTGGGCGCTGTCCCTGGGGCAGAGCCCGCACCCTGCTCCTCCCGCCCCCGGCCTGGATCCCGCCGAGATTTGTCCCCTCCGCCCCGTGTCAGGGATGCTGGGACAGCTCTTGGCAGCATCCCTCACCTCCTGCCTCCCATTTCCGTGCTCTGCTCCCACCAGGGACCGCCCGCAGCCCCTCTCCCAGGCTCCCTGGGTGACCCTTCCTGCCTCCTCCGTCCCTGCGGCTTCCCAGGACAGCCCCGGGGCACTCCAGCACCCAAAGCCGGGGCAGCGCCGCTCCGCCTCAGCATTCCTGCTCCCGAACAAATCCCAGCCTCGGAGCCCGAGCAGCTCCTGGGCCCTGTCGCTGCAGGGCATTTGTGTTGCAGGAGCGTTCTGTTCACGCTAAATTAATCTGCCTGTACGTTCAGGGCTCCCGGATTGGGGAAAGCGATGCTCTGGTCCTGCCTCGGCTTCCCCTCCTCAATCAGGAGCTCACGGACAGTGGGATGAGGGGTTTGGGGGTGCTCACTCCACTTCCAAGGGCTGTCCAGGCAGAGGGATGGGAAATGCCATGAGGGAGGAATCAAGGACTCTGCAGCAGCCATTAACCCTTGGAAGGCAGGGTGCTCCAAGGCCTGGCTGCCTCTCGCTCCCTGGAGTGCCAGGGAAGGGCTGAGCGCCCGCCAGGGATCCGTGGGGATGCTGCCACTGCTGCTGCTGCTGCTGCTGCTGCTGCTCACGTGGTTCCCTCCCCATCTCCAGCCACCAAACTGCATTTCCGAGAAGCAAAACAGACATTAAATAACGCTTGGATGTCAGAGCAGGCTGAGCGGGAGGCTGTGGGAGAGGGGAGGAGGAGCAGCTGGTCCATCCAGGAGCGAAGGGAGGGGAGGACAGGGTGGGGAGGGGCTGGGGGTGGCACGGGGCTGGAGGAGGTTGAGGACAGGGCCAGATGTCCTGGAACGAAGTGACCTCTGCTGTGACCGTGGCTGAGGCTGAGTAGCTCGGAGCGTTGGACGCTTCATTGGAAGAGTCCCTTCCGCAGGCTCCGGGCGCTGCTGGAGGAATTGGCTGTGAGCACTCAGGATCTGGGATTCTAAACCCCAGCAAGGCGTGATGGGGCAGGAGGGGCAGCTGGCACTGCCATCCTTCCCTGGCACAGGCTCCAGGGCAGCGCAGCGGGGTTTGATCCGTGTGAGCTCCCAGCTCGTCCTCTGCTCCAGCTCCGAAGGGGAAACAACAGCCAGAGCTGTCCCAGGGGAACACGAGTCGGAAGGGATGGACAAATCCCAGCAAATATCTGCTGGCTCTCCTCAGAGGATAATGACACATCCTTGGAGTCCTCCAGCGCTGATCCCAGCAAAGCCGAGCCTTTGAGAGCCGCGCTGAGCTTGTCCCCGGCTCCCCGCTCTGAATTCCCACGGTGCCATTTATCCGAGCACGCTTCAGGAAGCAATCGGAGATTCCCACAGGCAGCAGCAGCAGCTCTGCTGCACCACTGGCTGTCTCTGTGTCCCGAGGCAGGGGCAGGCTGGGGCAGGCGCTGCTCGCACGGATCCTGGGAGACCACCCCTGGATCCATCGCTTCCCAGCGCCTGCTTGTGCCGACGCGGAGCGGGCGAATCCTGCCGGAATCCTGCTCCTTCCCCGCCCTCAGCCAGGCCCTGTTCCCCCCTCAGCCCTCCTAGCAATGCATCAGGAGCTTTGCTTTTCCCCCAGGTGCCTTTTGTGCTCCGTTCCTGTTTGATGCTCCTCATTGGGAGCCATCCAGGCAAACACCTGAATTCCCACCTCTGCAGCACCCGGGAGCCAAGGGGAGGCAGGGGAAAGAGGGAGCCTGGGTGGAGGTGAGCAGGAGCTCTACCTGGAGTGCTCCATTTCCTCGGGAGGCTTTGCCAGTGTTTAAGAGGAAATTTGAGGAGTAATGACCTGAGCAGAGCAGAGGAAGAGGCCCCTGGGGAAGGCTCGGAGGCAGAGGGAGCCCTGTGGATCCACATGGATGAGAACAGGGAGGGAGAGGGAGAAACAAAGAGGGAGCATGGGATGGAACATGGGGAAGAGGCCACCTGGGAAGGGAAGTGACAGGGACTGCAGTGCCCACCAGGGCTGCAGGAGGGGTCTCTGGGGGAGTCCAGCCTGGCTACAGCAGGGGGACACGGAATCGGTTAGGTGGGAAAAATCCTCGGACATCAACAAGTCCAACCATTCCCCCAGCACTGCCAAGGCCACCACTAACCCATGCCCCCAAGTGCCACATCCACACGGCTTTTAAATCCCTGGGCAGCCTGTTCCAAACCTTTTGGAGCAGGATTTTTTCCTAACATCCAATCCAAACCTCCCCTGGCGCTTCCCCTGCTTTGTGCTTCCCCCTCGTCACCCATGGGCTGAGGGGGACAGAGTGGCAGTGCCACCCACACAGCCCACCCTGGGCACCACCACCCCCACTTGCTCCTGAGTCTCTCCCAACCCCTGCTCAGGAGCTTCCTGCAGGATCAACTCGTGGAACAGCACCTCCCTGGGGAGTCCCAAGGCTGGGCTGCTCACCTGTGCTTGCAGGGCTGGAATCCTGCAGCACCTGGAGCACAGGGAAGTGAGGAGATGAGGAAATGAGGTTCACATCCCCCTCCTCCAGCGTGGCCAGCATCCGAGGGAAGGGATGCTTGGGGAAGGTCCCCAGACAGGGGAGGGATGGAAGGAGGGAGGGCTCCCTTCCTGCACGGACCCTTCCTCCGGCCCCGGGCCATTGTGCTGCTTCCTTCCTGCTCCTTCCAGAGCTTTGTCAGGGCACGGAATTGTCCCAGGTAATCCAGGCCCCAGCTGCTTCCTGCTCCGCCTGGGCCATTGCTGCCGGAGCAGGAGGGAAGGAGATGAACAAGACGCTGAGAAAGGCGGCGAGGAACAGCGTGGGATTGCACTCCCCCACAGCAGCCAGAGCACAAATCCTCCTTCCCGGGGCTTCCTGCTGCCTCTCTCCCGGCCTGCTCCCATCAGTTATCCCAAACAGGGAGCAGCTGGCTAAAACCCCGCTAACCGACTGCAGCGCTGCCTCTCACTGAGCGCCTGACAGCTCCTCGGGATCGGGCAGGAACGAGCCCGGCGTGCCCGAGCTGTGACACCTCTCCCACCTGCCTGGGGCCACCTCCTCCCCCTGCTCCCACCCCTGTGGATCTGATCCCGGGCGGGATGGGGACCCTGGGCTGGCTGGGACCGGCAGATTTGGGAACAAGGAGAAGCTGCACTGAGATTGGGGTGGGTGCCTGTGCTGGCAGCACCTGGAGGTGGGAGCTTATCCTCAGTGTCCTGGCAGGGAGCTTGGAAGTGGGGGCATGGCCCAAAAATGGGATTTCTGGGGATTGGGTGGTCCCGTACACCAGGGATTGGAGGCATGACCCAAAAATGGGATTTCTGGGGGTTGGGTGGTCTCCTGCGCCAGGCAAGGACCCACAGGAGGGAAGAGCCAAGAGCCAGAGGTGCCTCCAACACTGACCCTGTTTGAGCAGGGACTGACCCCAGGGGACTTCAGGATTAGGCTGCAGGATTGGGGCTGGATCCAGCATTCCCTGTGTCCCATCTCACCCAGGCTGCAGGACTGGGATTGGATCCAGCATTCCCTGTGTCCCATCTCACCCAGGCTGCAGGATTGGGGTTGGATCCAGCATTTCCTGTGTCCCATCTCACCCAGGCTGCAGGACTGGGGCCCATCCAACCCAGTACCCCATCCCTGGGCAGTGAAGTCCCTCCTGGAGATTTTCTAGCTGCTTTTCCAGGGATGAATAAGGCCTTGCTCAGTTAAGGAAGGACAGATGATTCCCAACAGGGGCTCAGCTGCCATCTCCACACTTTGGCTGAGGGCCTGGGCCACCAACATGGGGCGATTCCAGGATCCTCCTTCCCCAACTGCAGACTCCCCCTTCAGTCTGGAAAAGTGTGTCAGCGCTAAAAGCCTCGACAAATTCTTGGGAGAAAAATTTGCCGAGCTGGATTGAGCAAAAAACACAACCACCCTCGTGGGAATTGTGTGTGAATCACATGGCAGGAGCCAGGGAAGTCTGGGGAAATCACAGGATCACGGAATGCTTTGGGTGGGAAGGGAACTTAGAGCTCATCCAGTGCCATCCCTGCCATGGGCAGGGACACCTTCCACTGTGCCACCCTGGCCTTGGGCACTGCCAGGGATCCAGGGGCAGCCACAGCTGCTCTGGGCACCCTGTGCCAGGGCCTGCCCACCCTCCCAGGGAACAATTCCTTCCCAATATCCCATCCAGCCCTGCCCTCTGGCACTGGGAAGCCATTCCCTGTGTCCTGTCCCTCCATGTCTTGTCCCCAGTCCCTCTGCAGCTCTCCTGGAGCCCCTTTAGGCTGCTGTGAGCTTGGAAGCTTTCCAGGATCCACAGTGAATGTTTCCTGTGCAATGCCCAGCTCCTGGTGCCTGCTCCATGCTCGCCCTGGGGCCTGGGTTCAGCCTCTTTATTTTTATCCCAATCCTGATGGATCCGTGCACGGATTCAGCGCTGTCAGATGATTTTCTCCCAATTCCTTCATGCAGCTTTTTTCTTTTCCCTGTCCAAGGCAGGCAGACACCTCCCTCGGTCTGTAACTGAACTTCGGGAGATGTGGCGGCTGGCTCTTCCCGGGGACGATCCAACTGGGCTTTAATGGATTGTGCTGCTGTTGCTGGAATGTTCCCCGGTGCTGTGGCCGGGGGGCGGTTTCCAGCTGTGGCCAGCTGGCCGGGCAGGATGACGTCCTGAAGGTGTGCAGGGCTACCGGGCTTCCTGTGTTTTCCTTCGCCCTGGCCTGGGATGACGCTCCCGCATTGTCAGGCGCTCCCAGGAGCCATCAGCGCCCTGTTCCAGTGTCATTGTTTTCCCAAGGATCCCGTTCTGTTCAGGGGTCAGCTTTCCGGGTCACAGTCCTTTCAGGAAGGTTGGGCTTTGCATCCCTTTGTCTGCTTCTTCCTAGAAGGGCTGGGCGAGCCGCTGCGGTGCATTTTCCTCCTTTTCTTCCCCATTCCCTCCTTCCTCTCCGGGACTATCGATCCGCAGCCCTGCGGGATGCTGGGGGAGCACAGTCCCTGTGCTGTGCGCTGGGAAGAGCTCCCGCTTTCCCCCAGCTGTGCTTGGACCGCGCGATTGTTTTCCCTCCTCACTCTTGTTTTGGGATCCTTCCCACCCCATTCCTTAGCCCCGGGCTAAGGAATTGCTCCGCCGCCCTCGTTGAAACTTCTGCGGCCGCCTTAAGGCCGTTTGAAGCGCTGCCATAATGTTTGTTTAAAAACACATTAATTAGCTCTGGGGTAATTGGGGTTTGCAGGGCTCTCTCCCGCATCGTTCCGCCCGCTCTAATTTGTTCTATCGATCTTCCCGGAGATAGGAGCGGGAGCCAATCGGCGGCGCGGCTCCCGCTGCTGTCACTCCGCAGGATTTGTTTACGCCGGGCTGGTGGCCCCTGCTCTGCTCAGCACGGCCGGGTTCTGCCTCCCGCCCGCTCCCAGCAGCTCAAACCAAGCCGCTCCCAGCAGCCGATCCCTTTTCCCAGCGCTGGTGGGACGCACGGTTGGTTTCCCGGGATGCGCCCGGCGGTGCCGGTGAGCCCCGGGGTGTCCCCGAGCCCTCGGAGCCATCGTGGCTGCGGCTCCTGCTGCGGCACGGCTCAGCCCTGGGTTTCCATGGTAACCCCCAGGCTCGTTCCCTGACTCCAGGTTTTTCAAAAGCGAACATTTTCGTTTCCATCAAAAGAGCCTTTTCTGCCGCCAGCGCCGGCGCCGCCTCCCCCGGCCAGCGCCGAGCCCGGCAGGGACCGAGCCCCGCCCGGGGAGCGGCGTGGCCGCAGCCGGGCCTCGGGAAGCTCTTCCCGCTGCCCCTCTGCCCTGGTCCTGCACGGGAGTCCTCCCCCAGCGGCTCCCTCCATCTCTTTTCCACAGAATTCCCCATTTCTGGGCTCAGGATACCACCCTCCGGTATCCCCTTGCCCAAGTGCCCTCTGCAGCAGGAGCAGGTGGGATGCTCGTGCATCCCCAGCACCACAGGACAGGAATTTTCACCAGCCCCTCACTCTCTCCATCCCTTTTCCACAGAATTCCCCATTTTTTGGCCTATCTGGCTCAGTATCCCCTTGCCCAAGTGTCCGTCTGCAGCAGGACCAGGGTGGTGGTGCAGCTCCAGCAGCCCCAGGACCGGGATTTTCACCAGCCCCTCACTGCCTCCATCCCTTTTCCTCAGAATTCCCCATTTTTCAGCCTGTCTGGCTCGGTATCCCCTTGTCCAAGTGTCCCTTTCAGGAGGAGCAGGGTGGGATGGAGGCGCAGCCCAGGACCGGGCTCTTCACCGTCCATTTTCCACAGAATTCCCCCTTTCCTGGCTCAGTATCCCCTCGCCCAAGTGTCCCTTCCAGCAGGAGCAGGAAGGGATGGAGGTGCAGCCCCAGCAGCCCCAGGACTGGGATTTTCACCATTCCCTCACCCCCTCTGTGCTTTCCCCTTTCCTTGGACCCCCCCTTGCCCGCATCCCTCCTCAGCAGGACCAGGATGGGATGCTGGTGCATCCCAGCCCCTCTCCACCCCTCTGGCGGCAGCATCTGGCTCCTCACATCCCTGCCGTGCCTCTTCCCACCTGGCAGCCGCTCGGGGAGGGCCGTGCCCGTTTTTCTGCCAGAGGACACAAAGCATTCCCAAACAATGGCCATTGCACAGCCCAGCCCCGCATTTAACAGCGTTTTACAGGCGGAATAAATCTCAGGGACTCCATAAATCTCGGGGCTGAGATAAGAAATGTGCATCCAGAGCCTGGCGAGGAGTAAATCCTGCCCAGCTCCAGGACACGAGAGGAGCATCCTGTATTTCACACCTGCCTCGGAGCCCAGAGGGAGATTTATGGGATTCAGGAACGGAGCCACGGCGCTTTGTGAAGGCTCAGCGTTCCCTGCCCTGCACCGGGACACTCCCAGTTGCCAGGCAGATGGAAAATGAGATTTCCCAGAGCAGCTGGAAAGATCCAGTGGGATTTGCAGCTGGGGGAAAACTCCCTGGCTTTGGGCAGCTCTGGGCCAGTCCTGCCACGTTCGCATTCCTCAACAGGAGTTCAAGCAAATCCCGGTGGAGGGGCCTGAATGCTGTGGTCCCACATCTCCGCAGGGCTTCTCCGTCTCAGCATGGAATTGCCCTGCATCCAGGGATTTCTGGCGGATTCCGAGGACCACCAGGACTTTTGGATGTGGGAAGGCATTCACTCATTTTTCCCGAAACATCCCGGAGCATCCTCTCCTAAATGGGCACCAGAACATCACTGAGTCAGCTGCATCAAGGGGGAGAGCTCTGGAAAACACTCCTTCCCATGGATAAACCCTTCTTCCCATGGATTAACAATGGCAGTAACCCCCTTCTGCCTAAAAAAAGAACCAGAGAATTCCATGGGAAGAGGTGCCCAGAGCTCCTCACCTCCCCCTGCAGCTGTGGGTCCCAGCCCTGAGCAAGGAAAGGCCAGGAAAGGTTTGTGGGACAATCCTGGGATTGCTGCTACTCCCCATGGAGCGCGTTGCAATCCCAGCAATGCTGTGGTTTCTCCTGTGGCGGACAAGACATTCTAATTTCCCAATTTTTCCAGCCCTCTGGAAAGAGCAAATGACAGGAAATGTGAGCCCTTCCAGAAACCAGCGCGGCAGGGAAGACATGGGGTGGGTGTGCTGGAGGGAAGCTTGGGATAAAAGCTTGGAGAAAAGTGGGGGGGGGTGGGGAGAGAGCAGAGAGGGGTGAGGGATGTGCTCCAACTTCTCTCCCCTGACGTTTCAACTGCTGGAAGGGAAGGACTGGGACAAAACACTGAGGGACTGGCAAGGAGACAAAAATCCCTGGAATCCAGGAGGACTTGGGAAGGTGGGAGCCACCTCAGTGGGGGCAAGACCAGCGTCCCCTACTCGGACCGGGTCAGAACCAGAGCCTGAAATAAAAGTCCAATGGAGCCGAGCCGTGGTGTGGGAAGGCTTCTCCCAGGGCAGTTCCCAGGGAAGGGAGGGTGCTCCCACACACTCCAGGTACCTGTGGGTGCCAGAAGCCCCGGGAAGGGTAGAGGTGCCTGGGATACCAGCTGGGAAAGGAGCTGGAGGCAGGTCCTCCCTGCTCAGGGACACGGGATTCTGAGTATCTTTCAAAATAGGATTACAACCAAGAAATAGGAGTCCCTAATCCATTCTCGCCCTAACAAAAATAAGACTCGGTGAGCGGCTCAGGTCAGGGGAAGCGCTAATCCCTGTGGCATTCCCGCGCTGAGGCTGGCAGCCCTGGCACGGCTGGAAATGCCCGGGCTGCCTGTGGCACCGGGAAGGCAAAAGCCCCGTGAACGGGACAGAATTCCAGCAGCGAAAGAAGAAAATCCCATGGGATCCTGGATGTCTCCAGCAGCCCCTTGGGAGCTGGGCCACGGGCAAGGACCTGGGCTGAGCCTCCCCTCCCGCTCTGGAGCAAAGGGATGGCGGTGAGCCCAGAGCCCCACCGAGCTCCGGGGAGCCTGTTCGTCCTGCAGCACTGGGATTGGGATGTCCGGCAGCTCCCGGTGCTGGTGGGGTGGTTGGGATGGCTGGGAGCACCAAAAACCAAGCACACGAGGAGCATGGCAGGGTGGAGGGGTGGGAAACACTGCCGGGAATATCCCAGCGCCCGGAGAGCTGGGAAGGGCAGGGTGGTGCTTTCCCCCCTTCGCGGGAGCTGCGTGTCCTGAAGGGACAGCGACAATTCCTCCGCTTTTCCTGCCGGAACCTGACCCTGGCAGCCACCGAATCCAGGCGGGAGCCTCCAGGGTCTGGTTTCAAGCCTCCCTCCCCACCCTCAGCACTATCTGATGCCGTCAAATGCTCCCAGGCTCCAGGAATCCTTCGCCCCTCTCGGTGCCGTCTCGGATTCCGTGGTGCTGCAGGAAAGCAGAGCCGGGCTCTCCTGAGCTCGCTGCTGTGCCGAGGGGAAGGGCGAGGGGTGCGGGAACACAGGTGGGTTAAAAATCCCGGGATCAGGGGCACATGGCTTGAAGAGGAGCCCGAGAGGGTGATTAACAACGCACTAATGATGCCTGGTCCGGGAGGTGCCTGAGCTGAGGTTTGGAGGAGGATGGGGGTGATTAGGGGGAATCATGGTGTCTGCTTGCCTGGTCTTTATTCCTGTTCCCTGTCGGAGAGGGATCCTGTGGCAGCTAGCCTGTCCTCCATCCCCATCCTCCATCCCTGTCCTCCATCCCCATCCTCCATCCCCATCCTCCATCCCTGTCCTCCATCCCCATCCTCCATCCCTGTCCTCCATCCCCGTCCTCCATCCCCATCCTCCATCCCCATCCTCCATCCCCGTCCTCCATCCCCATCCTCCATCCCCATCCTCCATCCCCGTCCTCCATCCCCATCCTCCATCCCTGTCCTCCATCCCCGTCCTCCATCCCCATCCTCCATCCCCATCCTCCATCCCCGTCCTCCATCCCCATCCTCCATCCCCATCCTCCATCCCTGTCCTCCATCCCCATCCTCCATCCCCATCCTCCATCCCCATCCTCCATCCCCGTCCTCCATCCCTGTCCTCCATCCCCATCCTCCATCCCTGTCCTCCATCCCCATCCTCCATCCCCGTCCTCCATCCCCGTCCTCCATCCCTGTCTTTCACCTCTGTCCTCCACCCCTTTCCTCCATCCTCCTCAGCAGCACCACAGAAGGGAGGCCCCAAAAACATCCCGAGCTGGGAGGAGGAGGCAGAAGAAGAATGAGGATGTGCCAAATCCCACAGAGAAACTCCCCCTGCCCAGAGCTGGGGCACGGGCAGGACCCAGACCCTGCCTCAGATCCCTTTTCCCTCCTGCTCCATCTCCCCGTTGGCAGCGCTGGCACAATTGTGGGGAACAGTGGCTAAAAACTCTTTTTGAAATGATTTTTTTCTTTGAGGCCAGATCAGTGCAGAGACGATCCCTCCTTCCTTCCTTCCTTCCTTCCATCCATCCGTGGCCCGAGGGCGGGTGTCGCTGCCTTTATCCAGGCACTGGGGGTCTGACAGGACACCCTGGTGCTGCCCCTTCCCCCAAACAAATCTTTGACCTAAAACGTGCTTTTCTCTGAGGGGAAATAAGAGTCAGGATGCCAGGAAGTGGAACTTGCCCCAGCCCTGGGGTGTGGGGGTTAATGGCCCTCTAGACCTCTCCATCTCTTCCAAATTTACCAATATCCTGCTCTGGCTCTGGTTTTGCTTTAATTCCTGAACCGATAATCAGAGTTTTATTCCCCACGCTGATCAAAGCTACCCTTTCACCTCTTTTTCTTTTGGAAGCTGATCATCCTGCAAGTGTCCAAGGCTGGCTTGGATGGGGCTTGGCTCACCCTGGGGTAGTGGAAGTGGGAGGGGGTGGGACTGGATGGGCTTTTCCCACCCCAAACCGTTCTGGGGTTCCGTGATCCCAACCCCTGATTTCCCTACACTCACTTTGTGGGGTGGATAAGCAGCAGGGATGGGCTGGGGCAGTCTGGCTGCGATGGGAGCGGGGCTGCTCCATTCCAGCACGGCCAGGACGAAGGCAGGATCCCGCTGGGATTCCCGGGATGTGGGCAGAGGTGATTGATTGCCCCGGGCAGAAACGTGGCGCTCCCCAAAGGGGAGGTTCCTGCAGCGCTGCCGTGTGTGTGCCCCAGGCCTCACTTTTCCCTTCCCACAGCTCCAGGGATTGCCTGGGCTCCGTTCCCAGAGCGTTTTGTAGGGGCAGATGGCTCGGAGCAGGAGGCACAAGGGCATCCGTGAAGGGAGGGATGGGGGGCCAGAGCTGGGGGAGGTTCGGGGCACACACAGGCTCCTGTTCCTCTGCCACGGGAACCCCCTCGTGCCCTCCAGCCCTGCAGTGCTGACCTCTCCCTGCTCCTGGGCTTGTCAGCAGAACCCCTGAGCCGAGCTGGGAATGATTTCCTGCTGCTACACGAAAGGTTCTTGGGAATGGCAATTTTCCCCTTGTTTATTTGTATTTTCTGCCCGGCAATTAGCGGGATCTCAGCGAGTCAGGAGCCCTGTGTTGCTGCTTCACCTGCCAGGACCAGTTTGCCCTGTGTTACGTTTGAAAACGTGATCATATTTCTGACAGACTGGGAATAGCAACCATTTATTCCATTTATTCCAACCTCACCCCCGCTGGAAAAGGGCAGGCAGGACGGGATACGGCCGGAAGTTTGCCAGGGAAAAGCAAATTCCACGGCGTGCTTGGAGCAGCTGAACCAGCCGGGAGGGTCTGTGCTGGCCCAGGGTGGGGCGGTGACATCGGGTGTGGGATGGTGACATCACATGTGGGGTGTCACCACCTCCTGATGCCACCAGTGACACCTGAGCTCCCTCAGCGCTTAAATTCCAGCACCCAGCGGTGCCCTCCCAGCTGCAGGTGGGATGGAATCCCAGGTTCTGGGCTTTGCTGCAAAGCCTCATCCTGAGGAGATCATCCCAGATCACAGGACTGGGAAAAGGGCCTCAGGATATTCCCACTGAGAGGTGTCCAGATTGAGCTGTGGGACGTCCTTCCCAACAGGCTCAGCTCCAGGACATCCTGGAGAATCATCCCTCGTTACCTGAGAGACCCTAAAGGACTTTCTGGCTTCCTGCAGCCATCCCAGGAATTCACAGAGCTCTGGAAGTTCCCCATGTGTGTCTCCCCTCCCCTCACGCCCTCGCACCTCACACCCTCTGCCCCCTCTGGATGCCCCCAAAGCAGCTGCCAGGCCATTCCTGGCGGGATCACAAGGTCCGAGTGCTGCATCTCCGCCCTCCCAACATCTGCAGCTCCTGTGCTGCTCCAGCTCCCGATTTCCTCCCTTTTTGGCGGATTCCCTGGAGTTTCCCACCTTCCTCCACTTCTGGGAAACAGGAATGCAGCTCTGAGGGAGCTGGATGGAGAAGGGAGACTCCTGAGAGGGAATAATTTAGGACAGGGTGCTGTCAGTGCCCAGCAGGACTTTGGGAATCCTGCCAGCCCAGGCAGGGCTGGGAGCCCAAAGGAGAACTCTCTGCAGAGATCCAAAGGGATGGAATTCCCTGGGATGGAGAGGGACCAGGTTCCCCTTTCAGCTGCAGGGATGGCAGCAGGACCAGCGGGATTCCCGGGGTTTTCCAAGGGGCAGTGCCAGGCCAAGGGCAGTGAGGTGAGGAAGGACAGGGAGCAGATTCCCAGCCAGTCTGGAGGCAGGAAAAAACACCTCAGAGAGTGCCTGGAAACCACTGGAAACTACCCTGAGAAGCAGCCTGGGAGAAAGGCTGGAGCCTCTGGACGGCAGGAAGTGCAAGGATTCTTTACAACTTCTTTTATTTTTATTCTCACTCCAGCAAAACAAAATTCTCCCAATTTTTTACAATTCTCCTGTGTTCGGCTAAAATCTGGCTTTGAACACTTCAGGCACCTCCAGCTCCAAGCTCTGGCCAGCTCAGGGCCTTTCCTCCTGTCCTCACAAACACAGGATATCCCAAACACTGGGATATTCCCGGGGCTGGGACATTCCCTGCCATGGATCAGGCCTCAGGGATTTTCTGTGCAGACAGGTCCATCAGCTGGCAATGATCCATCATTCCTCCCTCCTTCCTAATTCCTGCTCTGATGGATGCAGCCAGCCCTTCTCCAAACCTGACATTTATAGCACCAGTTTTCTCCGGATATAAATATAACCTGGATGCGTTGGAGTAGCAGGAAAATCGTTTAAATGTTCCCTTTGACAGCGAGTTTGAAGATTGCTGACACTAAAACCACTCACTGATATTGTTCTGTATCATCCTGCGCTCAGCCTTCAATCATCCTCATTACGGGTGTGTGGCACGAGCTCAGCCTTCCCACCCTTCCCACCCTTCCCAGCCCCTCGGGATCCCGGAGAGCCGCGGATTCCCATTGGAATGCGGAGCGGAGCCAACAGCTCGTGGATGAGCAGCTCAGGGGAGGGGATTGTCCCCCTCTGCTCTGTCCTTGTGAGACCCCAGCTCCAGCCCTGGGGCCCAGCACAGGAAGGACCTGGAGCTGCTGGATGAGTCCGGACAAGGCCACGGGGCTGCTCCAGGGCTGGAGCCCCTCTGCTCTGGAGCCAGGCTGGGAGAGCTGGGGGTGCTCACCTGGAGAGGAGAAGGCTCCAGGGAGATCTCAGAGCCCCTTGCAGGGCCCAAAGGGGCTCCAGGAGAGCTGCAGAGGGACTGGGGACAAGGCATGGAGGGACAGGACACAGGGAATGGCTTCCCAGTGCCAGAGGGCAGGGCTGGATGGGATATTGGGAAGGAATTGTTCCCTGGGAGGGTGGGCAGGCCCTGGCACAGGGTGCCCAGAGCAGCTGGGGCTGCCCCTGGATCCCTGGCAGTGTCCAAGGCCAGGCTGGACATTGGGGCTTGGAGCAGCCTGGGACAGTGGGAGGTGTCCCTGCCCATGGCAGGAGTGGCACTGGATGGGATTTAATCTCCCTTCCCACGCAACCCATTCCATGATTCCCTGATCCCATCATTTGTGTGACAGCACTGAGGGCCCCTGTACGTGACAGGAAGGTTCAGGCTTGCATTCCACCTTCGTGGGGTGCAGATGGAGCATTTCCCAATCCTGCTGTGCTTCAGCATCCCCTGACCTGTCCCTGACACTGCCTGGTCTGTGTGGGCTTGCAGGAGCCCTGGAACACCCAACATCCCAGTGGGAGAGCACCTGGAAACAGACAAAATCCAGCGATTTTGTCCCCAAATGGCTGCAGAGGATTCCTGGTACAGGATGAGCAGTGCTGGGAAGGGGGATGCTCCTCCTGGAGCAGCTGAGGAGGCCACATCCGTGTGGATAGCGCAGATCCATCGTGGAAGTCAAGCTGGCAGCGCCAGTCCCCTGCAGGACACCTTTCCCTTGCCAGGATGGAATGAAAGCACCGCAACTTGAGCCACTGGGATATTGAAACAGCCCTCAGGCAGCTGAGGGGGAGGAGGAGGAGGAGGAGGAGGTTCCTCCCCTCGTGGCTCTCCCACTGTCACTGCGCTGTGACAGGAGTGCCACCTGACAGTGACACACAGGAGCTGCCGAGGGGACCTGGGCACAGAGGAGCCCTGAGGTGCTGTGACTGAGCCAAGAGCCAGCCAGGGTGTCCTGGGCACCAGGAATCTGAAAATCCTCAAAAAAATGAGGATAAACTCATTTCCCTGCCCTCCTCCTTGGCAGGAGCGTGGCTCTGCCAGGGCTCTGAAGGAGCAGTGCTGGAGGGGCTCCACCAGAGCTGGGAAATAAACAGCCAAACCCTGCAGGAGAAGCAGTTCTGAGTGACAGAGACATCCAAGAGCGAGCTGGTGCCGAAAAGGTGTCCCAAGCTCTGGTGACACCGCAAAGGAGCCGAGCTCTGCGTGGGGAGTCGGCAGCGATTCCATCTCCTCAGGACCGCGCGGATCAGGCTGGGCTCTGCTCTCAGGTGCCTTTATGCTCTGGAGAGAAGTGTTTTCCCTCCTGAGTGCCAGGATGATGGGAATGCCGGAGTTCTGCCCTGGCCCAAGGCTCGGGGACGCTCCAGGAGCGTGAGGAGCCGTCCTTGGGAGGGGATCACTCAGCGGCGCCCGCGTCTCTGGTGACGCCAGGTGATGTTCTGCCCTGGCAACACGAGGAGGGCTGACATCTGCTCTGCTTTCTGCCTGGCTGCCTTTCTGCTGGGCTCCCCCTGCGCAGAGGTGACGCGCCGGGGCCGCGATCGGAGGTGACACCAGCGCCGGTGTCGGTGGCACGGGGCTGAGCAGGGAAAGCGGCTGCAAAGCGGGGGAAAGCTCGAGGCTGCTGAGCTGCCAGAGGGCAGGGAGGGACAGGGAGGGACTGGGAGGGACTGGGAGGGACAGGGAGGGGCAGGGAGGGACTGGGAGGGACTGGGAGAGACAGGGAGGGACAGAGAGGGGAAGAAGGGACAGGAAGGGACTGGGAGGGACTGGGAGGGACAGGGAGGGGCAGGGAGGGACTGGGAGGGACAGGGAGGGACAGAGAGGGACAGAGAGGGGAAGAAGGGACAGGAAGGGACTGGGAGGGACTGGGAGGGACAGGGAGGGACAGAGAGGGACAGGGAGGGACTGGGAAGGACAGGGAAGGACAGGGAGGGGCAGGGAGGGACAGAGAGGGACAGGGAGGGGCAGGAAGGGACAGGGAGGGACAGGGAGGGGAAGAAGGGACAGGAAGGGACAGGGAGGGACAGAGAGGGACAGGGAGGGACTGGGAGGAGCAGGGAGGGGCAGGGAGGGACTGGGAAGGACTGGGAGGGACTGGGAGGGACTGGGAAGGACAGGGAAGGACAGGGAGGGGCAGGGAGGGGCAGGGAGGGACTGGGAGGGGCAGGGAGGGACTGGGAAGGACTGGGAAGGACTGGGAAGGACTGGGAGGGACTAGGAAGGACAGGGAGGGGCTGGGAGGGACAGGGAGGGACACCTGAACACCTGGGGAAGGGGAGGAGAAAAGGCAGCACACACAGAGCTGCTGGCTCAACAAATGATCCAGCAGTGGATCCTGCCGGAGTGTGGGACAAGGGGATGCCGAAGGGCACCGCAGATCCCACCCTTGGCGAGGGAAGTCGGGGAAAATCCTTGCTCCAATTTCAAACGGCAAGCAGAGGTCATGGAATTATAGGAGCATGGAATGGTTTGGGTTGGAAGGGACTTAAATCCCATCCAGTGCCACCCCTGCAGGCAGGGGTGAAGCACTTGGCATCCCGGGGCTCTGTAGAGGCTGCAAAAGGAGCATTCCCAGGGCGTTTGGGAAGCTGGCCTCGTGTTTTCCAGGGAGATGTGCTCCCCCTCATCCTGAGGTGCAGAAACTGGCTGGAGGCACCCGCAAATCCCCGACTCTGGAGCAGGGGGTCCCGGTCGTAGAATCCAGACTGGTTTGGCTTGGAAGGGACCTGAAATCCCATCCCATTCCCACCGTGCCCACGGGCAGGGACACCTCCCACCAGCCCAGGTTGCTCCGAGCCCCGTCCATCTTCTCCTTGCTCTGCCATGCCATGGGCCTGCTGGTGTTCCCCATTCCCACTCCTGTTGTTCCCAGAGCGTTCCTCACCTTCCCCAGCAGAGCCTCTCCAAGGGACACGATGCAGGGCAAGGATCCAGAGGGGCTTTGACTGCACCTGGCCTGGAAAACATCGGTTCCTTAGATCTGGGGAATTTCTTGGCCTCACTGGGAGGTGTGGGAGTGAGCCCAGACCCCCCAGGTGACACTCCCGTCGGACACTTTGCACCTCTGGGTGCTGGCTGCTCCCAAATTCCAGCTGCCCTCTGGCCATGGCCTCACTGCTGGGACACCCCAGCACCCACCTGTGCCTGGGCAGCTTTTCCTGGGATGCAGAACACGAGAAAACACCAGCTCGGGGACACAAATGCATCCCTGGCTGCTCCCCTGGGACCATTCCATCACCTCCATTCCTCCTCTGGGATGGAGATAAAAGCCACAGGAGACCCTGAGCGGGGCTTTGAGGCCAGGAAAAGGGGGAAATTTTATTGCTGGATTAATAATTTACCAGGACAAACTGGAATTCAGGGCACTGAGAATCCGAGAGATTCCCACAGAGTTGAGCTTGCCCACCCTCCACCCAGCGAGGAGCTGCTTTTGGGGGCTCCCCACCTCGTTCCTGCAGCTCTTTGATTTCCAGTTTTCCTCCTCTCAAGGGAAAACCCACAGGGGTTTTTATGGAAATACCACAGGGTGCTTCCAGGTGCATTTCCCAGCCTCAGGAGGAGCTGGCTGCTGCTGCTCCCGAGGAGTGATAACCTGGCCGAGCAGACTTGGCACCGGGAAAGGGACAATTCACAGCCCAGACAACTTTACCTGGATTGAATTAATCCGAAGCAGCAGCAGCAGCAGCGCCTTCCCGGCCCTGGCAGCGTGAGATTGGCACCACTCCCTGATAATAAATTGTGCAGAGAACAGCAAGAAATGGGAAAAATCCTGACTTTGATGTGCTCTATCTCCCATCTCCAGCACAGCACGAGAGCCAGAGTGGCCCCAGCCATGGATGAGGGTGGAGATAGCAGGCGTGGAGGGAATGGATTGTGCTGGAAAAGGTGGGAGAACTGCGGGGAGGATTAGGGGGATTAGCTCCCATCAGCTCAGCTGATTCACTGCCCGAGTGAAAATTTGGGGGGCTGCTGATAATTTGGTTTAAACAAAAGGCAGGGAAAATAGCAAAGGGTCCCAACTCCTTGTGGCAGGGCGAGGAAACCCACTTGGAGAAGAGAAATGGGAATGTGAGCTGCTGATTAAGGGTTAACTCATCAGTTACCAATTAGGGTTAGAGCCCAGTGCTGCAGAAACAGCCTAGGACAGGTCATGGAATAGAATCAGGGAATCCCAGGCTGGTTTGGGTTGGAATTCTTAAATCCCATCCCACCCCCTGCCATGGCAGGGACACCTCCCACTGTCCCAGGCTGCTCCAAGCCCCAATGTCCAGCCTGGCCTTGGGCACTGCCAGGGATCCAGGGGCAGCCCCAGCTGCTTTGGGAAATTTGGCCCCCCAAAAATTCAGCTCCCAGCAGAGACAGCTCATTTCTTTCCTGGATGGAGGATGGTTCATCCTACGAGGAATTTGGGTTCATAATCCCGCTGCTCTTCGGAGGGTGCATTTGAGAGCTCAGGGCTGGGAAGGCAGTCCCAGTTTCCAGCTGGGATTTCACAGTCCCAGTTTCCAGCTGGGATTTCACAGTCCCTTCCCCTCTTTTGGTGCCATATCAATATTCCCCTGAAATGGCACTGGGGGTTATTTTCCTTCTGTTAAAAAGAGCAGCTGAATTCCCGCTCAGCCTCGCTGAAATATTGCTGTGAAAATCAAGGGTATGAGCTGACTTATCAGGAGAGAAAAATGCCACAGGGACTAAAGCCAGGCTCAGGGGCTGCACAGCCAGGGAATAACAGAATCCCTCCTGCCAGGCAGGAGCCTGGAGCACTGGGGGACTTTGGGAGCATTACCAGGAAGGCACAAATAAGCACCTTCCAAGAGCCAGGTTTTTCCAGCCCTGCTGTCCAGTCTTAGGGAGAGGCTCTACAGGGATGCTGAAATCTTCTTTGCACCCCCGCATCCGTGGAATTTTCCTTTTGGCAGCCTGTACCCTCAGTTCCTGTGGTCTGAGGACAATTTTCGTTGAGGAAGTTGGAGCAGTGAGCACAGAAAATCCCCTTTCCAGGGCACACCCCCCAGCAGGTGCCGTGGCCACGGTGGTAGCCCTGGAGGAGGTGCCAGCAGCAGCTTTGGTTGGAGGTTTGTGTGCAGGCACAGAATGCAGCAGGGATTTGGGAATGCAGGCACACGGAGCAGGAGCAGCGTGCATTATTCATCAGGCAGGTAACACTGACACGAGGAGAACATTCTGCTGTTAAATGCTGGAAAACAGGAAAAAAGAGAGGCCACTGCTGGGTGAAGAACTCTGCAAACACCTCCTGCAAATCCCTTTCATGCTGCAGCTGCCCCACGGTTTCACAAACCATTTTTTCACCATTAAAATGAAGCAAAAGCAGGATTTTAGAGATGTTTTGGGGGATTGGCCCCCCTCTATCCCCAAGGGAAGATCCAGCCTGTGATCCCCATGCAGGGCGCAGGAGGAAGGGGAAGTTTCCAGGCTGTGCTGAAGGGAAAACAAGGTGGGGTTGCCCCACCCTCAGAGCTCAGCCCCCAGCCGGGGGCACTGCTCATCCCCGGGGCAGTGATTCCCACCAGGAGCTGTCCCGGCTCCGGCTCCAGGAGCCCTGGGAGTCCCTCTTTCCACGTCCCAAGGGCAGGTGAATCACAGCCCGTGTGCCCCCCACCCTGTCCGTGTCCCCTCTGTCCCCATCCCATAACCAAGGCTGAAGCACCTCGGATTTCCCAATCCAGCCAAATTCCAGAGTTTCCCTGAGCCATTTGCTGGCACCGCAGCCAGGTCACTGCTTGGCTCCTCCTCACCCGGGGGTCCAGCTGGGGGTCCCACATCCAGGGAGCTCTGTGGGGCCAGAGCAGTGTGATGGGGACGGGACAGGGACGGGGACAGGGCCAGCAGCACCACAGGGCCATCGATCCCAGGCCTGTCAAGGCCAGTGGTAACACAACAGTCAACAAGACACATGGCCCGAGGCAGACCTCAAATATTAAATTCCCCAGCGGAGCGGAGTTCCCAGCTTTAATAATTATCCTTCTGCAGCACAGGCCCCTGAAATCTTCTGATGGAAAGTGCATAATTTAAGTGCAAGGTACTTGTATTGTTGTTAGTGGTTAGTGGTGAGATCTGTGCCAGATCTGCTCTCCTTTAACATCTTCATTTGATCCGAAAGAGGGAGGGTAAAGAGCCTGTTAATTAAATTTGCAGAGGATATGAAATGGGAAGGTGCTGCAAATCCTGGTGAGGACAAAGAGCTAAAAGATAATGCACCGGGAAAGAAGGGTCAGGCCTAGGAAGGAAATAGCCAAATGAAATTCATTCTGAACAAATGCAAAGTAATCCAGCTGGGGAAATATAATTTAACACCACGGAGACTGGGAGAGAGACGTTTGGAGAGCAGTAATAGGGAGCGGCCTGAGGGACAGCAAATTACAGCGGCATTTGCAATGTGTGGTGGTGGGAAGAGCGGGAGCTGAGCACAGACAGCAACCAGGCCTCAATGCTGCGTGTCAGGGGGCCAAAAGATCCCAGCACTTCAGGAAAACCAGGGATATTTGTGTTTGGGGCAGCCCAGGGCCAGCTGGGGCCATCAGGGCGCACGGGGGATGTGACAGAACCCCATATCCCCAATGTTCCCCCTCTCAGGGCACACCCACGGCCGCAGCCCCACACGTGGATCAGGCTGCGGAGCTGGGAGCACCAGGACAAGCACCAGCCCTGTGCTGGGGGGGGTCTCAACCCCCTGGAAGGGAGGGGGCTCAGCCCTGGGCTCCCATCCCAACCTCCAGGGCACAGTGCAGGAGGCAGCTCCTGGAATGTCACACTGCCGCTGTCCCCACCCTGCAGCCACAACATCAACACCTCCGGGGTCACCTGCCCGGGAATTCTGCCTCCAACCCCTCCCTGTCTCCTGTCACCTCCCGGCCCATCCCCCTGCGCAGGGACACCGCTGCCCCTTCAGGGCAGCACCACCATCCCCTATGGCCTCTCCCAGATCGGGACCAGCTGCTCCCAGAGCATCCCTGCCATGGGATTGTGGCCCTGCACTGTCCCCACGGCCTCCCCGAGGGCTGTGGGCCAGGATCCCCACCCTGGGACAGCGGCACATGCCCCGGCAGAGGCGGGCCCCGCTCGCCGTGTGCCCACCCCGCGCACTCAGTCATGCCCAGGCAGCCGTGCCGAGCAGACAGCTCCATTTAGGAGGCGCAGCAAGTTTCCAAGAAATCCCGCTGTCTTCAAAGCCAGCTTGGCACGAACATTTCAGCTCAGCTGCCTGGCCCCGGCTCCGGTGCCGTGTGGGCGCGCAGCCCCTCCAGGAGCGGGGGTCACCCCTGCGCGGGGTCACCGCTCCCTGCGCTGGCACCCGCGCACCCCACGCTGTCCCTTTCCCTGCTGGGTGACCCCAGGGTGGCCTCTCCTGCCCTGCCCAGCAGCACCCGGGCGCTGCCAGCCCGCGGAGCCGGGAGATGCCCAGGGGCCGTCACCCGTGCGCCGCAGACGAGTCCCCGTGCCAAAGTCACAGCCCGGCGGCTCGGCCGCGGCTCCATCCCCACCCCCCCGGCCGTGGCTCACCCTGGGCTGGCTGCGCTGGGCACCGTGCCCCCCTCCCGGCCCGGGGGCCGCGCTGGCTGCCAGCCCCTGCCCGCGTCAGGAGAGCGGCTCGGCGGAGCAGCCACACGTCTGCGGGGATGTGGGGGGCACGGCTGGGGGGGAACCAATGCACCGTTCATTAGCCTCACTCCGCCTGTCCTAATTGCCTGTTCAGGCTGAAACAATTGTGTTAGAGGCTGCTCTGCCTAATTATTATTGTTCTTTTAAAAATAACGGGGGAGGGAGGGCAGCGGGGAGAGGAGAGGGGAAGGGAAGAGCGAGCAGGAGGGCAGGGGGACGGGGAAGGCCGGGCTGGAGCAGCTTGTGGGATAAGTGGCTTGTTTGATGGCCGGGAGCTGCGGGGCTGGTCGGGAATAAACAGGTCTGGAATGGGTTCGCCCCCTCCCCGCCTCCTGCCTGCCCCCCTCTCCTCTCCCACTGTTTATTTCCAAGCGATCAGAGGGAGAATGAAAGCCCATCTCGGGTAATAGAGGCAGAGGATTTAATCTGCGTGCCTGGGACTTCGGCAAACTGCGAACATCGATCCGAGCCGGTGGGGAAAGAAAAGAAATTTACAGGCCAATAGAAATATATTAAAAAGCTTCCCCTGCCCTCTCGCCGGGGTGGGGGCGATGCCACGGGGCTGCAGGCGGGGAGAGGAGCCCTGGGGTGGCACGGAGTGACCCAGGGGACCCCGGCGGGCAGTGAGTGGCCCCGGGAGCCACCCTGCTCGCCCGGGGGTGCCGTGGGGCCAGCGGGCTGAGAAGCGGAGGGTCTGGCAGCCAGTCTGACACTTAAGGAATTAGCTCTGCATCATTTGGAGTTTTCTGCTCTACTAATTTTCAGCCGGCTCCTCATTTGCGTCTCTCCCCCCCCCCCCCCCCCCCCACATTTTAAAGGGACAGCACCCCCGATTGCCGGGACCTCCAGGGACTCGGGGGGGCAGGGCTTGGTGCCACTTCTCACATCCTCTCTTGGCAAAACCGGCACATTTTTCCCTCTTCTGCAGCAGCCTCTTCGTTTCCACATCATGTTTCCTTCCCCTGCTGGCATTTGCACAGCTCCAGGGCCCTCCTGCCTCACCTGTGGCATCATCCCGGTGCCCAAACCCTTCACTCGGCAAACAAATCCACCCAGCTCCGACTTTGCCCTTTGCTGTTTGCTTTGGACTCGCACCTGAGCTCTCTGTGCCGGCCTGTCGGCTGATGAAAGTGGAATTTCAGCTCTCTGTTGACCGAGGGTGCACTTTAGACTTTTTTCTGGGGGGAGAAGGGGGGGATGTTTGATCAGAGGTTTGCATTCCCCACCCCCAGCTCGCTGTGCCGGGCAGAGAGGGCTGAAAACTCCATCCTGACTTGGGAGAGGGGAGAACAGGGCGCATTCCCACCTCTTGCTCCATCCCGCTGTGCCCGTGGCAGGGCTCAGGGCACCCCGATCCCCAGCTGCCACCAGCAGGATGTCCCTGCTGCGGGACCCGGCTGGCGGGGTGGCCACTGGAGCCCTCTGGTACCAGCTGGGCACACCAGGCCTGGCTGCCAGCGCTGTGCTGGCTCCTGCCCTAATCCTGCTTTGATGCTCGCTGCACTGAGGGCCGTGTCCCGGCCCGCTGTGGGGACAGTGGCAGTGCCCAGGGCCTGGCAGGAGCTGCCTGGCAGCGGGCAGAGGCTGCACGCCAAGCAGATGTGCCCAGAGGCTGCGCCGTGACCTTTCCAGCTCCGCTTGTCCCCCACGACAGCGCTGCGAGGACGCAGAATTCCAACATTCCAACAATCCCCGTCGCTCTCCTTCCCTGCCCACCCTGCCCGGCACCGAGCAGCCCATTAACAACAAAGGAAATCAATGAAATTAAAAAAAAAAAAAAAAAAAAAAAAAAAACAACCGAAGAGAAGCCAAGCCAGCAGCCAGGCCTGGACACGGCTGTTATCCCGCATGAGGAGAAGGACCAGAATCTCCCCCCGGCCGGCCGGCTCGCGGCTTCGCAGCTCGTTATTGATCGGGCATCGATAGCCTCCAGGCACTGCTGGGGTGGGCAGGCAGACACAAATCCCGCCCCAGCACATCCTCCCGGACTGCCCAGGCTCCTCCAAGCTGCCGGAGGGACCCCTGGAACAAATCCAGCTGAAGAAATTGCCGAACAAATCCAATCAGCAGCAGCGAGCCTTTCTGCTGGGCACGGCTGTCACTGGGAGCTGCCACCCCCTGTGCGCTGGCAGCTCCCCTCACCCAGCCCTGGTGTCCCCTTTAAAGCCCCAAAATGACTCTGGGCCTCCCCACACCTCTGTGGCTGAGTCCCTGAGGGGCTTTTGAGGAGCGTGGATGCTGTGAGCTCCTGGCTGGATTTGATCCCATCGCCCCGTGTCCTGGCAATCGCCCTCACCCTCACGCTGTGCCCACCTTCGCCCCCAAAGGCACCTTGGCAGCGCTGCCAGCTCCTCTTGCCCCGGTTGGTGTCTGTGACCCGCTCAGTCCTTCCCAGCCCTGCCCTGGCCGGGTGACCCCCCCCCGCACATGGCCAGGGGCTGTCCCTCCTCCCACAGGGGCAGCAGGAGCGCTTCACTCACACCCACACGGCAGAAACACCCCCGTGCTCCATCCCCCAGCCCAGCACCCGCTCCAGCCCTGCTCCCGCTCCAGTTCCCGGAGGTGGCTTTGCCAAAGCCCCTTTTCCAGGCAACTTGCTGTGAATATTCCCGGCAAAACCTCCTTGGAGCGAAGCTGCAATTCCCGCGGGGCTCGGACACGATTCCCTGCGCAGGGCGCTGTCACCAGGGCTGCCATCCCAGAGGAGAGGGACAGAGCATTGCCCCGAGGGGTGACCCGGCGCTGCCTTCCTGTGCAGCAAATGCGCTTTAATTCCCCACTTAAGGCACATTCCCGAGGCACCGTCCCTCCCTCTGAGCGCTCTGGGCACAGCCAGGGCCGGCGGCTCCCAGTCCTGCAGGAGCAGCGGGAATTGGCTCCAGGCTTCCCTGGAATGGGCAGGGAGAGCTGCAGGTCCTCATCCCGTCCCTGGCACCTGCTCCGGCAGCGCCCTGAGGAGCTGGAGCTCGAGTCACCCTCCTACTGTGCCTGGAGACCCAAATGTGACCACAGGGATCATCCCGGGCCTGCCCATCCAGGGATGGGATCGTCCCGGGCCTGGAGCCCCTCTGCCATGGAGCCAGGCTGGGAGAGCTGGGGGTGCTCACCTGGAGAGGAAAAGGATCCAGGGAGAGCTCAGAGCCCCTTCCAGGGCCCAAAGGGGCTCCAGGAGAGCTGCAGAGGGACTGGGGACAAGGCATGGAGGGACAGGACACAGGGAATGGCTTCCCAGTGCCAGAGGGCAGGGATGGATGGGATATTGGGAAGGAATTGTTCCCTGGGAGGGTGGGCAGGCCCTGGCACAGGGTGCCCAGAGCAGCTGGGGCTGCCCCTGGATCCCTGGCAGTGCCCAAGGCCAGGCTGGACATTGGGGCTTGGAGCAGCCTGGGACAGTGGGAGGTGTCCCTGCCATGGCAGGGGTGGAACAAGGTGATTTTCTGCATTTCTATGATTTCTAGGATCTCTCACTGGGCACGGGACCCTCCTGGCAGCCAGGCACAAGCCAGGGGTAAAAATCGTGGTCTCTGCTTTGACCCTTCCAAAAGGGAACTGAAAGCTTCACCCCAGAGCAGAGCCCTGCTGAACTTGTGGCATCTCCTGGGGTGACAGGGAAGGAGCCCTGCATGGGTGCTGAGGGTGCAGCACCTCTGGGAGCACCAGGAAGCAGGGGAACATCATTCCCAGCAGGAAGAACAGACATTCTCTTGCATGGAATTGAGCAATAAAAGCTCTGGCCTTGGAGAGAGATGAGTGAAGAGGGACGTGGTGAGAGCTTTGCAGAGCCAGGCCTAGCTCGGGGAAGGTGATTACTGAGTGATTATTGCCGACTTCTCATTATGCAGGAACAAAACGAAATTATCCTGCAACTCATTTAAGGCAAACAAAGGGAAGAACCTTCCCCTGTGGTGCGTTATCCCAGAAACCCAGGGAGAGCAGCTCTGCCCACAGCGATCGACCATCAGCACGGCAAACCCGGGACGGGCCCAGGGGCATCACCCCAATTAGTGCCGTCCCCGTTAATCACTCACTGCTGGCCAGAGGAGCCTCTGCTGCCCGTCCAGCCCGTCCGCAGCTCGCTGCTGTGATTATCCCCGCACCAGTGGGTCGGGAAGGATGCAGCAGAGACCCAAGGGAGTGGGACGTGGCTGGGAGCAGCTCTCAGGATCACCCAAGTGACAGCGATCAAGATGCCGAGTGACAAACGCCTGACTGTGCAACTCAGCAGCCCCAGCCCGTCACAGGGAGCAGCTGCCTGGAGGGGGCAGGGGCTGCCATTCCCTGAGGGAAAACGGGCACGGAGGAGCTTCCAGCGGGTGGGAGCGCTGAGAGCGCGGGCTCCTCTTCCCGGTGCTTCCTCTGGGGACCCTGGAGTTAAGAGGAGCTGGGGATGAGCGGGAGGAGAGGCTGGAAAAGTGGGCAGCGAGGGGCAGCGAGGAGGGATGGAAGTGAAGTGACACAAGAGATGAAGAAGGAAGGGATTGAGAAGACATCCAGGAAGGCACGAGGAATGCGAAGAGGCAGCAGCAGCTGGAGGCAGAGGTGCCGTTGTTGGCGTCAGGAGAAGAGGAGCTGGGACAGAGAGGGGCCCTGAACCCTCATCCCGGCTCTGCGTGCCAAGGAATGGGACCGCTTCTGCAGCCGCTTTCCAGGGGCATTCCTCAGCTTTCCAGGAGCGTTCCCTCACTCCTGTGGGCTGAGGAGGCAGCACCAGGACGTCTCCACGGTGTGAAAATCAAAATTTTCACAGGGAAAAATGAATTCTCCGTGTCCTTCCCCACACTTGTGTTGTGGGGACAGAATCCAGAGAAGGACAAACCCAAAAAGATGTGGAAATGGGGCAGGAGGTCGCTGATGGTTTGGAGCCAGCCTGGGCCGTGTTGTGGTGCCTGGGGTCTTCAGTTTAATCCAAATTATTTTGCCTTTTCAATTTAAAGAAGAAAATTTAAAAATCAACATTTTTGGTGCTGTGAGCAGCATGGGAAATCCAGTGGCTTCCTAAATTCCTTTAGTCCAGGTGATTTTCCAAGGATTCAATCCAACTTACTTCACCTAGGATTTGAAGAGATGGTTGGCTTTTAGTTGTGTTTGAAATCTCGTAATGGATTGATTAATGACAGATTGATTAATTTGGGTAAATCTCCCAACGAGCTGGGTGCCCTGATCGATGTCACCTCGTAAGGTGCACAGTGGGAAGAGGCAAATCCCTGATGTCCCCAAGGCCCCTGGGGACAGCTCAGCGCTCCCAAACCACACCAGGCTTTTCATGGGGGTGGTGGGGTCAAGAGGCCACAGCCTGTGCTGGAAACCAAACCTCAGCCACCCCAAAGTTCCTGGGGAAAGGCAGGATTCGTCCTCCCAGAGCTGATTTGGTTCCCTTCAGCGAGTGACGCTGCGGCAAAGTGACATTCCCGATATTTCCACGCTTTCACGGCGTGAGAGCTTTCCCAGCTCATTTCCCTGCCCAGCTCCGTGGCCGTGGCAGCAGCAAACGGCCCTGGGAGGGTTACAGATTGAAATCCCTGTGCTGGGGCCTGGTTTTCCTAAGTGGAAAGTGATCCCAGAGAGGTTCACTGGCGAGTCTGTAACGGGAAACCGCGGGATGGAGGCGCGGGATGGAGGAGGCTGCGGATTCTGGGATTCTTATCTGATGTTCCCTCAGTGCATCACTGTCCTGCAGCTCCTGAGGTGCCAGAGGGGCTGGAGCTCCAGCAGTGTGTGGATTCCAGAGTCCACAAATGAGGGGGACACTCGATACAATAATAGGGAATGGGGGAAGGAGAGTGTCTGATAAAGCCGAGGCACCTCCAGGTAAGTGCAGCCTGCTCAGCTCAGCAGAATTCCAGGTGATTCATCCAGCCTGGAGCTGCTGGCTGGGCTGGCTCCAGCAGCGATTCCACAGGACAGGACACTGGGTTTCAAGGACCTGCAAGGACAAACCCCTTGCCGTGGTGGAACAGCCCCCAGCACATCCCAGGCCAGCTCCCAACAGAGCGGGAATCACGGAGACCCGGATCAGCCCTGGAGGTGACAAACATTGCTCAGGGGAGAGCCCAGCAATCCATACCCAGGCTCACCTCGCTGGGTTCTCTCTGGAATATAAACTCAGCAGGTGACGGGAATTCCTGGAATAATGAGGAATAGCGAAGGGCTGGGAGCAGCCCTGAGCAGGCTGGCACGGGAGAAGGCACAGCAGGTCAGGAGGGAAAGGGATGGTGCAGCTGCCGGGGAGCTTTGGGAATCCCAGAATCACGGAATGGGTTGGGTTGGAAGGGACCTTAAAGCCCATCCAGTGCCACTCCTGCCATGGGCAGGGACACCTCCCACTGTCCCAGGCTGCTCCAGCCTGGCCTTGGGCACTTCCAGGGATCCAGGGGCAGCCACAGCTGCTCTGGGCACCCTGTGCCAGGGCCTGCCCACCCTCCCAGGGAGGAATTTTTTCTGACCTGACCCGTGGCTGATGGCCCTGCTCAGCTGAGGGTCCCTCCCCCCAAAAGCAGCCGCTGCTGTAGCAGCTCTGTGGTTGGATGTCCTCACTGGCTCCTCCAGGATCCGCACCCTCCTGGGATCTCATTCCAAACCAGCCCAGGCGCTGCAGAACTGGACAATGGAAATGTGGATAAATCTGCTGGCATGGATGGGTGTCAGTGGCCCTGAGTGCTCCGAGGGAATTCCAGCAGCTCCTGCAGATGTAGGACAGGGCCTCAGGAAGATTCCCAACTAATTTCCACTCTCAGGAAACAACAGGAGGGGTTGGCACATTCCAAGATCTTCCCAAAGAGCAGCAGCAGTGGCTGCAGGAGCCCCAGCTCTGGAAAAACATCCTCGGTGTGCAGTGGATGGGAGAAGGGTTTGCTGAGACAACCCCTTAATTAGTGGGGTGAAGATGATCTTTCAGGTCCCTTCCAACCCAAACCATTCCATGATTTTATGAGTTTTCAGGCAAAATAGCAGCAGGGAAATCCTCGCTTCTCTCCCCTGACTGAGGCTCATGGGGCACAGCATTCCCAGCTGTCCTGGGCTCTCCAACACCCCACGGATGGATGGGATTGGCTCCAGAGGGGTCCCAGCAGCTCTTCCCTCCCTGGCCACCTCCATCCCCACCTTCAGCACCAGGGAGTGGCTCCGGGATTCCCAAAGGAGAAGTCTTGGCCTGCACGGAGCAGCAAAGCCCCAGAATGTGTCTGAGGCCTGTGGAGGTTTCCAAGCCTCCTCCCCAGCAGTGGGAATCACCCAGCACCTGGAAGGCCCAAAGGGATGAAAGGCCCAAAGGAAAATCTGAGTGACCGGGATAACCCCAAACCCTTTCCCGTTTCAGCTGTCTGAAGGCCTGATTCCACCCTGGAATTCACACACATCCTGAAAATCCCTTGAGAAGAGGCACGTGGGTGGTCTGTAAGAGGTTTTTTTGGGATGAGAACTGGGAGTTCTCCACGTCCAACCTCCTCAAGGAGCTGGGAGGCAACTGGTGCTCAGGGGTGCTCCCCAGTTCAGTGCTTCCGGAGCCATCCGTCCCAGTCCCACTGCAATTATCCCATTGTCTGGGTGTCCCTGAGGAAGGAGAGAACCTCATTACCCGCCGAGCTGAGGATTGGGATGTGCAGGGCATGCCAGGGAGGCTTTGGGATGTGGATCCCCATGAGCTGAGAGCTATCCATGCAGCCACTGATCCCTGCAGCTCCTGCTAAGGCAGCAGGAACAAATCCCAGGGAAAGCAGAGGAGAGGAGGAAGCTCTGGAGGGGTTAACGTGCTCTCGAGCATGGTTCAGTGAAATTGTCAAAAAATCCCTTCTGACAAATTGCCTCAGAAGAGAGGAAAAAACCTAAAGAGCCGAGTGCATGGTAATGATTTCTGAAAAGTTCCCCGGCACCGAAGTGGCCAAATACCATTAGCAAAGCAAATCGCGTTTTGTGCACATAACTCACACCAGACCACGCAATCCAGGCGGCCCCGCTGCCCGGGATTAGCGGGACACGAAGCCAAGTCAGCCAGAAAGCTCTGCCTGACTCAGGGCGGGGATGGGCCCCAGCCACGTCCCTGCGAGATCCGCGGGATCGGGAGCGCTGTGGGATTCTCCAGGCACGGCTGGGCCGAGCAGACAAAGCTCAGCTCCACCAAAACCACCTCAGTGTCCTCCTCCCCGGGCCGCCCGTTTGGGGAGTGCCTCTTCAAAGCGGGCTGCTCGCGGGACATCAGCACCTTCCCGACGCTCATTTTCCCAGGCTTTTTGATCCCGCACGGAGCCCGGGGCTGGCTCTTTGCATGTCCCAAGCCTCGCCGGTGCCTCCCGAACCGGCCGAGCCCGACGGAGCCCTGCTCCACCCCGGAGCTGCTTCCCGGGGGAGTGAAGGACCTGCCGAGCAGCCCCCAGACGCTCTGACTCCAGATGCTCATGGAACAACATCCCCCGTCCTTCTCCAAGGGGGCTCTGACGCATTCCCGGCGTGTCTGACACGTGTCTGAGATGAAGCTTGGAGCGGGGAGCCTGCTTTTGGAGCAGCCGTCCAAATATTCCCTGGATTCCCTGGTTGTGGTGGTGCTCTGGGAACGTTCTGATGGAGCTGCTTGTTGGACGCGTGCTGGAGGTGCTGTTGGGTGGAAACCGAGCCGCTGCCCGCTTTTCCAAGCCGTCCACCCCGCGAATCCCGCTTTTGGGGTGAAATGAAAGGAGACGTCCCATGGGCCCGCAGATCCTGGGATTTGCGGCAGGGCTGGTGGCTCGCGGGAGGCGCGGCTGTGGGTCAGGGAGGGCTGGTCCTGCTGCTCCTCTCCCGATCCCGGCGCCGGTATCCCGGCACAGCAGGGCACGGAGGTGTCGCGCCAGCCCTGCCGTGTGCCAGGACGCCGGCCCAAAGGGCAGGGAGGAGCCCGGGCTGGGCAGCCTGGCTGGAATTCGGTCATGGAAAGTCTCTGGAATTCATTAGCGGTGCCCCAGGCCAGGCAGGATTGTAATAAACACCTTCTTTGAGTCCTGTAGGTAGAAGTTACATGAAAATTACCTACTTTAAAAGTGCATTAGCATTTCAAAGGCAGGCATTAGGAGACAGCCGAGCGCGATGACTGCGCACTGGCAGAGCTCTGCTTCGCCTCTCTGTGCACTCTGACGCTTTTCATCTCACCCCGGCGTGTCATTCCCAGCTGGATGGGCCACAGGGTTGGCTCCAGGAGCTCCCAAACCACTCCCGAGGCTTCCCGTGCTGGATCAGGAAGAAATGACTCCAGCAGGTCCTGGCGCTCCTCATTACTCGCCCTCAAAGTGGAGGAGGCTCCTCCAGCGGGTTCTGCGAGGGCACAGGTGAAGCCGAGGGTGTATTCCCTGGTCTGGGTGATTAAAAAAGCCCTGCTCTGCCCCAGTGTCCTGAGCATTCCCGTGCATTCCCGGCGCTCTGATCTCCAAAGCTCCCGCGAGCAGCGGGAGCACGGCAGAGGACAGAGATGGAAGCGCTCGGGGACATGAAAAGGCCTTTCAGGGAAGGAGCTGAGCAAAGCAGAGCTGGCTAAAAGCGAGCTCAGGATGACCCGGGAATGGCTTTTCCCTGTTAAGTGGTGAGGAAGAACCAGGGACATCAAATGGAACGGTGGAGCAGCAGGATTAACCATGGAAAAGCCTTTCCCGCGTGTGGCACTGGGGTGGCAGGGCTTTGTGGCCCTGCCCAGGTGAGCCCAGAAGGTGATTCCCTAAACTGCCAGCTCACAAATCCATCAGGGAATGGAACACAAAGGAACAGATGGGATCCGTGCCTGGGGAAGCTTTCGAACAGGAGCTTCCTTGTCGCTGCTGGAGGCGACACCCGGGGCAGCTGTAACTGCTGCCTCGCCCTGCTGATAAAGAAACCCTTCCCTGGCACTCGCCAGCTCCAGCGGGTGTCCAGGCCCAGAGCAGGACTCATCCCGGCTATTCCCGGGAGCAGGATCCCAGGGAGACTGGAGGCGCAGATAGGAGGTGCAATGCGCAGATGCCTGGGATCAGCACAGCTCCAAGCTCAGGAGCAGCCCCCGAGACTTGCAGGGAGTGTGGAGCCTTCCTGCCTCTGCTCCTGCTCACGGCGATGGCTCCGAGGCTCGTTTTGTGTGGAGATGCCCCTTGCAGGTCACCCGAACTTCCTCTGGAGCCGAGTGTGCAGAGCGAGGCAAGGGAAGGGAGAGTTATCTCCTGCCGGAGTAATTACTCCTTGTTTTGCCAGATAATTCTCGGGGAATTTGAATGTGGCCGTTTTCCTGCTCCTGCTGCAGCTCTGAAGATTGTGCTGCTGTCATATGTGAGTTCTTATCGCTTATCTCTGCTCTTTTATCTTTGCCACTCATTTCAATGCGTTTAAGGCTCTGTGCAGAGCCTTGTCTGCGCTCCAGGGAACATCTGCACAGCTCCCAGGAGCTCGCCTGGCTCCTGAGGGGTCTCAGCAGCCGCTCCAAGGTGCCAAAACCCTGCCATGAACCCGGAATGTGCTCCAAGACCTTCAGCAACTTTTTTAATCAAACATTCAATCCTTCCTGTCCGGGTTTTCCCTGGGATATTTGCCATCCTGGCTCTGGCAGTTGAGCTTTGCACCCAGGCAGGCACTTGGCACTGCTGGGCCCGGGCCTGGCACGTGGTGTCCGAGTTCTGGTGGTTCTGGGAGCTGGAAAATCAGGATTTTGAGGGGCGGTGGGGTCAGCCCAGGCGATCTGTAGGACCAGAGGAGACTTTGCAATGGCAGGAGAGAGAAAGGTGGGACTGTGGGGGGCTGGCAAAGGGGGCCAAGCCCACCCGAAACCCCCCAGGCAGCTGCTGCTCCAGAGGTGGCTCCAGCCCCATTCGCTGCCCCCTCACACCTCCATCTCCTCCAAACCTCTGGACAAACAACCCTTTTACTCTCTGGAATTTGTCCTTGCTCCCTTTTTCTGCGGACCGGGCTCGGTGCTGCCTGGGGGGTCTGAAAGGGACGCCCAGGTGGAAAATTCCAAGGGCTAAACCCCCTTCCCATCGGGAGAGGCAGACCCAGGCTCCACACTGGGCTCCGGAGAGATCCAGGATGTGTCTCCCGGAGCTCTGGGGAGGCTCTCCCAGCGTGGGCTCCCCGTGCCAGGTCGGATTTCTCCATGGGGAGCCGGGAGCAGTTCCCGTGGCGAGGGATGGTTACGCACACGTCCCAGTGACACACAAACCCCGCCTCGGCACGCAGGTTTGCCAGTGCTCCCAGTATCCCGGCGGGGCTGGGGCCTGCAGCCCATGCAGGGCAGGGCTTGGAGCACACTTTGGCTTGGGAGCAGGATGTTCCACCCCTCCTGCAAATTAAAAAAATCTCCTGTGCATCCATCTCCTCCGCCACGGGAGGCTTTTCCCAGCCGCCATAACGGATTTGGAGCCGGGAACCGGGAGATAAAATAATCTACTAATTGGAAGTGGCACCAAACATTTTGCCTCTTGCCCTGGCTCTGATCTCGGGGGCAAGTGGCTGGCAGCTCTCCAGGAGACGGAGCCAAGGGACAGCGGCAGCGCCGAGGTGGCCGGGGTGCCACCCCGGGAGCCCCACCCCATTGTGTCCCCAGCACCCTGTCACCTTTAATTACACCCAGAGACGCCCATCAAAGGCAGAGCTGGGTGCAAGGCTGAGGAGGAGTGACAGGGCTGGTGCAGAGGAATTTCACACAGCAGCCCAGGCATTTTCTAGCTCACTGACTCGTTTTCCCTACTCTTTTATTTTTTTTCGGATGGCTTTGCACTCGGCAGCCCTGGGCAGGCTGGCACACAGCGAGGACACGGCTTCCTCCAGAGCCAGGAGAAGCCAGAAGTGCTCATCCACTCATTTCCTCATTCATTCCCTCCACAACATCCCTGTATTTACCGGGGTGCTCCTCCGGGCTCGGAGCTGTGGTCACAACAGCTTGGTGGCACTGGGTGGCTCTCAGCTGGTGGCACTGGGTGGCTCTCAGCTGGTGGCACTGGGTGGCTCTCAGGTGGTGGCACTGGGTTCCTGCTCTCAGCTGGTGGCAGTGGGTCCCTGCTCTCAGCTGGTGGCACTGGGTGGCTCTCAGGTGGTGGCTCCAGGCCAGTGTGGCAGCCCTGGGCACCTGGGGGGCGACACCTTGAGCTGGGGCTGCCTTTCTGCAGCTGGACAACAGCTGGCACTGTCCCCACCACCCTGTCCGTGTGTCCCCACTGAGGGGCTGCCCAGAGTCTGTCACCCTCTCCCAGTGCTCGGTGAGGGCGTGGATCCCTCTGATCCCTGAATTCCCAGTGGGGATCCCCCTGATCCCTGAATTCCCAGGGAGGATCCCCCTGATCCCTGAATTCCCGGTGAGTTCCTGCACAAACCTCATCCTTTTAAGCACTTGAACAGCGGCCTTGAGCTGTTTTGTTGGAAAAATAAATGGATTTTATTTATTTATAAATAAATATAGGCAGCTGCTCTGTAGGTCCAGGGTCTGCCTGGAAAAACCATCTGTGCCCCCTTTTCCAGACATTTCAGGGGACCTGCTCCAAAGGGGAAGCCCCACAAACTCATCCTGCAGGATCCTCACCAGCTCAGGGAAGGGCAGGACAGGGATGAGCAGGAGAGGAAGGAACGGGTGGGTAGAGCAAGGAGAGGCTGTGCCAGGAGGGAGGGGGTTGGAAATTCCCATGGGATCTGCCATGGAACAGGGGGACACCTGACCCCTCCCACTGCCTGCAGGAGCCAAGGCTGGAATGTGGGGGCAGCTCTTGGAGATGAGGAGCAGGAGCACAGCCGGGTCTGGATCTCGGAAGCATCCAAGCAGCGGCCCCAGAGCAGCGGGCAGGGCCTGAGCGCAGCAATTCCCCCGCACAGGAGGCAGAAGTGCTGCCCTGGGCAGGGCCCGGCCCTGAGCAGAGCCCAGAGAGGCTGTGCAGTGTCCCTCGCTGGGATATTGCAGAGCTGTGTGGGCACACTGCTGTGCCCTGTGCTCTGGGATGGCCCTGCTGGGGCAGGGAGGTGCCGCCAGGGGAGCCTCCAAACCTGCCCCACTCTGGGATTCCATGATTCCGTGAATTCCCAGTCCCTGTTAAACACAACAAAGACACCAGCTGGCTTTGTGGCTCTGTGACATTCCCAGCGCAGCAAAACGGGCGGAGACTCAAAGAAACCCTCGGAGAAGGTTTCACCCCACCCGGAGCTGGTCTGGTCCCAGACAGCACCGGGGTGAGTCCATCCAATTTGCGGCCATCCCTGCTCCCATCCCACGCCTCTGTGCCCAGCCGGTGCTCCCGAGCCACTCCCGGCTGGATAAACGCTTGTCTTAAGTTGCCATCTAGGGGAGCGCACAAAGGCAGAGGCTCCGAGGGAGGGGACGAAGCGGAGCACACCCAAAGCCTCGAGGGCTTTGTGTTCGGAGAGACGCGGCTGCCGCACAAACGGCGACAAAGAATGGGAATGGGCGACTTAAACCGCCCCAAAGGCGGCTCGGGAATGACAAACACACGGCTCGGGAAGCCTGAGAACACCGAGTGTTTATAAACTCCTGGAGACTGGCGGGTGGTGAGAGGGGGAAGCTCCGGGCAGGGATTTCCCCAGGAGAGGGTTTAGGGTCCAGTCCTGGGAAATATTTGGATGTTGAAATAGAAATCGCTCGGAGCTGTCTCCTGGGATTTGCCCGCTGACTCGCAGGCTGCTGCTGCTGCTGGCAGGGGCAGCTCGGGGCAGGGCACACGGCGCCCAATATCCCGGGAGAACTTTTTCCCAAATCGCCCCTGGCATGTTCAGCTCCTCCAGGATCAGCCAGGGCGTGCTCGCAGGGGGTTCCTACCCCCTCGTTTTGCGGTGGCAAAAGGGGGAGATAAAAAGAGAGATGAGATCAGTGCGAGCGAGGCTGAATCCGGGTTAAATCCAGAGCGGCGCAGGACGGAAACAAACCCGATGGGAGCGGAGGGAACATGCAGGGAAGGAGCGGAGAGCAGGGAAGGTGGGTGAGGGTGGATGCGGGCACTGCTGGTGGCACATCCCTGGCGGCACAGCCGCTCCCGCATCCCGGCTGCTTCCCCAGGTGTTTCCGCAGGTCTTTCCCAGGTCCCAGCTCCCTCAGCAGGCTGCGGAGCGGCGCCGCTTCCCTGGGAAGCGCTGGCAGCTCGGCAGACAAAAGGTTGCCCGTGCCCGCATCTCTGAAGTGCTTATCGCGGCGGAGCCTCGCTGCTCGCAGCCCTTTCCTCACCGAGGGCAGAGTGTTCCTATTGTTGTTCCACAAACCGCTTCCCCTGCCAGTTCCTTCCCTTCCAGGCTCCTGAGTGGAGCTTGGCTCGGCTCCCTCTGGACTAATTTGATGAGAGATAATTATCTCGTTAATATCATCTTATTTTCTTAAGTCCCAGCCTCTCTTTTATTAATTCTGTCAGTCGCCGGTTGTGTTGCTCTTAGGTCCGTGGCTTTTCAAAACACTTCTAACAGGCACTTCTGGGAGAAAGTCGGGAAAAGAACAACTTCACTGGGAGAATGTAAATATTGACATTTTTTGCACAATGGAGATTTTTAATCGGCTCCTCCTCGCAGGGCTGCCCGCCGTGGGAACCGCTTGGCCACCGTGCCCGTGGGTGGGATGCGGCTGCGGAGGGAGATGCTCGGGATCTGCCGCTCCCTCGGGAAGCGCCGGAGAGGAGCAGGGGCAGGAATTCCGTCTGCAGGGAGCGGGAGGTGCCCCGGGACGCGCAAAACAAGGTGCCCTCTGTGCCCTGTCCTTGCGCTGAAGCAGCTGAATGCAGCAGGAAAGGGATGGAAAATGGGAAAGGAGCGTGGGTGTGGGGTGGTTTTCAGGGAAAGGCCCCGTTCGCGCTATCCAAGGGCTACCTGGGAGATGGGGATGTGGCTGACCCGAGCCTGTGCAGGGGACAGGGATCCCACAAAACCTTTCCGAGCCTTTCGGAGCTCGTTATCCTTCGCAAGAACCTTTATGGCCATTGTTGACATTAACGGTGCAATCGTCGGGATTGTTATCCCAAATGATCCCACACATGGCTCATTGTGGAGCCACGCTTCCACCCCTGTCCCGTGCTTCCCAGCAGGAATGCCAGGCAGGATCCCGCCTTCCGTGGTGTCACATCCTCCCTGCATCCCTCACCATCAAGGGAAGGCTTTGTGGGGTGCAGAGGGGATCCGAAGGATGTCCTGATCCTGCTGGATCCCCCAGCACTGCCCTGGGGCGGGGTGAGGGCTCTCAGCTCCACGGGGATAAGGAGATTTTGGGATTTATCTGGGGAAAAGAGCCATTTTAGCTCAGCTGAAGAGGCAGAGGAATCTTCCTGCTCAGGGCAACTTGAAGGAGGATTTGAGCAAGGCCTTGATTTGTCTGAGAAATGCAATCTTTCCTCCAGCACCACTCCAGATCCACACAGGATTTTTCCCCCCCTTGGATTGGGCCCTCAATCCTCAACCCTAAACCCTCAATCCTAAAACAAAGCAGCAGTGGGAATGCAAGGCTGGAAGCGGTGTGTGTTCCCAGGCAGTTTTGTGGATCGGGATGGGAACACAAACCTCTTCTCTTTGACTCAAGGGTTTTTTTTTCCTTTTCCCTTTTCAATAACACAGATCTCAAACTCATTCAAGGCAGGGAAAACGAGGGGGTCGGGCTGGCTTCCTCTCTGCCAGGAACAGAATTCCATTAAGCTGCTCCTGCCTGCTGCAGGAAGGAGCTGTTTGTTCCCAGTTGGTGCTCACACTGTGCCTGGCGATGGAGCATCCCAGAGTTTCCCAGTGCTGCACCAAACAATGGGATTTAATATCTGCAGCACGCTCCAAAGCTGTAGATTCCCACTCATTTATTCCAGGGACCAAACCCATTCGCTGGCAAGGCAGGGAAGTGTTTTCTGCAGTGGCAGATGGACTTCCAGCGTTTAATCCAGGAGAATCCCACTTTTTAGCTGATGTGGAGGGTACTTTTAGAGTCCTATGTGATCTGGGGGTCACCCCATAGGCTCCACTGGGCAGAGGGAAACTGATTAATTAGAAATAAAATCATAAAAATCATTCAGGTCATATCGGGAGAAGACTTGGGGGGGGGTTGGAACAGAGTCCCTCATTTGGTCATCTCCATGGAAAAAAAAAGGGAAAGAGGCAGAGAGAGATGAAGGGAGGTACAGGGAGAGGATGGGTGAGGGGACAGAGTGAAAGGGGTGAGAAGGAAAAGGGTGGATGCTTCCCTCAGATCCCCCGGGAACGGCAGCCCGGCTGTTCCCCGCTCTCCAGGCGGCTTTGTGGGAAGGTTTGCTCTCCTTGCATGCCAAGCGCTGCTCTCCGGGGATACAGCTCGGCTCCAGCAGCTCCCGAGGCTCACCTCCAACGGGAAACAGGGACTGCACCTGGATTCGGCCTGGAAAAGCAAGGATATGTGGATATATCACAGCAGCTTCATGTACATTTACGGAATTTACCAAGACATTTCAAATATTCTGGGAGATGGGAGACAAGGAAGCGGGATTTGGGCTCCTGGCTGGAGCTGCTGCCCATCGGTGTGGATCCCAAATCCCCGAGGACCATGTTCAAAGGGGGCCTGGAGCCACTGTCACCACACTGCAGCACAGCAGAGGGGACACCACAGCCTCCTGTGCCCAATCCTGGTGTCAGGAGCTTCCACTCCTCCCTGAGGAGCAGCTCCTGTGAGGGAATGGGAATCACTGCCCCGATCCCAGGGAAGGAGCAGCTCCCATGTGGGAATGGGAATCACTGCCCCGATCCCAGGGAAGGAGCAGATCCCGTGAGGGAACGGGAATCACTGCCCCAATCCCAGGGAAGGAGCAGATCCCGTGAGGGAACGGGAATCACTGCCCCAATCCCAGGGAAGGAGCAGATCCCGTGAGGGAACGGGAATCACTGCCCCGATCCCAGAGGAGGTGCTGAGGAATGGCAAAGGGGCATCGTTAAGCTCAGGTTTCTTTTCACCCAGACTGGAAAGGGGTTTCCTGAGTTGCTGGAGAAGCCAGAGCCCCTCTGTCCTCTGCTCAAATCTCCCCTTTTCCACAAAAAACCCCATCCTGAGAGCTCCAAAGTGAGGGATGGTGGCTCCAGACTGGCCCAGCACCCATCAGCCGGTGCCCCTTGCTCACCCCCACATTCCCAGCGATCCCTGCAGGGATGTGAGGCTCGTCCTGCTCTACCCATTCCATGGCAGGGGTGTACCTTGGGCTTCAACGGGATTTGGCTGCTGGCCATCGAGGCAAACACACCCTGAATTCGGAGCAAAGCCCATAAGGAGCAGGGAGGTTTCAAACCAGCTCCAAGCCTGGCTGCCTGCAGGAGTGCAGCTCCTCAGCGAGTTCCTGGTTTTGTTTTTCCCTCATTTTCTGCCCCGCAGGAACTGCTTGATTTACAGTGCCAGGCTGCAGCCAGCCCAGACATGGGGAGGTCCTCACCTGCTCTGCTCCCAAACCCATCGCTCTGGGATCCTCAGGAACTCGTTTGCGCCGGGTTCTGCATCGTGAAGGGCTTTATGAAGATTAAACAGATCCATTAGTGTGAGATACCCAGCTCGAGGCACCTGCTCCCTGTTTGGTTTTTCTTTCATACCATTTGTGAGTTTTTCCTCTTTTTTTTCCCTTTTTTCCCCCTTTTATTTTCTTTTTTGAGGGCAAATTTTTCTAAGGAGAGCTCTTATGTTCAGAGCAAGGCTCCCAGCGGCTCCAGCTGTGGCACAACCACTCAGCCTTCAGCAGTTCCAGGTCTCAGCCAGATCCAGGGGATGAGGAACACCTCTGAAATCAGCAGTGAAACATCCAGCACTCAGGAATTCCTGGCCACAGATGGGAGAGCTGATGCAGGGATGCAGGGACAGGGATATGTCGTTCTCCGGTCTGGCACCCACTCTTTTAAACCTTTCCCACCAGTAAGATCTATTTTTTTTTTTTCTTTTTCACCGTCTTTCCTAAGACTTCCCCGGTTTTTCCGCAGGTGGCGGGTCCTGCAGGATAAGCCCTGACTGACTCCACACCCATTCCCAGTGGGTTGGATCTGGAAAAGAAAGGAAATGATGACCATAAAGCCAGAAATACAAACACAAGGGGTGCAGATTTTTGCTGTAGAATTCAAAACAAGGCACCGACAGTCAGTGAAATCTCCATTTTTGTGGCTGATGCTGGCAGTGGTCTTAAAAAAAGGCTCCAACAAAGGAAAATCCAATGGTGAACCACCAGATTGATCCCCCTGGCTCATCTGGGGACTTCTCCTTGTGCCACCCGGTGCTGGCTGCTCCTCCTCCAGGCACCCCGTGTCCCTGGAAAGCAGCTGCCCCGCAGGGCTCCGCCACATGCTCGGGCATTCCCGAGCCAGTCACTGCGGATGGCACACATTTCCCAGAGTCTGCTCCTCGAAAACAGGGGGGGTTGGATTAATTCCAGGCAATTTGTCACCCAGGCAGCTCAGCAGGTGGCAGGGCCAGCAGTGATCAAAGAGCACCCAGTGGGTCTCCACGTGCCGGGATCGGGAATGCTCACACTTCTCCTGGATAACTCCGGGAATGTTCCAGCCCCCCGTGCAGGGCATCCATCATTTTCCTGTTGGTTATCATTTTCCATCATGTGTCTCTTGTGCATTTTTAATTGGTTAATTACTTTATTCATACACTAAGCACACCCTCAAGCTCCAATTATTATCAGCATTAAGTGCTCCGTTCATGCCATACATCTTTCCCGAGCTCTCCTCGGCTCTTTCCCGGCCCACTCTTCCTCCCTGTGCGATACCTGCAGCTCCCTCAGCCGCTCCCCTGACACTCCTCTCCGGCCCTCCTCTCATTAGTTTATTATCTCCCTGCTTATCAGCCCCGCTCCCCAGCTCCTCGTTACTGCCGCTGCAATTCCAGCCCCGACCCCGCTCCCTCGCAGCCTCCCGGTCCTGCAGGGCGCGGCAAGTCCAGGTAATTCCAGCCGCTCCCGCGGCACTCCCGGGCTCCTCCCCGGCACCGAGCAGCCCCTTCCCGGCGTTAATGAACAGCCGAGCTGTTTGTTCACCCCTCACCCCGGGGGATTGTGTGTTCTGGCTTTGCTGAAGAACTCTGGGGAGGAAATCCAGCTCATCCCTCATCCCTGCTGCGGGTTGGGAAGGGATTGGAAGCGCTGCTTGCTCCGGAGGAACACGGAGCCTTCAGCTGGAGCGAGGACCCAGGGGCAGGATGGGCAAGGGAGCAACAGGGACCGGGTTGGGATCAACCCAGGCTGGGATGAGCAGCTGGAGCAGCCCTGGGAGAAGGATTTGGAGGTGAGAGCTGGACCTGTCCCAACCCAGAACCCTCGTGGGCAGCAGGGCAGGGGGGATTCTGCCCCTGTGCCCCCTCAGGTGAGAGCCCACCTGCAGAGCTGCCCCAGCCCTGGGGCCCAGCACAGGAAGGGCCTGGAGCTGCTGCAGCCAGGCCAGAGGAGGCTCCAGGATGATCCGAGGGATGGAGCAGCTCTGCTGGGAGGAAAGGCTGGGAGAGCTGGGATGTTCAGGCTGGAGGAGAGGAGCAGTGCAGGAGTGGTGACCCTGCCCCTGCTCGTGGATTTGCTCTGCCAGAACGGAGTCAAACTCTCCCAGAGACCCCTGAACATCCTGGAGGGGCTTTTCCCATGTTCCCATCCTGCCCCCCACCAGTTTCCCCCTTCCCAGAAATCTCCCATCAGAGCAAGGCACTTGCCAGGCTCACTCCCCTCACCTGAGGGACACATCCCAGAGAGGCTTTTGCTTTGCCATCCCACTTTTCCTGCTGGGAAGCTCAGCTGGGAGCTCAGCCCCCCTGCTCCCAGCAGTGCCCTGCTCCTTCCCGTGGCTTTGTGTCCCCAAGCCAAAAACAGGGTCAGCTGGAGCACGGCTGTAGGTGCCCTGCCCTTTCCCATGGCTCTGTGATCCCGAAATACCACGGTCCCCACCCAGCTGGGAGAGCAGGCTCCCACGCAGGGGCACTTGGTGTATTTCAAGCTCTGCCTGCGCTGTAATTCCGTGTGCAATATTAATTATCCAGCTCCCACTGTTGCCATGACGCTCCTTAAAGCCATCAAAGCCATCACGAGCCCATCCCACCTCCAGCTCAGCCTCCTGCTTGCTCCTGGACTCCAGCCCCAGTGCCCGTGTTCCTGGGTCCCCAACCCCTCTGCCCAGCACAAAGGCCGCATTTGGACTTTTGGAAGTTGTGTCTAATTCCCAAGCCGCATTCCAAGAAGTGCCTGCCTCCAAACATGCCCATTTTTAGGTCAAATTGCAGAATTACTGTTTCCTTAGCACAGCATTGCCCTATCTTTAGAAGTTAAAAGGGATGTTTAGAGTTAGAAGGAGAAAGGAAGAATGAAATGAAGGGGGGTGGGGTGCATAAACACATCCCGAGCCCTGGAAAAGACACAAATACGAGATCAAAAGGGAATCAGCCAAATTCTGAATAACCTGATGTCTGCAGCATTTACATCCCTCAGAGCTGACACCTGAGAAACCCCACAGGCAGTGACAGAGCAGCGCTGGCAACTTCCCCCTCCTGGCCCGAGCGCAGCCCAAATACTGCAGGGAAGCCTTTGACAGCCCCCAGGCTGCCAGGAGGTCAATTGTGCTTCACCTGCAAGGAGCATTAGTGCACGAGAAATCAGGATTTGTGCCAGGGAATGCCTCTTCCAGAAATCCAGAAGGATTTTCCCTCTGTGACAGCGCCGGCGGGTCCCTGCAGGGTGTGGGGCTTTCGTTTTTGGGTCTGTGGTCAGGCCAGGGCACAGCAGCACCTCCAGGGCTGGATTTGGCCCCAAAATGCTTCCAGGGCCCCATATGATCAGAGGGATGGAGCAGCTCTGCTGGGAGGAAAGGCTGCGAGAGCTGGGATTGTTCACCTGGAGAGGAGAAGCTTTGGGGTGACCTCAGTGGGGCCTTGCAGGGCCTGAGGGAGCCAAAAGGAAGATGGAGAGAGATGGTTTGCAAGGAGGGATTATTTACAATGGGGAATGGCTTCACTGCCAGAGCGTGGGTTTAGATCGGATATTGGGGAAAAAATTCTTCCCTGTGACTTCTGACAGGGACAGGCAGTGCTAGGATGGGGGGAAATGGTTTTAAAGTAAAAGAGGAGAGATTCAGATTGAAAATTGGGAAGGAATCCTTCCCTGGGAGGGTGGGCAGGCCCTGGCACAGGGTGCCCAGAGCAGCTGGGGCTGCCCCTGGATCCCTGGCAGTGTCCAAGGCCAGGCTGGACATTGGGGCTTGGAGCAGCCTGGGACAGTGGGAGGTGTTCCTGCCCATGGCAGGGGGTGAAAGAATTTCTTCCTAAATCTCTCCTCTTTTAGTTTCAAACTGTCCCCCCTTGCTCTGTCACTGTTAAGGATGAGATGCTGCCCCTGAGGGCTGAGCCTTTCCCTCATTCCCCCGGAGTTTTCCCTCTCCTCCCCTCCTGCATCCAGCCCCAGCTGGGAACGAGGAGCTGCAAAGCAAAGAGCTGCACTTGCTGTGGAGGGAGATGGGAGCGGATCTGGAACTTGGGCTCCCGAAATGCCATTCCTGACAATGTTCACACCTCGAGCAGCTGGCACCCCGCTCCCTGTGCCAGGGGCTGAGCTGGGAACGAGCTCCTGGCTGGAAGCAGCCCCGCTCCCAGCTCTGTTCATGCAGTCAGAGGCTGTGCCAAGAGCCAGGCAGGATTTGTCCCGGTATTATTGGTGATAAAGGAGCCTCCTGTGTGAGAGGCGAGTCCATTCCCAATCCATCTGTATCTATATCTAAAGAAGCCTTCATTTTCCCCCGCGCCGCCGCCGATTCCCGGGATAAATTGCTGCCATCGCTTAGCTCCCGACTCCATTACACCCCATTCAAATCCCCTTCATTATCACAAGGAGCAATGTGACACCAAAAGCTCGTCTCAGGAATTTATGACACGGTGGAGACTCTTAGATCCACTCAACCCCATTAAAACCTTCTCCCCCATAAAACATACACCTTGTTAGGCACCTCGGCAGCAGCCTGGCTCCTGTTCCCCGGGAAGGAGCACATTCCAAGGATTGAATCCCTGCTCCCGGCTTTGCTGGTGGGGAGAGCTTTGTGCAGCCATCCTTTACTCCCAGTTTGCTCACCCAGCCAGGACAAAAGCAAACACACCCCACTGGCCAAAGCCAGGCTTGTATTCAGGTCTCTTCCTGCCACAAAGCCTGGAAAAAGGGATTTGGGGTGGAATTGTTGTGAAATCTGCATGAAACGCGGTGTTTGGGTTTGTTTAAAGCCGTTGAATTAAAACAAATTTACTCTCAAAATCTCTTTAACAAAACACGACCTGGGATTTGAACAATGTGTGCTGACTCCTGACCCTTTCTCCGCCCCGCTCCCTGCTCACAGATGTGCTCAGCCTTCATCTCAGAGAGGAACTTCTGTTCCCATCCCAGTTCCCACTGCTCCTTCTGGAGCTGGGGAAGCAGGAGAAGAGGGGAGAGATGAGGAGGTGCCGGGGAAGAACCCGCCCAGGCTGCCCTGCGCGTTCCCACCTCCATCCGCTCTCCACATCCCACCCTCCCCGCAGCTCCCACGGGCTGGGCTCGGCCTCATCCCACACCTGGGCAGCCCAGGGGATGCTCCTGGGGCAGACAACCCTTCCCAGCTGGGAAGAGCTGGAAGATCTCATCCCTAAGGAAGCGATTCTGCTTTTCTCGCACGCTTTTCCCCCCTTTTCATCTCCCAGCTCTCCCCCCAGCTCCAGGCTGTGCCCTTCAGGAGTGCAGGTGGCAGCTCCTGGCTGCTCCGAGAGCTGCTGATTATTCCAGGTAAATCTGTTTGTGTTTCCCTCTTTTTGCCCCTCGTTCAGTCCCATTCCTCTGTTGTTTGCTGTGCCGGATTATGCAAATCCCGGTAAAACCAATATTGGAGGCAGGAAGGTCAGCAGAGCCTGCAGCTCTGTGTCACCGAGGCACCTCTGTGCCACTGCTGAGCCCGTGCAGGGGTGGCCTTGTCCCTTCCCTGGCCTGGGAGTGCTCCTGCTCCTTCCAGCATCCCAAACCAGCCCAGCAGGAGGGAAAGTCCCCTGTGGGGGGTCACACTCAGCTCGGTCCTGCTGTGATCCTAAAGATCCCTCATCCCTGGGGTGTGCTGGACTCAGCACATCCCTGCTGTCCCCAGAGAAGGGGAATTTCCTGGGGAATTGGAGTAACTTCTTTGGGAAAAACGGGTTTGTGCCAGAGGTGCCAGAGGGGCAAAGAAGGAAGGGGAAGCCCTAAAAAGCAGCTGAACAGGGAGAAGCAGGAGATGTGTCTGGATCACACAGACATCCCTGGAGCTGGAGAATTCCAGAGCCATTCCATGCAGTGGAGGAACCTGTGAACACCTCAAAGTAACTCAGCTGTGACCAGACGTGGTCAGGGGGCTCTTGAAGCCGTGGAAACCGGGATGATCCGATGTCCCCGTGCAGGAGGTCAGGGATCAGTGATCCTGAAAGAGCTCTGTCCTTGTTATCCCCAAGGCCAGAGGCTTTTCCCAGCTCATTCCCATGTCCCGTGTCCACCCTACAATTCCCAGCTGGTTCCTTTCAAAAGCCATCCAACTTCAAGGGAAAACTCCAAGCGAGGAAGGATCACCCACCTCCTCCACGGGTTGTTTATGACTAATTCTCTTCCCTGCTGGAATGTGTCTCCTTTTCAGGTGGAATTTGTCTAATTTCAGCTTCCAGCCACCACGTCTTGTTACACCTTTGATCGCCAGATTAAAGAGCTCTCGAGTCTCAAATAAATTCTCTTCTGCTGGGGAACAACACGTTGTTGGAATCCCAGCCTTGTGCCGAGCAAGGATTCAAAGTGTTTTTCATTAAGCCTTTCATTAGAAAAGCAGGTGTTTGGCTTGGTGTCTTTTTAAAATTTCATTGATTTTTATCCCTCTTTCCTGGATTCTTTCCATGTTTTCATTAAGTGTGACCCCTGCAACTGGACACTGAGCACACCCAGTGCTCTCATTAAAGCAACGCGTGGTCCCACAGAACCGGGACGTTCTTTTCTTCAGGAACTTCCAGTTCAGAAGGTCCCACCTGCTTCCCTACATGTTCCTAATCCATGTCCAGCAGTGTGTGGATATCCTTGTTCCTGGAAGCGTGGATCTTCGTTGCATTGACCCACAATTCAGGCTCCTGGAACACATTCAGCCTCCAAGCGATTCATGCTGCCCCGGCCACGTTTATCTCCCTGCTGGGCTTTGTATCCTCTTTAATTCTTGTCTCTCCAGACTGTGCACTCCCCTCCAGGTCATGGATAAATACTCTTGGCTCTCCTCAGGAAAACCTGGCTCAGATCTGATGATTTGGCCTGGAAACTGCTGAGGATGGTGCTCCCGACCCTGAGGGACAGGGAATTCCCTACCTCCCAACAGCGCATTTGGAAGGGTGGTTCCCACACCATCAGCGCTTGGCACCTGCCACGACTTCCCCCAGCTTCTGCCTGGACCAAGAGCTGCGCAGGGAATGGGAAGCAGAGCTGGAGCAGATGGAATGATGGATGTGTGTGCACAGGTCCTGCTCGAGCAGGGATCCGAGGCTGTGGGCCTGGAAATTGCTCCCAGGCTCTGTGGGACAGCTGCAGGGTTTAATGACGATCCAGGAGAAGGTGGAGGCTCCAAAGCAGGGTGGGAGGGGCAGACAAAGGAGGCCTGACGAGTTCGGCTGGAAAAGAACCGGCTCCATGGGAGTCAGCTGTTCCCAAATTAAATGGGAATGCCAACCTGGGCATGGCGTTGTGCCCGAGGAGGAAGAGGATGGTGAGGACCACCAGCCCCACACAGGGCTGGGCATCCAGAGGCTCTGTGTGCAGCCAGCAGCCAGGCAGGGACCTCCATGGCAGCTCCAGAGGTGGGAAATCCCAACAGCGGAGAATCAAATCTCTCCTTTAAGACAACCAGGAAACCTTTGTGTTTCTGGGAGTCCTCCCATCTATTTGGTGTTACAGTTTGGGGTCCCTCCAGCATGGCAAGATGGAAAATGATTTCTCTGGAAAATTCCTCTTTAATTACTTCTTTAGTTACTTCCACAGCTCAAGCAGCAGCTGAACAGACCTTGTTGCAGCAGCTGAAATAAAATGCAACCCTGGAGAAGCACGGAAATCCTGTGGGGTTATGGAGAAGGTGGAGAAAGGCTTCTCTGGAAGTTCACACCACAGTTCAGGAGGCACAAACACAAGGGAAACTCCATAAAACATGAGGAGAAGGTTCTTCCCCATGGGGCAGGTCAAGCAGCAGGCCAATGGCCCGAAGAAGTGGAGGCATCTTCATCCTTTGAGATCTTCATCCTTCATCCTTCAAGAACTTCGTCCTTCATCCTTCAAGAACTTCATCCTTCATCCTTCAATAACTTCATCCTTTGTCCTTCAATAACTTCATCCTTTGGCCTTCAAGAACTTCATCCTTCGTCCTTCAAGATCTTCATCCTTCATCCTTCAAGAACTTCATCCTTCAAGATCTTCATCATCCTTCAAGAACTTCATCCTTCGTCCTTCAAGATCTTCATCCTTCATCCTTCAAGAACTTCATCCTTCAAGATCTTCATCATCCTTCAAGAACTTCATCCTTCGTCCTTCAAGATCTTCAGCCTCCAAACTCCAACAGCAATGCCCTGAGCAGCCTGAGATGAGCTTGAAGCTGGCCCTGCTTGGAACAGAAAGCAGAACTGGAGAGTTCCTGAGGGCTCTAAAACTCCATCATTCTGTGAGTCTCCAGTGGTTCCAGTAGTTTCCAGCTTTTCCAGCAGCTTTGGAGCAGTGGCACCGTGCAGGCCAACAGTGCAAACTGGATTCCTCTGGATATTCATTACATTTTCCATCAGGAATATTCTGATCCTGTGCCTCCACAGAAAACAGACTGAAGGATGGACTCCAAACCATCCTGACCCCACTTCCTTCTCCAGTCCCTCCAAACTGGGCACTCTGCAGTTTTTAAACTTGCTCAGAAATGCAAACACCGAATTTGAGGCAGAAATTTTGTATTTCTGGGTGAAAAATTCCAACCTCTAAGCTTTTGGTTGGTTTTTTTCCTTTGCTTGATCTTTTTGCCGCTCCAAACCTCCCGGCTAAAGGTCACTGGGTCACCTCAGCACTGCCCAGAACGGCTGGAGCAGCTCGGCTGCCCTCAGGAAGTACAGGAAGGAGCCTTGGAACAAAAACCTGAGCCCCCAGGAGCTGGAGATTGCCCTGGAACGGCTGCTGGGGCTGAGAGTTAATTTGTCCTTGTTCTACTCCAGCGTCTGCAGCCCTTTAGGTGAAAATGAGCATTTCAAGGCACCCCCCAGACAAAGCTCGTTCCCGATTCCGAACTGTTCCCGCAATGTAAAGATTAAAACAATAACATTCTAAGCCTGGGAGCTTCAAATGGGAAGCAGAGGTGGGGGGAGGCTCGGCAGCAGCGCTGGAAGCCCTGCTAATGATGGCAGTAAATTGGATCAGAAGGATTCGCTCATTTTGGGAAGAGAGATGGAGTAGCTGGGGCTATTCTCACCGGCGCTAAACTCATTACGTTGTTTACACTGCACCTTCCTGCTCCACGCTGGAAATCGTACCTTGCCCAGGATATTCCAGGCTGGAAGAGCAGGGAGAAGTCAAAGATTCACGGTGATGTTTGGCGCCTGCCGTGGTTTGTTTGGGGTTTTCTTATATGGGGCTTGTTGGGAAAATCCTGGGTGCAGAGAAGGATGTTGGGATGGTGGGTGACAGAGCTGGGGATGAAGGCTGATGGGCAAAAGGAGGGGGAAGGCTTCTGTTGGATGTGTGATGTCATGGGGAGAGAAAATCCCAGCATCACTGAGGTTGGAAAAGCCCTCCAGGATCATCGAGTCCAAGCTGTGCCCGACCCCCAGCCCAGAGCTCTGAGTGCCACTTCCAGCCCTTCCTGGGACACCTCCAGGGATGGGCACTCCAAACCTCCCTGGGCAGCCCCTGCCAAGGCCTGCGCGCCCTTTCCATGGGGAAATTCCTGCTGCTGCCCACCCTGAGCCTCCCCTGGCCCAGCCTGAGGCCGTTCCCTCTCCTCCTGTCCCTGTTCCCTGGCAGCAGAGCCCGACCCCCCCGGCTGCCCCCTCCTGTCAGGGACTTGTGCAGAGCCACAAGGTCCCCCCTGAGCCTCCTTTGCTCCAGGCTGAGCCCCTTTCCAGCTCCCTCAGCCGCTCCTGGGGCTCCAGTACCTTCCAGAAGGGTGCCCAGAAGGTGCCAAGGGCTGGGTGACAGCGAGGTGCCCACAGGAGGGGGGGCCTGGCACCAACTGTGCTGGAATCTGCTGGTTCATGGACCCAACCCAGGGCACCTGAGGACCGAGGGGAGGCTCCAGGTGGCCTCAGGGACAGGGAGAGCTCTGGCTCTGCAGAGAGAGAGCCAGAGCAGGGAGTGACACCCGGCTGTGCCACATCCCAGTCCTGCAGACACCAGCCAGGACAGCTCGGGGGCTGGCACGGAGCTCTCCCTGCACAGCAGCACCTGGAATCCTTATCTGCTTCCCTCAGCCTCCAGCCTGGTGCTCTCCCAGCACTTCTCCCGCTCGCTGTTCCTCATCCCAATGGGAAGCAGGAGGTGGGAGCTGCCAGTTCACGTCCAGCAGGACTCACCCTCCCCGAGCTGCCTCTGTCACACAGCATTTCTGCCACCCTTTTGTTCAAACCTGGATGCCTGGGCAGGAATTTGGTGGCTTTCCAGCACTTGGAAGCGATTCCTGTGGCCCCTGTAGATGCTCAAAGGAGGTGGGAGCTCAGACGTGGGGACACTGCAGGGAATGAGCGTCACCCAATGGCATTTTTCTGCCTGGAAGCAGCTCTGGGTGGGCTGCGCCTCACAAAACCTGTGGGGAAGGAGCTCTGGGATGGACCAAGATGCCAAATCCTCCAAGTCCTTGCTCTGGGAAGCTGAGCCTGTCTCACTGGGGGAGTGGAGCAAAGGATTAAAGAACCCCTAATCTCTCTGTCCAAAAAGTCTCCTCTGGGTGAGCCCAGGAGCGCGGGTACCTCTCTAGAGAAGACCACAAAAAGCTGCTGCCATCATCAAACAAATCCCTGGGCTCTGGGGCTGTTTTCCATGGATGTGGGCAGTTTTCCATGGATGTGGGCACTTTTCCATGGATGTGTGCAGATTTCCATGGATGTGTGCACTTTTCCATGGATGTGTGCAGATTTCCATGGATGTGGGCAGTTTTCCATGGATGTGTGCACTTTTCCATGGATGTGTGCAGATTTCCATGGATGTGTGCAGATTTCCATGGATGTGGGCAGTTTTCCATGGATGTGTGCAGATTTCCATGGATGTGTGCACTTTTCCATGGATGTGTGCAGATTTCCACGGTTGTGTGCAGTTTTCCATGGATGTGTGCAGTCACTGCGGGACTCTCCTCCTGCTGGGGCCTCCCAGTGCTCCCAGCTCCAGTGGCCCAGTCCAGCTCCGTGACTCCCCCCGGTATGAAGAGCAAAAGCTCAGGAGGGCCAGTCTGCTCCCAGGGAAGGCAGAGGTGTTCCCTGGATTCCGTGACACCAAGAGAAGACACTCCTGCCTCTTTTCCCACTGCCTGCCAGAGGAGGAACTCTGTGTGGGACCACACAATGCCGGAAGAAGGGGAATGGGATATCCTGAGCGACCTGGATGAGCTGGAGAGGCTCTCCCTCCATCCCTCTGGCACCTCCTGCTCCAGGAGGAGCTCCTCTTGGCCGGTGTGTGGCTGCAGCTGCAGCTGTGAGCCCCCCACACCCATGAATTCCATTTCCCTGCTCCAGGCCCTCATTTCTCTTTGGCCTCCCTTCCAGGCTTCCCTCAGGGTCATGCTCGGGAGGGAAGATTTGCTTGCAGCCCCTGGCAGGGCCATATAACAAAACCAGCCTGCAAGGTTCCTTACTCATCTCATTATGCACACAGAGACCCCAGGCAGGCCAAGAGAAAGCAAAAATAAGAGAAAATTATTGCATCTCTTAGATCGGGATAAAATACCTCCTGGTGGAATCCTCCCCGACGTTGCAGCAGCTCACTGTGGGGTGGGAAGGTCCCGGTACTGGGACCAGTAGGGAAGGACCAGCCTGGCGGTGGCACCAGAAGAGCCCAGGGCTGTGTGCAGTGGCACTGTGCCCCCCGGGGGTGGTGGCAGTGCCCATGGCACACCGGTGACGGTTGTGTGCCTCAGTTTCCCAGCAGCTGGCTGGGCTGGCAGCTCCCGCTCCCAGGGCAGCAGTTAAGGGGATCCTGTTCGCACATGGGGCTGAGTTCCAGTGGCTGGGTAAGTGCTGAGTGCTATTAACAACCAGCAGCAGCTCCCCTTCCTGCCTTTGCCTCGGGCCATTGCAGCCCAGTGAAGCATCACGCACAGCACTACCGGGCTGCGCAAACCTCGGGATACGCTGGAAACCTGGAGCTGGGAGTCCAGGAGGAAGTGCCTGGCTTTATCCAGGCTGGTGGTGCAGGAGCTCAGGCTGCCTGGGAGATTGGGAGAGACACCCAAGGGTGAAAGAAGCAACCCCCAGGAATGTGGGGCAGGCAGGGGGTGGCAGATGCAGCCCCCAGGCCTGGCTGTTTTGGGGAGGACGTGGCCAACGCTGTTTTTGTTGGTGGTGCCTCCTGTGCCCCAAAGCTGGAGCTGGGCCCAAGGCAGTGCCACATCCCCAGCCTCGAGTGGGCTGTGCCTCCTCATCCTCTCCCTCATCACCCTTCCCATCCCCATCCTTCCTCCCGGAGCTGGATCCTGCCTGGAGACAGATGATGTGCTGGGCAGCAACGGCAAAGTTTATTAAGTTGGGGTGGGAAGCTCTGGCAGGCTGGGTTCACAATAAGGCTCCCAAAGGCAAGACCATAAAGCATCCAGACACTTGGGATACGGGGCTGATTACCAGCATCCTTCATCATTAAATATTAACACCCAGGCTGCTTAAAGGCCAGTGAAAGAATTATAGAATTTAATACCTATCACGCTCTATCAATAGGCCGGGAGAAATATGGGCCTTGCGCCTGTGTGGGTTTTTTTTTTCAGGCTTCAGAGTAAACTGGAAGTCTGGCAAAATTAAACAGCACAATTCTTGCTTGGGAGCCACTGGGAATTGCAAACAGGGAGCACCAGGGATCAGCCGTGTTTGATATGCTGGGGGAGCGAGCTCATTAAAACACAGGCACTGGCACCAGAAGGGGAGGAAATTAAAGCATAATTTAAGAAAAGAAATCCATCTACGGAGCGTGGCTGCAGCCCCCAGCGCTCCCCGGCGTGCCTGGCTGCTCCCAGTGACCCCACACAGCTGCAGGCTGCTGGGATGGGCTAAGGAGGGTTTGTACCAACTCCTACAAACCCCTGACTGTGCTCCCAGTGATCCCAACCAGCTCCAGACTGCTGGGATGGGCTAAGGAGGGTTTGTACCAACTCCTACAAACCCCTGACTGTGCTCCCAGTGATCCCAACCAGCTCCAGACTGCTGGGATGGGCTTAAAGAGGGTTTGTACCAACTCCTACAAACCCCTGACTGTACTCCCAGTGATCCCAACCAGCTCCAGACTGCTGGGATGGGCTTAAAGAGGGTTTGGGCCCAACCCTACAAACCCCTGACGGTGCTGGGACAGAGCCATCCATTAAATCCTTCCCAGTGGCCACATTCCCCTTTTCCAGCCCATGTATGTGGGATGTAACAGCCAGGACATGACTGAGGCTTCCCACCACTGCTCACAAATCCTTTATACGGAGCAGAAATCCGGGAAAATCCCAGAAGTCCCAAAAAAGTTGATGCTTGTGACAGGCTATTTTTTACTGCTTTATCTCACATTTTTGGGCTCAGCTGTGGTAGGAAAAGGGTCATGTGGCCCTTTTGGGATGGGAGACAGAAGCCATGATGGAAACAGTGGAGGGGACAGGCTGCTGGGACTGTCCCATGAGTGGCAAAGCCACCATTCCCAGAGCTCCAAACCCACCATTCCCAGAGCTCCAAACCTACCACCCCAAAGCTCCAAACCCACCATTCCCAGAGCTCCAAACCTACCACCCCAAAGCTCCAAACCCACCATTCCCAGAGCTCCAAACCTACCACCCCAAAGCTCCAAACCCACCATTCCCAGAGCTCCAAACCCACCATTCCCAAAGCTTCAAAGCCACCATTCCCAGAGCTCCAAACCCATCTCAAAGCTCCAAACCCACCATTCCCAGAGCTCCAAACCCCCCATTCCCAGTTACAAATCCACCATCCCCAAAGCTCCAAACCCATCTCAAAGCTCCAAGCCCACCATTCCTAGAGCTCCAAACCCACCATTCCCAGAGCTCCAAACCCACCATTCCCAAAGCTCCAAACCCACCATTCCCAGAGCTCCAAACCCACCACCCCAGTTACAAACCCACCATCCAACCCACAATCCGCAGGGAAAAGGGAGCTGGGCCGTGTTTTATCCAGGAGCCAGCACATCCCTCAGGCTGTCCTGGGTCAGGGTCTGGCTGTTCCCTGTGGGAAGACAATCCTGGCTCTGTGTTTTCCTGGGAGGGGTCAGTGTCACGTGCTGGGATTGGGAGCTGTTGTCAGACACATGGATGGAATCTGTGGTGGGATGATCCCTCCAGCCCTGCTAAAGACTCTCTCCTGGCCCATTCCTCCCTTTCCATATGGATAGAGATCCCAGAATCCCGGGATCACTGAGGTTGGAAAAGCCCTCCCAGCCCATCCAGTCCAAGCTGTGCCCGATGCCCACCTTGTCCCCAGCCCAGAGCACTGAGTGCCACCTCCAGCCCTTCCTTGGGCACCTCCAGGGACGGGCACTCCAAACCTCCCTGGGCAGTCCCTGCCAAGGCCTGACCACCCTTTCCATGGGGAAATTCCTGCTGCTGTCCACCCTGAGCCTCCCCAGTGCAAACTTTATACCCCCGGGCATCACAAACCTGGCCTAAATCCCTCCCTGGCTCCTCGGCTCCATGTGCCACACACGTGCTCGTGTGCCTGCAGCTGGATTTAAATCCCCAGGGATGTGTCCTGGCCAGAAGGGGTTGAAATGTGACTCAGAAAGTGCAAAATTCCTTCAGTTGCAAAGGGAAATCCATGGAGCTGTGAGCATCCAGCTGTTCCTGGGATCTCACTGCTCGCTGCAGGGATACTCCTGGGCTGCTTTGGTCCTGACTGCCCACGAGCCAAGTCTGACCCCACGACCCAAACCAGAGCAGCTCTGTGAACCTTCAATGGGGCCAGGCTGGGATTCCCATGCTTTTCCATGCTTTTCCATGCTTTTCCATGCTTTTCCAAGCTTTCTGCAGGCACACACCTGCAAATAAGAGCACTTGAGCTGTCCAGGCCTGGGGCTGACGGAGGCAGGAGCGGCACCACCCGCGTGGGACGCGGATCCTGGAGAAGGGCTTGGGCGCGGGGTGTTCATGTGGAAAAGCGCAGCAATCTGCAGCCAGGTCTCCTTTGTTCCTGCAGAAGCCTCTCCCCTGCCCTCCTTTTCACGCCACCGCTGTCACCTCCGCTTTTCCCTCTCTCCTCTTGACTCTTTGCCCCCGGGCTCGGTGGCACCGCTGCCCTGCACCCGCCCCGTGCCGCTGCTGTCGCAGCCCCCGGGGCTCCCAGCTCCCCACCCGACCCCAAATCCAGGACCAAGCCGCTCCCAGAGCCAGCAAGGCGAATCCAGACGTGCCTGGCTCTGGGGAGGCTGATTGAAAGAACGAATTAGGTTCTCAGAGCCGCTCACTGAGCGAGAACCAGCGCGGGTCCCACTCCGTGTTTCCTAATGAATCCTGCTCGATGCTTCCCGATGATTTGGTTAAGGGAGTTTGTGGCGTCTCTAGGCTGTGGAGCCCGTGCAGCCCAGCCCAGCTGCTGGGGGAAGCTTTGGATACCCTCCCAAATTCACCTTTCCCGGCTGCCAGGAAGGATTTTTAATGTTTCCCGTCACGGCAGCGCCAATTCCATCTCCCGGTGCCATCCCAAACCCCTTTTCCCTGTTTGTCCTATTTAGCTGCACACAGATGGTTATCAAATTTTCCCTCTTTTTTGAGCGCCTCTGAGGGAATTTCCATGAGCGAGATCTCCTCTCCCCCAGCCCAGCACAAACGGAGGCCGGAGCTCAGTGCTCACCTCCCACATTCCCGTGCCCCACGAGTGCTCTGATCCCACAAAAGCTGCCGGATCCAAACACCTGCCCTGCTGCAGGGAGTTCTCCTGAGCTCAGGAGCGCTGCCTGTCAATAACAGCATTGCTGGGGAGGAGTCTGAGGCAGATTTGGATGAAATCATCTCTTTTAATTGTTATTTTCAAAGCCAGTCACTCCACGGTGATTTTTCCTTTTAAATTCTGCCGTTTATTCCTTCTTGCTCTGTTATCTCTTAGCTGGGGGGAGATTGAGGGTTTTTCTCCCTGGCTGTTATTTTCCAGTGGCTCAGGTCATCCTAACTTATGAGAGTGGCTAAAATCATGTTTCTTCCTCCAGCTCCATTTTAATTCCCACCCTTGACTTTTCCCAGTGTTTTATTCTCCTCCGGTGCACGTCTCTTTCCCCAGGGAATTGCCAGCGTGGCAATAAATCACTGCTAATTCTCCTCCCTGCTCCTCACACCTCTTCTTTAAACAAATTTAATTTTTCACACATCCGTTTCTGCACTGTTCATGAGCAATGCTGTGGGTTTTAAAATATTTGGGTTTTTTTCCAGTCACGCCATTTTTTCCCACTTGGAATGAAGCATCCCCGGGACTTGGAGCTGACATTGCTTCCACCCCTGCCCTGCTCTGCTGTTGCAGTGGTGTTTTTTGAGCCGCTTTCACAAAATATCCCTTTTTTTGTCCTGCACACCCCTGGCTGCACCAATACCTTCCACCACAGCTCCTCTGCTCGCTATTCTTTTCCTCCAAGCCTTAAGAAATTCCAAGGCGCCTCCTGCTATTCCATTCTGAGTGGAAGTTTTGTCATCCTCAGCTCCTCGAGTGCCAGCACTGAAGTCCCCCTGGCTGGAGCTTTTCTGCCTGCCTCTCTCACTCGCTGCAGGTCTCTCTGTAGTGACTCAATTATGGGGCTTTTTAAGATTCCTCCGGGAGCTGTGGCTCTCCTGGATTTTAATATCCCGCCCAGGACAACATTCCCATTAGTTTTATTACTTCTACTACCCTGATTCATTTGCTGCAGGCAGAACGAGTGGCTCCACACAGGTCTGGCACATCCCTGCTCCAAGCTGTTTATTCCAAAGCATCTGATGCAGGCAATAATTGCACACAGAGAGGCTGTGCCTGGATGCTGGAACACTGAGGAAGGCTTGGGTTGGATATCAGGAAATATTTCCTCACTGGAAAAGTGGTTAAGCTTCCGAATGGGCTGCCCAGGGCACTGGGGGAATCACAATCCCTGGAAATGTTGGCCAAAAAAGGAGTACAGGTGGCATTAGTGCGATGGATTTGTGGGTGTGTGGAAGGGTGGACTTGGTGATCTTGGAGGGCTTTGCCAACCTGAATGATTCCATGATTGGGAAGAGCATTCCCAGCAGGTCAGGGAGGGATCCTGCCCCTGTGCCCAGCCCTGGGGGCACCTCTGGGGTGCCGTGCCCAGCTCTGGCTCCTCAGCCCAGCAGGGCCAGGGAGCTCCTGGAGCGGGGCCGGCGGAGGCTGCGCAGCTGAGGAAGGGCCTGGAGCAGCTCCGTGCCCAGCACAGGCTGAGGGAGCCGGGGCTGCTCAGCCTCGAGAGGAGCCCCAGCTGAGAGGGGCCCTCAGCCCTGGGTGTCCCTGGCTGCAGGGAGGGCTCAGGGCAGGGCCCGGGCTCTGCTCCGGGGCCCGGCAGCGGCCCCAGAGCAGCGGGCAGGGCCTGAGCGCAGCAATTCCCCCGCACAGGAGGCAGAAGTGCTGCCCTGGGCAGGGCCCGGCCCTGAGCAGAGCCCAGAGAGGCTGTGCAGTGTCCCTCGCTGGGATATTGCAGAGCTGTGTGGGCACACTGCTGTGCCCTGTGCTCTGGGATGGCCCTGCTGGGGCAGGGAGGTGCCGCCGGGGGAGCCCCTGTGGGCCCTTCAGCCTGAACCTCCCCTCATGGCTTCCAGGGAATGGAGGAATTCCTGATGCTCCCAGCTCCGTTCTTGTGTCTCGTGCCAGCACTGCAGCTCCTCCAGCCCCAGTGAAGGAAAACACTGGGCAGCTTGAAACCTGCAGTCAGCCCAGATTGTCCCATTGTGGTGAAGACATCCAAGGAAACGCTCCAGTGGGATAATCTGAGAGCAGTGGGGCCAGGCAGGCTTGTACAGGCTTGAGACTCTCCCAAAAACCCGAAGCAGAAATTGGGGAAAATCCCACTCTGAACAATCCGGTGCTGCCGTATCTCCCAGCAACATTCCCCAAAAACGAGGGCCCAAGGTGAAGAGATGCCAAAGGAGAAATTCCTGAAAGGGCCCTTCCATTTCCACAAGGGAAAAATAAATATATGCAGTCAAAGATTAAATGCCAGCTTGAAGAGGCATTCAGACACACTTCAAGGAACAGCTCCAATATAGAAAACAAGAAAAGAACATTTCTGAGAACTTCAATTAAGTACAAGGTAACTTGGAATCATTCCCATCCGTTCCTTAAATTTTCCAGACTATCTTTTCTCCTTTAATTTACGCACGGCTCTCAGAAAGGCTTTGCTACATCAAAGATACTTTTTGTCTCCTTTGTTCAAATGGATAAATTTGCCTACAAAAATTAGAAATATCATCAACAGTGGAAAATAATTTATTTGTAAAAGGAACTAACTTTTGTTTGAACTAGAGCTGGGAATTGAGATAATGTCTGTGAATATGCGGAGTGAATAGATGGAAGTATCTGAATTTATGGAAATACATGAATTCTCCTTTGCTGATAGAAAATTACAGTCAGGGCCCATCACAAGGCAAATTAATATTCAACATAATCTCATTCCCACACAGGAGCCCAAAGAGACAATTGATCTTGTTTGCACTGAAATCAATGGAACAACTCCCGGAGTTGGGCTTCCAAGGAGGAGCAGAGCCAGCGGGACACCTGAGCTGCTGCACATCCGCACCTTCCCCGCATCCCAAAAGCTTTGGAACCTCTCGGGGTGGATTGGAATCGAAGATCCCACGCCAGGTCCGGCTTTTTCTGCTCCAAGTCACTCTCACAAAGCTCCGTGGGAGCAGCAGGAGTGACATGCTCTCCCCGAGGTCACCTTTGGAGCTGCGTTTTCCAGGCCTTCAATTCCCCTCTCAGGGAAGATGTTTTCCTTCATCAAGGCTGCCAGGAGAGGCTCAGCCCCGGCAGGAGCAATATGAGCTCTACCAGACATTATTTTTCATTTCTCTTTCAAATGCATCGATTTTTTTATCTGCCTGATTCCGAGGAGGAGCTGTGGCACCTCTTTTACATTCCGAGGCTGCCTCGGGAGTTGGAATAACTCAGAGCTCCAGATGTTCAGTTGGAGCTGGGCTGGTGCTGCCAGCTCAATGTCCCCAGCATCTGCTGAGGACAGGGGGAATGTGGCATCTCGCAGCCTCCTGGGACAGCTGGGAGCTTAAACCCAGGAGTCAGAATCCTTGGACACACATTGGGAATGATCATTCCCCTACCAGGGCTGCTCCTGCTGATTTATTAATGATTAAAATCCAACCAGCGCCGCAGTGTCCAAGGCAGCTCCACACAACCCAGCCTTGCTAAAGGCAGGCAGCTCTTTTCCCTGGAACAGGAGCCACCTCCACGGCTCCCAGCAGATCCCAGACTGTGTAACCCAGAGGCAAAACCTGGACAAAAGTTCCACTTTGGTGTGGTGGAGAGTTCCACTGGCTTAGAGGCCCAGAACAGAGCAGGAGTGTCCTGGATTGGGCACAAATCCATTCAGGAGCTGCTTGCAGTGACCCAGAATTCCCAACCAGACAATGACAGGCGCTGCAAGCTCCCAGCAGCTCCTGATCCTGCCTTCTCCTGCCTCTGATCCTGCCTTCTCCTGCCTCTGATCCTGCCTTCTCCTGCCTCTGATCCCTGTGGATCACGCTGGGCTTTGTGCAGGAGGAACCTGCTGCTGGCAAAGCTTTCTTCCTATGGCTGAGGGGCTCAGCTGGGGGCAGGAATCTCAGAAAGGATGCAACGAAGTAGAGCAGTGGCAGGAAAAAATAGGGTTTGATATTCCAGAGGCAGGGAAAATGGGGCTGGGATAAGGCACTGAAATAACAGCAGCTTCTTGAGCAGGTTTAGGTTGGATTTTGGGAAGGCTGTGAGGGTGGGCAGGCCCTGGCACAGGGTGCCCAGAGCAGCTGGGGCTGCCCCTGGATCCCTGGCAGTGCCCAAGGCCAGGCTGGACATTGGGGCTTGGAGCACCCTGGGATAGTGGGAGGTGTCCCTGCCCATGGCAGGGGTGGGATGGGATGAGCTTTAAGGGTTTTTCCACCCCAAACCATTCCAGGATTCCCCCAGCACTGCCAATCCCACCACCCCCCTTGTCCCCAGCTGCCACATTGGAACACCCCAGGGATGGTGACTCCCTCTCTGCCCAGGACAGCAGGTTCCAGTGCCTGGCCACCCATTCCAGGAAGATTTTTTTCCCAATATCCAATCTAAACCTCTCAGCTCCACCCTGAGGGACACGACCCCGTGCCTGTCACCTCAGCCAGGGGCAAGTTTGGGGCAGTGGTGTCACTCCAGTGTCAATCCAGCTCTTCCCAAGCGGGGATGGGGAGTGGGACCTGCAGGAGCTCAGAGGGAATCCTGTCCTTACCCTTCCTGCATCCTGAGCTGCTCAGGAGGATGGGAAGATGCCAATCTGAGTCCATGGATGTGCCCACCTGGAGTTTGGGGAATTGCGGGGCTTCCTCTGCTGCTGAGGGAGCGTTCATCCCTCAGGATGATCAAACACCTCATTCCTTGCTTTTCCTGGTGGTGTGGGAGGCAGAAAATGTGACAGGAGTGTTCTTTAAAAGGGGCAGAAGGAGCTGGAGACAGGGAATTTGCTTTCCACAGCAGGCAAATCCAAAGGAATCGTGATAAACCCAGAGAGATGTGGATATCCTGGGAAGAGTCAACACGGCCTCTCCAGGGGAAGTCACATCCCATAAACCTGTGACATTCCTTTGGAGGTGGCAACACTGGTGCGGGCAAGGATTGGCCGCAGTTAAACTGCATTTTCCAGAAATTGCATTCAAAATCCTCATGAAAGGCACTTGGACACACTGGGATTTTAGGGAATACGAGAGGAAGCCCCTCCACGGATTTAAGAGTGGTTAAAAACATGACACCGAGGGAAGGATAACTGAGTTCTGCTCCTGCTGGCCCCAAAGCAGCCACGGGGATCCTTGGAGGCCTGTCCTGGGATCTGCGGCGTGGAACACTCATCAATGATCCGGAAAAGTGGGGAATGATGAAGTGACAGTGTTTGCCTATGCGACAAAATTATTCAGGATCATGAAATCCAACAGTGACAGTGAAAAGCTCTGGAGGATCTGCTGGGAGTGAGTTCCTGACAAGAAAACAGGAGGTGAAATTCAGTGTAAATACACGGAAGGTGACGGCAGGGAAGGGGAAAAAATCCAGAGTGGGAACGGAGTTTAAACAATGATTAACTGGGAGCGAGCTATCCCTGCTCATCCCGGAGTTCACGGAGCCCTGGGAAGGTGTCCTGGGAATGCTGCTCCAGCCTGTGCCTGGTCACAAAGGCAGGAGGATGTTTGGGGCCGCTTGGGACAGAGAGAACAGGGCAGGAATTGTCCCCAGAGCCAGCAGGGACATCCATGGGCTGTCTGTGTTTTGAGTGCTGGGTGTGTGGTTGATCCTGCACCTCAGAAAGGACACGGCAGGAAAAGACAGAACTAGGAACAGGATGACCCAGGGATGTCAAAAAATTGAACAGACTGAGGTTATCCAGCCTGGATGGGCCGTGGAAGGCTGTCCTGGTGTTTTGGGGAAAGAAAATGGGAGTTGGTGACTGCCCCTTTCTGGCACCGCAATGAGGAACCAAAGCACAGGGAAGCAGATTGACAATGGTGAAGCAGAACCTTTTAACACCTTCCAGGGCCCAAAGGGGCTCCAGGAGAGCTGCAGAGGGACTGGGGACAAGGCATGGAGGGACAGGACCCAGGGAATGGCTTCCCAGTGCCAGAGGGTAGGGATGGATGGGATATTGGGAAGGAATTGTTCCCTGTGAGGGTGGGCAGGCCCTGGCACAGGGTGCCCAGAGCAGCTGGGGCTGCCCCTGGATCCCTGGCAGTGTCCAAGGCCAGGCTGGACATTGGGGCTGGGAGCAGCCGGAGACAGTGGCAGGGGTGGGATGGGATGGGATTTAAGGTCCCTTCCAGCCCAAACCATTTTACAAACCCCCTCTCTGGTCTCTCTGCCTAAAATGAGGCATCCTCAGGCCCAGAGAGTGCAGCCCAAAACCTCTTCTGCGTCTCCCACCCAAAGCAAAGCAGAATCCTCCACCAAGGTGCTCCATTCCCAAGCTGATCCCATGGGAGAGGCAGCTGAGGAGCACGGCCAAGGAAATCTCTGCTGCTCTCCTGCGCGGGAGGCAAAGAGGAAAAATTAGTATTTTTTTTTATCTAAAGACCAGAATTATTCAAACACAGACGTGCTACAGGAGAGCAGAACTCGGAGGAGCAGATGAAAGAATGAACCGTGGAGCGCCGAGAGGACGCACAGTGAGAGGCCACCTCCGCTGCCCCATCTCGGGGGGTTCCGCTGCCAATCCCGCTGAATTCCAAAGGGTGCGTTTCCCTCTGGAGTGCCGAGGTACCGCTCATTCCCCCTCGGCCTTGCTCTTCCTTTCGTCTTTATTTTTATTTCCCAGGGAGACACAATTAGGGACAATCCATCGGGGGGAAACGCCGAGATCTCGCATCGAGTCGAGGAGCCTGCTCGGAGAAGAAAGATTTCGTGTGAAGGCACCGCTCACCAGCGAGACTCCACATCAAAAGGCTGTTTTTCCATGGAACAAGAGCGGGATTCATTCTCCATCCGGACCCAGATTCGCACTGACACCGGGAAGACTTTCAGGCGGCCACACTTTGTTTACTTAAAAGCTGGGAGGAAGGGAAAATGTCACAAGCGCTCATGTAGAGCTGCGAGTGCCCCGGTCGGACACCTCCAGCACGGCTCTTTGTACAAGCAAAACCCTCCCCGCGGGCCGGGGAGTGCTGCACAAATCATCTGCCCAATCATTTACGGCCATGAATAATTCATGGCCAGCCAAATTCGTTCACAAGCAGTTCCTGGGAAGGGCTGGGAGCTGCTCAAGGCGTGGATGTGCTGCTGCTGCTGCGAACCTGAGAGGGCTTTCCATGGACCCTTGGAGCTCCAGCCCTCCAAGCATCGCTGCTTGGCCCCCATCCCGAGCTCTTTGTCCCCTCCCTGTCCTGTCCTGGCTGGTGGAAGCCTCATTGCCTCCCTCACGGGCTAATTGCCATGACGCACCTTAATGACTTCCTGGGACTCATTTCATTTCTCCATTCATTTCTTCTCTCTTCCGGCCGACACTGGAGGTGCAGGACGGCTTTGCTGAAGCTGCACAGCTCACCCAGATGTGGCTCCATCCCTCCAAACATTCCCATCCCGAGCTCTTTGTCCGTTCCCTGATTCCCATGACACACCTGGATGACTTCGTGGGACTCATTTCCTGCCTTCCTTCCTTCCTTCCTTCCTTCCGAATTCCTTCCTTCCTTCCTTCTTTCCTTCCTTCCTTCCTTCCTTCCTTCGCTGCTCTGTTGCATCTTTTGGGGAAAAAACATTTGGATTTTTTTTCCCAGTGTCAGGCACAGCAGAACAAGCCCATTTCTCTTTAGCCTTGCATGAGATGCAAATTCTAAAGAGAAGCAACAGGTTCCCTGTAAATAGATATATATATATAAAAATAAAAAGATATAAAATATATAAAGATATAAAATAGATAAAAATATATAAATATATAAAATAGAAAGCTATAAAAATAGATAAAATACGTATAAATATAAAATATATAGAAAAACATATTTATAAATATATAAGATATATAAATATAAAAATATATTTATATAAAAAGATATATAAAATATGTAAATATATAAAAAGATATATAAATATATAAAAATATATATAAGAATATATAAATATATAAAAATATAAAATATATATAAAAAAATATAAAAACATATATATACATAGATATATATATAAATGTATAAAAATAAATATAAATATGTATAAATATATAAAGATATATGACAGGTTTCCTATAAATATATGTCCCCTATATATCTGTCCTCCGAAATATTTGCTGCACATCCTCAGGTGATGCGTGCTCAGCTCTCCATCCTGGTTTCCAGGACCTCCTTCCAGGGTGATCCCTCCATCTTCTGAGCAAGCACTTCCAGGAGCAGTGTGTTAACCCTGCTGGAAATATCCCTGTCAGGAAATCCAAGCTGCTTTTCCATGAGGAAACTCATGGAGAGACCTGGGAATTTTCAGGCCAGTCCTAGGCGTGGATTTCAGGAGGGAATTGCCCCTTTCCCCGCCCCATGGGAAGGATCTCAGCAGCTCAGGATCTCAGGATCTCAGGACATGCTCCTGCTGTCCATGAGGAAGCTCTCCCTGCCTGTCCCATCCCCGCTGCTCACACTCACTAATTACCCCGGCCGCTGATGAGCTATGATTACATTTTTCTCTTCATTTAGCACGATATCGAATCATAACTCTGTAAGAGACGGTCCGAAGATCCCTGATCTGCCTCACGATCATCACCGGGGACAGAGCCTGAGCACAGGAGTCCTGGCCTGGCTGAGCTGGGGTGTGTGCCAAGTGCTGCCTGCGGGTGTGCCCGCTGGGAACTGGGACGCATTCCTGAGGAAATGAGTGCAGGGAACAATGGACTGCGCTGTTCTTGCTGCCCAGGTGGGAAGGACTGAGCTGAAGGGGAACGGAATGACCTGTCCTGTACATCTGTCCTGTCCACCTGTCCTGCACACCTGTCCTGTCCACCTGTCCTGCACACCTGTCCTGCACACCTGTCCTGTTCACCTGTCCTGTCCACCTGTCCTGTCCACCTGTCCTGCACACCTCTCCTGCACACCTGTCCTGCACACCTGTCCTGTCCACCTGTCCTGTCCACCCGCCCTGTACACCTGTCCTGTACACCCGTCCTGCACACTTGTCCTGTCCACCTGTCCTGCACACCTGTCCTGTCCACCTGTCCTGTCCACCTGTCCTGCACACCTGTCCTGCACACCTGTCCTGTCCACCTGTCCTGCACACCTGTCCTGCACACCGGTCTTGTGCGTCTGTCCTGTACCTGTTTCCCAAAACAACAGGCCCCATAACAACAGCTGTAGATTTCCCCACCTCTTGGCCAGTTGCCCCTCGCTTCTGAAAAGGACTATAAAGGGACTTTCTGAAATAACCAAGTCGGAGATCTCCCCACGGAAAGAAGACGAATCTATTGGTGGAAGACCACGAGGACTTGGGCTCATCCGTTGGTAGCTATTGCCCCTCTCTCTCTTTCTTCCTCTCTACTTTGTGTTTCTCTCTCTCTTTCTCTCTTCTATCACATTACTGTGTTGTGGGCACTTAATAAAGGTGCACCGTTCTGATTAAAACTGAAATCTCTTGTGTCCCTTTACACTCTGAGATCGATAAACGAACCATCACGACCCCCGCTTGCATTCGCGGATCGTGACAAACTCACACGTATCAGACTGGTTGATTCCTTTTCTCCCCGTTTGCTTTGGAGCTCTTCCCGCTCCCGCCAACGTGGGTTTGGCTCCGTCTCGAGCCCGGCAGCCGCCAGGACCCTGCAATTTTAATGATCTAATCCCACAGCGAGCAGGCTTTCATTTCAACTTTTATGAACGACCACTTGCCACCCTCAAAGACTGTATTAAAGTTGCTTCATGGAATTGCAGATTACAAATCTGCAAGGCCCACTCGTGCCGGGATTCAGAGCAGTCCCGGGAACTCCTCTTTAGGTTTGGGAGGGGTCATTTTGATCGCAGCTTTTTGTGCACCTCCCCTCGGAGACAGCGCTGCCCCAACCTCAGCGTCTGAAAGAAGAGAATTTTACCAAAAATCGCCTCTCTCGCGTTCGTTCTCCTTCGATGGGCAGCTTGAAATTGAATTTCTTTGACTTCTTGCACGGATTTTTTTGGGGGGAGTCTGCTGGGGGGTGGAAATGAATCCCTCAGACCAGGAATGACAGAATGCACCCCAAGAACTGTTGGGAAAGGAGAGGAGATGAGGGAGGAGGACGCAGGGATTCATTCCGAGGTGTAAAATTGCAGCATCAGGACAACCTTGGCAAGTGTGAAGCCCTTTGCAGTTTTTCACACTCCCTGTTAGTCCTGGCTCTGTTAGGCTGGGCTTTAACGGGCGTCTTTTCCCAAGGAGTCTCCTTTGGGAATCGGGGCCCCGTTCAATGTGCCGTGAAGGGGATCCCCCACCCCCATTCTTTATTTTATTTTATTTTATTTTATTTTACTTTATTTTATTTTATTTTATTTTATTTAATTTTATTATTTTATTTTATTTTATTTTACTTTATTTTGGTTTATTTTATTTTACTTTATTTTATTTTATTTTACTTTATTTTATTTTATTTTATTTTATTTTATTTTATTTTATTTTATTTTATTTTATTTTACTTTATTTTATTTTATTTTAGGAGTCACCAAAGGCCTCAGCAGCCCCCAAAACCCCCCCAAAGCCCAGCAACCGGTGATTGTTTGCCTCAGGAAATGCCCTGTTAATCACTTGCTGTACGGATTTAATTTCTCACCATTCTCCCCTCTTTATTTGCCGTTGGTTTTGTTCCTTTCTGCCGCTCCAGTGTTTCAGCCGCGTGGTGAAAAGGCAGAAACAACCTCGGCTTCTCAAGGATCTGAACAATCCCTCAGCTCCGCGGCCTCACAATGGGAATCGGCGGGAGCAGCTGCCTCGGCTTTGAATGTCCCTCGCCCCAAAGGCTTGACCAGGGCACAGAAAAAGCCCTTATTCCCAGGAAAAAGAGGGAGGTCAAGGACACAGAGGGGGAGTTCTTCCATTCGAGATGTTTGCACTCGAGCTGCTGCTCCGGTCTCCTTTTCCAGGGATTGAGTGGAACGGGTGACCCACCTGATGCGTTTGGAATATCAAGCCCGGGACAAAACAACCCAGCTGGGAAGTGCCCCTTTCTCCCCTAAAAATAACCTGAAGGGTTGAGCGGGGCACAGCAGAGAGCTCCAAAGTCAGGGAAAATGCACTTCCCTCTCTGGAGGCAGTGTCAGGGTCAGATTCCTGAGGAAAAGGATTTCCCACTGGCAGGTAAATCCAGCTGCCACAGTGCCTGGGCAGGGGGAACATCTGGGAGCCTGACAAGCCCTGTAAGAGCAGATTTATAGGGTTTATGCTTTGCCCACCTCCCGCTGGGCTGGGACAGGCCACGGTGCAGCACAGATCAGTGCTTGGGTGGCTTTTCCCTGTCCCCACCTGGGAGGAAGAGCAGCAGCCCCTGTGTCCTGCTTACTTCTCCCTTTTCCTCCTGAAATCCTGCCGAATTCCAACCCCAGTGCAGTGGGAGCCCTCCCAGCCCACCTGTGACAGGGGTGAGGTTCCCAATATTGAGGGGCCCTTCCCTCGGGAGTGCTCACATTGCTCGGGGTGGGATTTCCCCATCCCCGGGTCCTCACAAAGCGATGCCCACCTTCCTCTGGCTGGATATTTGCCATGGGAATGTGCAGCCAAGGGAGTGTGGAACTGTAGAGAAAAGTCACCTGCACCTCACTCCATCCTATAAGGAAAGGCTGAGGGAATTGGGATTGTTCAGCCTGGAGAGGAGAAGCTTTGGGGTGACCTCACTGGGGCCTTGCAGGGCCTGAAGGAGCTACGGGAAACATGGAGAGAGACAATTTCCAGGGGACGGAGTGCCAGGACACAGGGAATGGCTTCCCAGTGCCAGAGGGCAGGGATGGATGGGATATTGGGAAGGAATTGTTCCCTGGGAGGGTGCCAGGCCCTGGCACAGGGTGCCCAGAGCAGCTGTGGCTGCCCCTGGATCCCTGGCAGTGCCCAAGGCCAGGCTGGACACTGGGGCTTGGAGCAGCCTGGGACAGTGGGAGGTGTCCCTGCCCATGGGATGGTTTGGGGTGGGATGGGCTCTAAGATCCCTTCCATCCCAAACCATTCCATGATTCTGGGATGATCCTGATGCTCCATGAGCTGAAATCACTGGCCTGGGTTTCTCCATGCTGGGATGCACAGGGCATTCCTGGCTCTGCATGACCTTGGAGCTGTTCCCTGCTGCCAGCCCAGCCCTTGCAGCCCCATCCATGAGCTCCATCCCTATTGGATCCAGCCCATTCCCACCCCGCGACCTTGCCCTATTGAGGCTGGCAGGAAGCCAGGGCATCTCACCTGCCTCAGCATTCCCAGCTCATCATTTGACACCCACACCCCCAGGATCCATCAAATCAGAATATTTGTTCCATTTGCTGCCTCCTCCCCCCGAGCAGGGCCTGGAAACAGGAGTGGGAGCCGAGTGAAGCCGCCGTGAAGGGGCTCGGAATTTGTCTTCCGTGGATATTTGTGTGTTAAAGTTACAGATCTGCTTTTCCCCCTGTTTGCAGTAGCACCGCTCAAATATTTGTGGAGCCCGAACGCGGCCTAATTGAAATTCACTCGGATTCAAATTAATATTCATGATTTCTTTTCCCCTCTCTCCTGCCTTCCACCCTTCACTCGGCTCTGAAGGGAAGCAGCTCCCTGCTGAGGAGGGGACAGCTGGAAGCTGGGAGGCTCCTGGGAGGGTGAAAACTTTGGCAATCCGCTCGGAATTTCTGGAGGCAGCCACACGCTGGATGTCAGGATTGACAGGAAGGTGTTGAGCTCCGTCAGGGAGTGCTGGAATTTTGCAGCCCCTCCCTCTGCGTTGCTGCTCGCTCCACCTGCTCCTTGTCCTTGGATCCAGCTCCATCCTGCCCTCCTCCATCAGCATCCCTCAAAATTCCCCCTGGGCCGTCAGCACAGAGCTGGGACTTCTCCAGGAGGGAAAGGCAGAGATTCGGGGCTGTCTGGAAGTGGAGGGGGATTTGGGGATGGGTCTCATTTGGAGCTGGCTGAGAGCTCAAACCTCAATCGTGTGATTTCTATCAAAGGTGAGCAGAACGTGCTGAAACCCCACACCCCTATAAAACATCCTGTTCCCAGACCTTTCCCACTCTTCCCTGTCTAGGCAGCCTGCTGCTCCCCGTCTGCCACCAAGGAAATCTTGCAGGGGGAGATCAGAGCTGGCACAGTCAAACCTCCCCCAGCCACCCAGGAAACACAAGACATTTCTCTTCTTCTCGGGAAAACATGGAAATTAAATTGGAAGCGCTACATGGATGCAGCTCTGCCCAGATAAACTCACAGGCTGTCAGCTTGCAGATGTTCCTGGCTGCTGGAACATCTTTTCTCGGGCTTTTCCCAGCACCCCAGGGATTCTGGAAGTGCTTTCCAGCCGGTATTTATGGGCCCCAGTAAAGCACTAGCATAGAAATATTATAAACTTTGTATTTAACAAGGAAAATCCAGGAATGGGGAAAATGACCCAGGGGCACTGCAATGTCTGACGGGTCCTGGGAGGGAATTCAGGCCCAGGGTGCCCAGAGCAGCTGGGGCTGCCCCTGGATCCCTGGCAGTGCCCAAGGCCAGGCTGGACATTGGGGCTTGGAGCAACCTGGGACAGTGGGAGGTGTCCCTGCCATGGCAGGGCGTGGAAAACAAACACAAAACAATCTCTCTCCATTCCATTCCAACCCAAACCATTCTGGGATTCCCTGATTTTGGAATCATCCCAGGTGATTTTTTCCCAAAGATGGAATTTTGCTGCCACTGCCTCTGTGCAGAGTCACAAATACACTTTATTTTCCATTTGACTTTTAATCTTTTTTAGGCCTCCTGGCTACAAGTCCTAAAGGAAAGGGAGGCAGGAGCAGCAGGGAGCCCGTTTGCTCCCCAGGTGTGGGATCAGCAGCAGATCCAAGGTCTTTGCAGGACAGAGCCTTTATGGCTCCCAAGCCATCTCCCTTCCCTGCCTCGGCCAGCACAACAGGAGCCAAATTTATCTCCCCTCTAAATACCAGCAGAGCTGAACGGGGATTTTTAAAAGTCACCGAAGTG